>NC_092153.1:11045871-11170871 GCF_045791955.1 Oncorhynchus clarkii lewisi | reverse complement strand
GGGAGAGTGGGGTGAGACACCCTGGGAGAGTGGTGTGAGACACCCTGGGAGAGTGGTGTGAGACACCCTGGGAGAGTGGGGTATAAACACCCTGGGAGAGTGGGGTGAGACACCCTGGGAGAGTGGTGTGAGACACCCTGGGAAAGTGGTGTGAGACACCCTGGGAGAGTGGGGTGAGACCCTGGGAGAGTGGGGTAAGACACCCTGGGAGAGTGGGGTGAGACACCCTGGGAGAGTGGGGTGAGACACCCTGGGAGAGTGGGGTGAGACACCCTGGGAGAGTGGGGTGAGACCCTGGGAGAGTGGGGTGAGACACCCTGGGAGAGTGGGGTAAGACACCCTGGGAGAGTGGGCTGAGACACCCTGGGAGAGTGGGGTAAAACACCCTGGGAGAGTGGGGTGAGACACCCTGGGAGAGTGGGGTAAGACATTCTGGGAGAGTGGGGTGAGACACCCTGGGAGAGTGGGGTCACGGCCAGGGTCAGGCATTATCAACGGTGACCCAGGAGAAATTAGGGTGATTATTAACGGCGCATCAACAGCTTTTCACCAAGTTGGCTCAGCTTTCACACCCAACACAACCTTCAGCTTAAACTTTACACCCATGAGTGAACCGGCACATTAGAGAATAACAGTGTCTTCCAGTCTGTCCATGAGTGAACAGGCACATTAGAGAACACCAGTGTCTTCCAGTCTGCCCATGAGTGAACAGGCACATTAGAGAATAACAGTGTCTTCCAGTCTGCCCATGAGTGAACAGGCTCATTAGAGAAGAACAGTGTCTTCCAGTCTGTCCATGAGTGAACAGGCACATTAGAGAACACCAGTGTCTTCCAGTCTGCCCATGAGTGAACAGGCTCATTAGAGAACAACAGTGTCTTCCAGTCTGTCCATGAGTGAACAGGCTCATTAGAGAACACCAGTGTCTTCCAGTCTGCCCATGAGTGAACAGGCTCATTAGAGAATAACAGTGTCTTCCAGTCTGCCCATGAGTGAACAGGCTCATTAGAGAACACCAGTGTCTTCCAGTCTGCCCATGAGTGAACAGGCTCATTAGAGAACACCAGTGTCTTCCAGTCTGCCCATGAGTGAACAGGCTCATTAGAGAATAACAGTGTCTTCCAGTCTGCCCATGAGTGAACAGGCTCATTAGAGAATAACAGTGTCTTCCAGTCTGCCCATGAGTGAACAGGCTCATTAGAGAAGAACAGTGTCTTCCAGTCTGTCCATGAGTGAACAGGCACATTAGAGAACACCAGTGTCTTCCAGTCTGCCCATGAGTGAACAGGCTCATTAGAGAACAACAGTGTCTTCCAGTCTGTCCATGAGTGAACAGGCTCATTAGAGAACACCAGTGTCTTCCAGTCTGCCCATGAGTGAACAGGCTCATTAGAGAATAACAGTGTCTTCCAGTCTGCCCATGAGTGAACAGGCTCATTAGAGAACACCAGTGTCTTCCAGTCTGCCCATGAGTGAACAGGCTCATTAGAGAATAACAGTGTCTTCCAGTCTGCCCATGAGTGAACAGGCTCATTAGAGAAGAACAGTGTCTTCCAGTCTGCCCATGAGTGAACATGCTCATTAGAGAACACCAGTGTCTTCCAGTCTGCCCATGAGTGAACAGGCTCATTAGAGAACACCAGTGTCTTCCAGTCTGCCCATGAGTGAACAGGCTCATTAGAGAAGAACAGTGTCTTCCAGTCTGCCCATGAGTGAACAGGCTCATTAGAGAAGAACAGTAATTAGGGTTATTAAAACAAAAAGATACAGTTGTGCTCCTCTTGGGTCAGATGCTGTATAGTCAATATAGATTCAGGAATATCTGAATTCAAGATGAATAAGCCTGGTAATATTACTACAACATACCACAGCCTAGTAATATCACTACAACATACCACATCCTGGTAATAGCACTACAACATACCACAACCTGGTAATAACATTATATCATACCACAGCCTGTTAATAGCATTATATCATACCACAGCCTGGTAATATCATTACAACATACCACAGCCTGGTAATATTTCTACAACATACCACAGCCTGGTAATAGCATTACAACATACCACAGCCTGGTAAAAGCATTATAACATACCACAGCCTGGTAATAGCATTATATCATACCACAGCCTGTTAATAGCATTATATCATACCACAGCCTGGTAATAACATTATATCATACCACAGCCTGTTAATAGCATTATATCATACCACAGCCTGTTAATAGCATTATGTCATACCACAGCCTGGTAATAGCATTATATCATACCACAGCCTGGTAATAACATTATATCATACCACAGCCTGGTAATAGCATTATATCATACCACAGCCTGGTAATAGCATTATATCATACCACAGCCTGGTAATAGCATTATATCATACCACAGCCTGGTAATAGCATTATATCATACCACAGCCTGTTAATAGCATTATATCATACCACAGCCTGGTAATAGCATTATATCATACCACAGCCTGTTAATAGCATTACAACATACCACAGCCTGGTAATAGCATTATATCATACCACAGCCTGGTAATAGCATTATGTCATACCACAGCCTGGAAATAGCATTATATCATACCACAGCCTGTTAATAGCATTATATCATACCACAGCCTGGTAATAGCATTATATCATACCACAGCCTGTTAATAGCATTATATCATACCACAGCCTGGTAATAGCATTATATCATACCACAGCCTGTTAATAGCATTATATCATACCACAGCCTGGTAATAGCATTATGTCATACCACAGCCTGGTAATAGCATTATATCATACCACAGCCTGGTAATAGCATTATGTCATACCACAGCCTGGAAATAGCATTATATCATACCACAGCCTGGTAATAGCATTATATCATACCACAGCCTGTTAATAGCATTACAACATACCACAGCCTGGTAATAGCATTATATCATACCACAGCCTGGTAATAGCATTATATCATACCACAGCCTGGTAATAGCATTATATCATACCACAGCCTGTTAATAGCATTATATCATACCACAGCCTGGTAATAGCATTATGTCATACCACAGCCTGGAAATAGCATTATATCATACCACAGCCTGGTAATAGCATTATATCATACCACAGCCTGGTAATAGCATTACATCATACCACAGCATGTTAATAGCATTATATCATACCACAGCCTGGTAATATTTCTACAACATACCACAGCCTGGTAATAGCATTACAACATACCACAGCCTCGTAATATCATTACAAGATACCACAGCATCACAAGAGTGTTGGTCAAAACTGTGGCTTTGACTTATTACAGTTCATGCAGGAACGTATGTATATCCCATATGACCTCAAGCAATGTGTGTGTGTGTGTGTGTGTGTGTGTGTGTGTGTGTGTGTGTGTGTGTGTGTGTGTGTGACAGGGTGTTACTTGATGTGTGTGTGTGTCTTACTTGATGTCACTCTCTCTGAACCTCTCCACGTCCAGGTCTTCGATGAACTTCTCTCCCTTCATCCAGTAGATGAGCGGACTGACTTCCCCGGCGAAGCCGAAGAACGCTCGGCACGTCAGGTTGACTTGACTTCCTGTGGAAACAGGAAATAAGGCATGGTTGTCGTGGTAAGGAAGTAATATGGTTGTGATGTCTGGGTGAGGTGGAGCCCACTAACGTAGGTCTTTCCAGTACCATGGATAATATGGGCGATTCTAATTAGATGGTGTCTCCTATTGTCTAGGTTCTAATGCACACCTCCAGACTCTCCTCCACCTTCCAACACCTACATCCTCCTGAACTCATAGTCACCCGTGAAGCTCCCCTATCCCATCTGAATCTCTCCTATCCCCTTTGAAGTTCCCCTATCCCCTCCGAAGTTCCCCTATCCCCTTTGAAGTTCCCCTATCCCCTCTGAAGTTCCCCTATCCCCTTTGAAGTTCCCCTATCCCCTCTGAAGTTCCCCTATACCCTCTGAAGTTCCCCTATCCACTCTGAAGCTCTCCTATCCCCTCTGAAGCTCTCCTATCCCCTCTGAAGCTCTCCTATCCCCTCAGAAGCTCTCCTACCCCCTCTGAAGCTCTCCTACCCCTCTGAAGTTTCCCTATCCCCTCTGAAGCTCTCCTATCCCCTCAGAAGCTATCCTACCCCCTCTGAAGCTCTCCTACCCCCTCTGAAGTTTCCCTATCCCCTCTGAAGCTCTCCTATCCCCTCTGAAGCTCTCCTATCCCCTCTGAAGTTCCCATGTCCCCTCTGAAGCTCTCATATCCCCTCTGAAGCTCTCATATCCCCTCTGAAGCTCTCCTATCCACTCTGAAGCTCTCCTATCCCCTCTGAAGCTCTCCTATCCCCTCTGAAGCTCCCCTATCCCCTCTGAAGCTCTCCTATCCCCTCTGAAGTTCCCCTATCTCCTCTGAAGCTCTCATATCCCCTCCAAAGCTCTCCTATCCCCTCTGAAGCTCTCCTATCCCCTCTGAAGTTCCCATGTCCCCTCTGAAGCTCTCCTATCCACTCTGAAGCTCTCCTATCCCCTCTGAAGCTCTCCTATCCCATCTGAAGTTCCCCTATCCCTCTGAAGCTCCCCTATCCCCTCTGAAGCTCTCCTATCCCCTCTGAAGTTCCCCTATCCCCTCTGAAGCTCTCCTATCCCCTCTGAAGCTCTCCTATCCACTCTGAAGTTCCCCTATCCCCTCTGAAGCTCTCCTATCCCCTCTGAAGTTCCCATGTCCCCTCTGAAGCTCTCCTATCCCCTCTGAAGCTCTCCTATCCACTCTGAAGCTCTCCTATCCCCTCTGAAGCTCTCCTATCCCCTCTGAAGCTCCCCTATTCTATCTGAAGTTTCCCTATCCCCTCCGGAGCTCTCCTATCCCCTCTGAAGCTCTCCTATCCACTCTGAAGCTCTCCTATCCCCTCTGAAGCTCTCCTATCCCCTCTGAAGTGCCCATGTCCCCTCTGAAGCTCTCATATCCCCTCTGAAGCTCTCATATCCCCTCTGAAGTGCCCATGTCCCCTCTGAAGCTCTCATATCCCCTCTGAAGCTCTCATATCCCCTCTGAAGCTCTCCTATCCACTCTGAAGCTCTCCTATCCACTCTGAAGCTCTCCTATCCCATCTGAAGTTCCCCTATCCCTCTGAAGCTCCCCTATCCCCTCTGAAGCTCTCCTATCCCCTCTGAAGTTCCCCAATCTCCTCTGAAGCTCTCCTATCCCCTACGAAGCTCTCCTATCCCCTCTGAAGCTCTCCTATCCCCTCTGAAGTTCCCCTATCCCCTCTGAAGCTCTCCTATCCCCTCTGAAGCTCTCCTATCCACTCTGAAGTTCCCCTATCCCCTCTGAAGCTCTCCTATCCCCTCTGAAGTTCCCATGTCCCCTCTGAAGCTTTCCTATCCACTCTGAAGTTTCCCTATCCCCTCTGAAGCTCTCCTATCCCCTCTGAAGTTCCAATGTCCCCTCTGAAGCTCTCCTATCCCCTCTGAAGCTCTCCTATCCACTCTGAAGCTCTCCTATCCCCTCTGAAGCTCTCCTATCCCCTCTGAAGCTCCCCTATTCTATCTGAAGTTTCCCTATCCCCTCCGGAGCTCTCCTATCCCCTCTGAAGCTCTCCTATCCACTCTGAAGCTCTCCTATCCCCTCTGAAGCTCTCCTATCCCCTCTGAAGCTCTCCTATCCCCTCTGAAGTGCCCATGTCCCCTCTGAAGCTCTCATATCCCATCTGAAGCTCTCATATCCCCTCTGAAGCTCTCCTATCCACTCTGAAGCTCTCCTATCCCCTCTGAAGCTCTCCTATCCCATCTGAAGTTCCCCTATCCCTCTGAAGCTCCCCTATCCCCTCTGAAGCTCTCCTATCCCCTCTGAAGTTCCCCAATCTCCTCTGAAGCTCTCCTATCCCCTACAAAGCTCTCCTATCCCCTCTGAAGCTCTCCTATCCCCTCTGAAGTTCCCATGTCCCCTCTGAAGCTGTCCTATCCACTCTGAAGCTCTCCTATCCCCTCTGAAGCTCTCCTATCCCCATTTGAAGTTCCCCTATCCCTCTGAAGCTCCCCATGTCCCCTCTGAAGCTCTCCTATCCCCTCTGAAGTTCCCCTATCCCCTCTGAAGCTCTCCTATCCCCTCTGAAGCTCTCCTATCCCCTCTGAAGTTCCCCTATCCCCTCTGAAGCTCTCCTATCCCCTCTGAAGTTCCCATGTCCCCTCTGAAGCTCTCCTATCCACTCTGAAGCTCTCCTATCCCCTCTGATGCTCTCCTATCCCCTCTGAAGCTCCCCTATCCTATCTGAAGTTTCCCTATCCCCTCCGGAGCTCTCCTATCCCCTCTGAAGCTCTCCTATCCACTCTGAAGCTCTCCTATCCCCTCTGAAGCTCCCCTATCCTATCTGAAGTTTCCCTATCCCCTCCGGAGCTCTCCTATCCCCTCTGAAGCTCTCCTATCCCCTCTGAAGTTCCCATGTCCCCTCTGAAGCTCTCCTATCCCCTCTGAAGCTCTCCTATCCACTCTGAAGCTCTCCTATCCCCTCTGAAGCTCTCCTATCCCATCTGAAGTTCCCCTATCCCTCTGAAGATCCCCTATCCCCTCTGAAGCTCTCCTATCCCCTCTGAAGTTCCCCTATCCCCTCTGAAGTTCCCATATCCCCTCTGAAGTTCCCCTATCCCATCTGAAGCTCACCTACCTCCTCGTAAGCTCTCCTACCGCCCCGGAAGCTCTCATCCCTCCTCCCATTCTCTCCCACTCTCTCCCTCATGCTCCTGAACACTGATGAACTCTCTTTCACTCTCTCCTACGCACACTCCTGGCGTCCTCCACACAAAGGGCAGGGGGTGGTTATTAGCCCAGTACCCTTATTGTTCCACCCTACCAATTAGTGTGAGTGTGAAACATGATTCACAGCGTGCATGGTGAAAGATGTTCTACACACAACAGCATCAGTGCTATTTAAAGTGGAACTGACAGCAATTTAGCAACATTAAATCTTGTTAAAATCTGTTCACATACACTCCCACAAAGAATATGACACTTTTTAAAACATTTTCTGACAAGTGAGCACCTAGATATGGTCATTTTCACATTTCCATAAATTCTTAGAATGTTTGGGAACTACGTATACTAAGGCATTTGTGAAAATTCTATAGCAATATAGAATGGGAAAGCGGCCGTGGAGTTTAGACAAATAATAGACACTGCAGTAAATAAAACCTAACCAAACATCTGTCTTGTCCAGGACCGAAGTCTACACAGACAGTGCACCATAGCCAATCAAAGCTACAGTAGGCCTCATGCAAACAAGCCATTTGCCACAAGGGCCTGCCATCATTCACTTTGAACTGGACTGTGTGTTTACAGGCAGTAGGACCTGCCATCATTCACTTTGAACTGGACCGTGTGTTTACAGGCAGTAGGACCTGCCATCATTCACTTTGAACTGGACCGTGTGTTTACAGGCAGTAGGACCTGCCATCATTCACTTTGAACTGGACTGTGTGTTTACAGGCAGTAGGGCCTGCCATCATTCACTTTGAACTGGACTGTGTGTTTACAGGCAGTAGGGCCTGTCATCATTCACTTTGAACTGGACTGTGTGTTTACAGGCAGTAGGACCTGCCATCATTCACTTTGAACTGGACTGTGTGTTTACAGGCAGTAGGGCCTGCCATCATTCACTTTGAACTGGACTGTGTGTTTACAGGCAGTTGCAACAGTGCAACTTTAGATCATTAGAACGCATGTTAGGATGAAACAGTCAGAGATCACCAAGCGCAACATAGCTTCTGCGTGTAAATCAGCTAGAAAGATGTGTCGGCATCGAGTAATTGTCTCTGGCCCCCTCCCAGTTAGGGGGAGTGATGAGCTCTACAGCAGAGTCTCACAACTCAATCGCTGGTTGAAAACTGTTTTCTGCCCCTCCCAAAAGATAGAATTTGTAGATAATCACTGCATACAACAGCAATCACTTTTTATAGCTACTGTTTACAGGCCTCCTGGGCCATATACAGCGTTCCTCACTGAGTTCCCTGAATTCCTATCGGACCTTGTAGTCATAGCGGATAATATTCTAATCTTTGGTGACTTTAATATTCACATGGAAAAGTCCACAGACCCACTCCAAAAGGCTTTCGGAGCCATCATCGACTCAGTGGGTTTTGTCCAACATGTCTCTGGACCCACTCACTGTCACAGTCATACGCTGGACCTAGTTTTGTCCCATGGAATAAATGTTGTGGATCTTAATGTTTTTCCTCATAATCCTGGACTATCGGACCACCATTTTATTACGTTTGCAATTGCAACAAACAATCTGCTCAGACCCCAACCAAGGATCATCAAAAGTCGTGCTATAAATTCACAGACAACACAAAGATTCCTTGATGTCCTTCCAGATTCCCTCTGTCTACCCAAGGACGCCAGAGGACAAAAATCAGTTAACCACCTAACTGAGGAACTCAACTTAACCTTGCGCAATACCCTAGATGCAGTTGCACCCCTAAAAACTAAAAACATTTGTCATAAGAAACTAGCTCCCTGGTACACAGAAAATACCCGAGCTCTGAAGCAAGCTTCCAGAAAATTGGAACGGAAATGGCGCCACACCAAACTGGAAGTCTTCCGACTAGCTTGGAAAGACAGTACTGTGCAGTACCGAAGAGCCCTTACTGCTGCTCGATCATCCTATTTTTCTAACTTAATTGAGGAAAATAAGAACAATCCGAAATTCCTTTTTGATACTGTCGCAAAGCTAACTAAAAAGCAGCATTCCCCAAGAGAGGATGACTTTCACTTTAGCAGTGATAAATTCATTAACTTCTTTGAGGAAAAGATTATGATTATTAGAAAGCAAATTACGGACTCCTCCTTAAATCTGCGTATTCCTTCAAAGCTCAGTTGTCCTGAGTCTGCACAACTCTGCCAGGACCTAGGATCAAGAGAGACGCTCAAGTGTTTTAGTACTATATCTCTTGACACAATGATGAAAATAATCATGGCCTCTAAACCTTCAAGCTGCATACTGGACCCTATTCCAACTAAACTACTGAAAGAGCTGCTTCCTGTGCTTGGCCCTCCTATGTTGAACATAATAAACGGCTCTCTATCCACCGGATGTGTACCAAACTCACTAAAAGTGGCAGTAATAAAGCCTCTCTTGAAAAAGCCAAACCTTGACCCAGAAAATATAAAAAACTATCGGCCTATATCGAATCTTCCATTCCTCTCAAAAATTTTAGAAAAGGCTGTTGCGCAACAACTCACTGCCTTCCTGAAGACAAACAATGTATACGAAATGCTTCAGTCTGGTTTTAGACCCCATCATAGCACTGAGACGGCACTTGTGAAGGTGGTAAATGACATTTTAATGGCATCGGACCGAGGCTCTGCATCTGTCCTCGTGCTCCTAGACCTTAGTGCTGCTTTTGATACCATCGATCACCACATTCTTTTGGAGAGATTGGAAACCCAAATTGGTCTACACGGACAAGTTCTGGCCTGGTTTAGATCTTATCTGTCGGAAAGATATCAGTTTGTCTCTGTGAATGGTTTGTCCTCTGACAAATCAACTGTAAATTTCGGTGTTCCTCAAGGTTCCGTTTTAGGACCACTATTGTTTTCACTATATATTTTACCTCTTGGGGATGTTATTCGAAAACATAATGTTAACTTTCACTGCTATGCGGATGACACACAGCTGTACATTTCAATTAAACATGGTGAAGCCCCAAAATTGCCCTTGCTAGAAGAATGTGTTTCAGACATAAGGAAGTGGATGGCTGCAAACTTTCTACTTTTAAACTCGGACAAAACAGAGATGCTTGTTCTAGGTCCCAAGAAACAAAGAGATCTTCTGTTGAATCTGACAATTAATCTTAATGGTTGTACAGTCGTCTCAAATAAAACTGTGAAGGACCTTTTGGACTTTCTGTCCAAAAATGATGCAGAAAAATTAATCCATGCTTTTGTCACTTCCAGGTTAGACTACTGCAATGCTCTACTTTCCGGCTACCCGGATAAAGCACTAAATAAACTTCAGTTAGTGCTAAATACGGCTGCTAGAATCCTGACTAGAACCAAAAAATTTGATCATATTACTCCAGTGCTAGCCTCTCTACACTGGCTTCCTGTCAAAGCAAGGGCTGATTTCAAGGTTTTACTGCTAACCTACAAAGCATTACATGGGCTTGCTCCTACCTATCTCTCTGATTTGGTCCTGCCGTACATACCTACACGTACGCTACGGTCACAAGACGCAGGCCTCCTAATTGTCCCTAGAATTTTTAAGCAAACAGCTGGAGGCAGGGCTTTCTCCTATAGAGCTCCATTTTTATGGAACGGTCTGCCTACCCATGTCAGAGACGCAAACTCGGTCTCAACCTTTAAGTCTCTACTGAAGACTCATCTCTTCAGTGGGTCATATGATTGAGTGTAGTCTGGCCCAGGAGTGGGAGGGTGAACGGAAAGGCTCTGGAGCAACGAACCGCCCTTGCTGTCTCTGCCTGGCCGGTTCCCCTCTTTCCACTGGGATTCTCTGCGTCTAACCCTATTACAGGGGCTGAGTCACTGGCTTTACTGGGGCTCTCTCATGCCGTCCCTGGAGGGGGTGCGTCACCTGAGTGGGTTGAGTCACTGATGTGGTCATCCTGTCTGGGTTGGGCCCCCCCCCCCCCCCCCTTGGGTTGTGCCGTGGCGGAGGTCTTTGTGGGCTATACTCAGCCTTGTCTCAGGATGGTAAGTTGGTGGTTGAAGATATCCCTCTAGTGTTGTGGGGGCTGTGCTTTGGCAAAGTGGGTGGGGTTATATCCTTCCTGTTTGGCCCTGTCCGGGGGTGTCCTCGGAGTGGGCCACAGTGTCTCCTGACCCCTCCTGTCTCAGCCTCCAGTATTTATGCTGCAGTAGTTTATGTGTCGGGGGGCTAGGGTCAGTTTGTTATATCTGGAGTACTTCTCCTGTCCTATTCGGTGTCCTGTGTGAATCTAAGTGTGCGTTCTCTAATTCTCTCCTTCTCTCTTTCTCTCTCTCGGAGGACCTGAGCCCTAGGACCATGCCCCAGGACTACCTGACATGATGACTCCTTGCTGTCCCCAGTCCACCTGGCTGTGCTGCTGCTCCAGTTTCAACTGTTCTGCCTTATTATTATTCGACCATGCTGGTCATTTATGAACATTTGAACATCTTGGCCATGTTCTGTTATAATCTCCACCCGGCACAGCCAGAAGAGGACTGGCCATCCCACATATGCTCTCTCTAATTCTCTCTTTCTTTCTCTCTCTCGGAGGACCTGAGCCCTAGGACCATGCCCCAGGAATACCTGACATGATGACTCCTTGCTGTCCCCAGTCCACCTGACTGTGCTGCTGCTCCAGTTTCAACTATTCTGCCTTATTATTATTCGACCATGCTGGTCATTTATGAACATTTGAACATCTTGACCATGTTTTGTTATAATCTCCACCCGGCACAGCCAGAAGAGGACTGGCCACCCCACATAGCCTGGTTCCTCTCTAGGTTTCTTCCTAGGTTTTGGCCTTTCTAGGGAGTTTTTCCTAGCCACCGTGCTTCTACACCTGCATTGCTTGCTGTTTGGGGTTTTAGGCTGGGTTTCTGTACAGCACTTTGAGATATCAGCTGATGTACGAAGGGCTATATAAATACATTTGATTTGAATTTGATTTGATTCGACAAAAGCCATAAAATACACCTGAATAGATTTCTGCAATTATGTAAATACCACAGGAGTCCTCTTACACTTGGGAACTTTACACTCCTATTGATCAAACAATCATGAAAAGGTAGGTTCTCTCTCCCTCCGTTATGCACATCAACAACAACAACAACATCAACAATTAATGCTAGCCAGAGCAAGATGAGCTAAAATGTAATGAAAGAACATTAGATACAGTACAGTGCATTCTGATAGCATTCAGACCCTTTTCCACATTTTGTTACGTTACAGCCTTATCCAAAAAAGAATTAAATACATCTGTTCCTCATCAATCTACACACAATACCCCACAATGACAAAGCAAAAACAGGTTTTTAGACATTTTTGCAAATTATTAAAAAAACTAAACAGAAATACCTTATTTATGTAAGTATTCAGACCCTTTGTTATGAGACTCAAAATTGAGCTCAGGTGCATCCTGTTTCCATTGATCATATTTAGATCGTTCTACAACTTGATTGGAGTCCACCTCTGGTAAATTAAATTGATTGGACATCATTTGGAAAGGCACACACCTGTCTATATAAGGTCCGACAGTTAACGGTGCATTTCAGATCAAAAACCAAGCCATGAGGTCAAAGGAAATGTCCGTAGAGCTCAGAGACAGGATTGTCGAACGACAGATCTGGGGAAGGGTACCAAAACATTTCTGCATCATTGAAGGTCCCCAAGAACACAGTGGCCTTCATCATTCTTAAATGGAAGAAGATTCTTCCTAGAGCTTTCCGCCCGGCCAAACTGAGCAATTGGGGAAGAAGGGCCTTGGTCAGGGAGGTGACCAAGAACACGATGGTCACTCTGACAGAGTTCCAGAGTTCCTTTGTGGAGATGGTAGAATCTTCCAGAAGGACATCCATCTCTGCAGCACTCCACCAATCAGGCGTGGCTAGAAGGAAGCCACTCCTCAGTAAAAGGCACATGACAGCCTGCTTGGAGTTTGCCAATGCAGGAGTGACTTCGGGACAAGTCTCTGAATGTCCTTGAGTGGCTCCACCAGAGCCCGGACTTGAACCCGATCGAACATCTCTGGAGAGACCTGAAAATATCTGTGCAGCAAAGCTCCCTATCAAACCTGACAGAGCTTGAGATGTTCTGCAGAGAAGAATGGGAGAAGATCTCAAATACAGGTGTGCCAAGCTTGTAGTTTCATACCCAAGAAGACTTGAGGCTGTAATACCTGCCAAAGGTCCTTCAACAAAGTATTGAGTAAAGTGTCTGAATACTTATGTAAAGGATTTATCCGTTCTTTTTCATTTGATAAATTAGCAAACATTTCCAAAAAACAGTTTTTCCTTTGTCATTATGGAGTATTGTGTGTAGATTGAAGGAAAAAAAATAAGTCTGTAACGTAACAAAATATGGAAAAAGTCAAGGGGTCTTAATACTTTCCGAATTGGCCGTCAAAATTGTACTGATAAATGATGGGGAATTGTAGACTTCCCGTCCTTGCCTGCAACCAAGCACCCAAGCTAACTGGCTCAAGTTAGCTAGCTTGCTACTTCCAGACACAAATGAGAGAACACCTCACTCTGACCACTTTACTCGCCCTAGCAGATCGGGTTAGCTAGGCTGTTTACATGTTATCTAGAGCATTCTTGACTAACTATTACTTTTTCTGCCTACATTTATTGACACCGGTCATATTCAGCCGGTGTAGCAAATTTGTAAGTGCATCAGTTATTCTGCGCTCTGACATACTCAGACAAGTTTGTTCTGAAATAGATAGTGAATTTGCGAACGCAAGGGATATTCTAACTGGATAATGTTGTGGAAATATTGAATGAAATATTTCTCAGATAATGGAGCTTGTAAATTCAAATAGACTTTATTACAAAGTAACAGAGCCAAGCAATTCCATGGAACAACTGATTTTTCTTGTTACAGACCTCAGGCCTTATAGGTTTCCACCTTCAGATAACACACATGGTCACTCCCCTCTATGTAGATGATTAACACCCCTTGGCCTCTCGCCACCATTATCTTCTTGTCCCAATTCTTGCTTGTTAACGCCCACATCTGCTCAATTTAGATTATAATGGTGGCGGTGCCATTGTGTTAATACAAAAAATAATTCATTTATTGTTTATATACTTTCCTAATATAAGTGTTTTTCTCATAATACTTGATTAGAACAAACATATGTTCTTATTACAGATACATGGCTCTTATTACAGATACATGGTTCTTATTACAGATGCATGGGTCTTATTACAGATGCATGGGTCTTATTACAGATATGTGGTTCTTATTACAGATACATGGTTCTTATTACAGATACATGGGTCTAATTACAGATACATGGTTCTTATTACAGATACATGGGTCTTATTACAGATACATGGGTCTTATTACAGATACATGGGTCTTATTACAGATTTTTGATTTGATTTATTTCACCTTTATTTAACCAGGTAGGCAAGTTGAGAACAAGTTCTCATTTACAATTGCGACCTGGCCACGATAAAGCAAAGCAGTTGACACATACAACAACACAGAGTTACACATTGAGTAAAACAAACATACAGTCAATAATACAGTAGAAACATAAGTCTATATACGATGTGAGCAAATGAGGTGAGATAAGGGAGGTAAAGGCAATAAATAGGCCATGGTGGCGAAGTAAATACAATATAGCAAGTAAAACACTGGAATGGTAGATTTGCAGTGGAAGAATGTGCAAAGTGGAGATAGAAATAATGGGGTGCAAAGGAGCAAAATAAATAAATACAGTAGAGGAAGAGGTAGTTGTTTGGGCTAAATTATAGATGGGCTATGTACAGGTGCAGTAATCTGTGAGCTGCTCTGACAGCTGGTGCTTAAAGCTAGTGAGGGAGATAAGTGTTTCCAGTTTCAGAGATTTTTGTAGTTCGTTCCAGTCATCGGCAGCAGAGAACTGGAAAGAGAGGAGGCCAAAGGAAGAATTGGTTTTGGGGGTGACCAGTGAGATATACCTGCTGGAGCACGTGCTACAGGTGGGTGATGCTATGGTGACCAGCGAGCTGAGATAAGGGGGGACTTTACCTAGCAGGGTCTTGTAGATGACCTGGAGCCAGTGGGTTTGGCGATGAGTATGAAGTGAGGGCCAGCCAACGAGAGCGTACAGGTCGCAGTGGTGGGTAGTATATGGGGCTTTGGTGACAAAACGGATGGCACTGTGATAAGACTGCATCCAATTTATTGAGTAGGTTATTGGAGGCTATTTTGTAAGTGACATCGCCGAAGTCGAGGATAGGTAGGATGGTCAGTTTTACAGATACATGGTCCTTATCACAGATACACGGTTCTTATCACAGATACATGGTTCTTATCACAGATACATGGCTCTTATTACAGATACATGGTTCTTATCACAGATACATGGCTCTTATCACAGATACATGGCTCTTATTACAGATACATGGTTCTTATCACAGATACATGGCTCTTATTACAGATACATGGTTCTTATCACAGATACACAGTTCTTATCACAGATACACGGTTCTTATCACAGATACACGGTTCTTATCACAGATACACGGTTCTTATCACAGATACATGGCTCTTATTACAGATACACGGTTCTTATCACAGATACACGGTTCTTATCACAGATACACGGTTCTTATCACAGATACACGGTTCTTATCACAGATACACGGTTCTTATCACAGATACATGGCTCTTATTACAGATACATGGTTCTTATCACAGATACATGGCTCTTATTACAGATACATGGTTCTTATTACAGATTCATGGTCCTTATCACAGATACACGGTTCTTATCACAGATACATGGCTCTTATTACAGATACATGGTTCTTATTACAGATTCATGGTTCTTATTACAGATACATGGTTCTTATTACAGATACATGGTTCTTATTACAGATACATGGCTCTTATTACAGATACATGGTTCTTATTACAGATACATGGTTCTTATTACAGATTCATGGTCCTTATTACAGATTCATGGTCCTTATTACAGATTCATGGTCCTTATTACAGATTCATGGTTCTTATTACAGATACATGGTTCTTATTACAGATACATGGTTCTTATTACAGATTCATGGTCCTTATTACAGATTCATGGTCCTTATTACAGATTCATGGTTCTTATTACAGATTCATGGTTCTTATTACAGATACATGGTTCTTATTACAGATACATGGCTCTTATTACAGATACATGGTTCTTATTACAGATTCATGGTCCTTATTACAGATTCATGGTCCTTATTACAGATACATGGTTCTTATTACAGATACATGGTTCTTATTACATATACATGGTTCTTGTTACAAATACATGGTTCATATTACATATACACGGTTCTTATTACAGATACACAGTTCTTATTACAGCTACATGGTTCTTATTACAGATACATGGCTTTTGGTGCCTATATTAATTAAGGTACACATTTTCTGCTTACGTTCTGTTTTACATGTCTAGTGATTAACTCCATGTTGACCCAGTCTGTACACTCCCATGGATCTAGCTCTGTCCATTCACCTGAATTCAACCTTTACTCTGCTTCTGCATGTCTATTAATTAACCCTATGTTTTCTGTCTCAATACTTTTGGGAGAACAGTCTAGATACTGGAAAATCAACCATAGTCATGAATTTTCACCTACAATAAGTCATTCAAGATCTTGCTAGCTAACCAAATGACACCTGCATCTCTAACTGTATATAGTCACCGGAAAACGTTATGAGGGGAAAAAGTCAGTCACTCACCCACTTCTCCAATGACATGACATCCTCCTTGCAGCTAGCTAGCTAATGTTAGGCTCCATGTTTTTACCTTGCTACATAAATAGCAAGCTATTAGCCATGTTATGACTGACTTGTGATCATTGCCCTTGCTAGTTTGATTGTATTGACATTCCCAGCCTTGGTTACATTCGTCTGTTTTTGTCCAAAATATTGAGTCATGGAAACTGAAACAGTGCATCCCGAATGGAGGCAGCAAACATTGTACCAGACCAGCTGTGATTTACAACCTGATAGCAATATTTTTGGAACTATCAAGAAATGTATTGGTGAATTATATTAATCATGCAAAGAACTGCATTAATCTATTCTACCAACAATGTCTTAGTGTACGTCATGGAATGTTGAGTCAAATAGAACCTACTTTTAAAACGTTTTATAAAGTTGGTTTCTGACTGATATTATGATTGTCTGTTTGTTTCATGTCAGCAAAGTAGTTCAAACGCTGTCAGATCCACTTTAAAGCATATCGGATGTGCTATGCATATCAGATACAATGCATGCCACCCCAAAGATCAGGCTAATGCTGATGATGTGTCCGAAATTGAAGAGGCAGTTCGTGTTTAAACAACTGGTAGAGGTACTGAAACGCCATCATTATTATTCATCTAACCTTAATACAAATAAAAGCCCTTCTTACATCAGCTGATGTCACAAAGTGCTGTACAGAAACCCAGCCTAAAACCCCAAACAGCAATGCAGGTGTAGAAGCATAAAAACCTTTACATTATACTAGACGCAGAGAGATTCAGGCCTCAGGATCATACGATACCCCCTGAGATTGTCAGAAAGGAGCATTGACATCAAGAGGGACATTCAAGCAACTATAACCACCACCTATACTACTTCAAGAGCCATTTGGAGGGGAATATCATGGACATCAGATTTTGATCATCTGTAGCAGCAGCACCTGGCTCCATCCAGCAGACAGACAGGCAGTCAGACACAGAGGATGTGATGTGCAGATAGACTCCAGAGGCCAGGGACTAGACTGACTGACTGACACAGTGAATGGGGCTGAGGGGTAAGCTGACACGGCTCAGGAGACAGATTCTCTCCCTGTGCTGGAGCTTTTTCTCCCCTCTCAGCTCATTTCCCAGCCATATCTTATGTGGCGGAGAGAGAGATAAGCCCAGTCTCTTAACTCCACCCAGCCAGCCCAGGGGACCAACGACGAGACGCCCGGATTATGGATCCCATTCTCTCTTTTTTCTCTTTATTTCTCACTCTGCTTTCTCATTTGTGCTGTGTCTTTCTTCTGCACAGGAATTCATGTGTATTACAGAAACTCTAAACAAGCTAAACATTGTGTCGATCACTCTAAACCCCAGCACTACACAGCTGATTCAAATCATCAACTCATCATCAGGCGTTGATTATTTGAATCAGCTATGTAGTGCTAGAACAAAAACTAAAGCGTGCTATAAACTAAATATTACATTTAGTGATATGAAATTTCCCCATTACAGGCAGGCACAGAGACGCACACTTGTGTACATGCAATCTGGGACATAGACCGGCCAGTCTATCTCATTAGTTGTCATTGAGTGAGGCAACATTTTCTATACCAACCAACAGTAGGGCCATGTGCTGTGAGCACACAACACCGTAACCCAAAACACCATCAAAGCCAGAGAGCCAGAGAGGCTAGCCAGCTAGAGCCCATATTAGGCTGGACTGATCAAGGAGCGGCCATTAAAAGTATGTTGAGAAAGTCAAAGAGGTGATTCAGCATCATTCATTAGTGTTCTCACTCATCTCATCTCCCCATTTCTCCCCCAGGGTTTGGGGCTCAGATGTCTGTGAGATGGCAGATAGCGGTGGAGGATAATTGGCAGTTCAAAGATAATAGGGATTTATTTGACCATCTCTCTCTGGCTCTGAAACGTTCCACCATGTTGCAGCCCCCTTGTCAGATTATTAGGAGCAGCAACCAGGTAAACATAAAGGGACTTGTGAATCTGGTTGATGTGTATCTTTTCCCTACATGAAATATGGCAAACACCTCTAAACTTCAGCTATTTGGGAGACTAGGGCCAATTCAATGGCTTAGAATTGCAGGATGCACCTTTAGTGTGACAGTTAGTGTGCCCATTGAGGTGAGTTATGTGGTGGAGCAACATGGTGCAGTGCCACTCCTGTCCACAAGAGGTCACTATGGAGCTACAGAGCAGGTACAGACCTGCACTGATGCAAAAAAAAAAGCAAAGCACGTTGACAGGTTCAGCTCTGAGAGGAATCATTATTCTCCTCTTGCAACTCCACAAAAATACTGTACCTTTATTCCTGGGGGATTGGAAATCACCCCATTTTATTCTATGTAATGCCACAAGTCATGCAGGCTCTAATGTACCATTATTCGTGTATGTACATAATATACTGCCAATTCCCAGCATGAGATAATGGAGAATTATGCACATAATAATCACAAAGTGGGAGTACCTTTATTGACATGTCAATCTAGGTAGGCCAAGATCACACTGACTACACAGAAGAACATGCACACACACACACACACACACACACACACACACACACACACACACACACACACACACACACACACACACACACACACACACCCTCTCCATTCCTCTTCCTCTCTCTCCTCTTCCGCTCTCTGCTTCCCATCCTCTCTCTTTCTCCCTTTGTCATTTCCTCTCTTTCCCTTTCTCTCTCTCTCCCAGTCTCCCTCTCTCTCTCCCTCCCTCTCCCTTACTCACTCCCCCCAGCCCTCTCTTCCTTATCTTCCTCTGCCTTCCTTAAGCCTCTCTTAGTCACAGTAATAAGGTAAAAAGCTGCAGCATTGGCATCACCGCTCTGAGCGGAGGAAGGAAGCAGTCGATTCGATGCACGATCGCCAGAGGAACACACGCACACACTGGTCTCAATGAGCATACTGTACATGTCCAGACCATATACGCCTCAAAGAAGTACGGCCTGAGAGGCAAGTAATGAGTGCCCATGAGGTCTCCTATATGAGGAGACCATGAGGTCTCCTCATATAACCCTGAGGTCTGCTCCAGATCATCATATAACCCTGAGGTCTGTTCCAGATTATCGTATAACCCTGAGGTCTGTTCCAGATCATCATATAACCCTGAGGTCTGTTCCAGATCATCATATAACCCTGAGGTCTGTTCCAGATCATTGTACAACCCTGAGGTCTGTTCCAGATCATCATATAACCCAGAGGTCTGTTCCAGATCATCATATAACCCTGAGGTCTGTTCCAGATCATCATATAACCCTGAGGTCTGTTCCAGATCATCATATAACCCTGAGGTCTGCTCCAGATCATCATATAACCCTGAGGTCTGTTCCAGATCATCATATAACCCTGAGGTCTGTTCCAGATCATTGTATAACCCTGAGGTCTGTTCCAGATCATTGTATAACCCTGAGGTCTGCTCCAGATCATCATATAACCCTGAGGTCTGCTCCAGATCATCATATAACCCTGAGGTCTGTTCCAGATCATCATATAACCCTGATGTCTGTTCCAGATCATCATATAACCCTGAGGTCTGTTCCAGATCATCATATAACCCTGAGGTCTGTTCCAGATCATCATATAACCCTGAGGTCTGTTCCAGATCATCGTATAACCCTAAAGTCTGTTCCAGATCATCATATAACCCTGAGGTCTGTTCCAGATCATCATATAACCCTGAGGTCTGTTCCAGATCATCATATAACCCTGAGGTCTGTTCCAGATCATCGTATAACCCTAAAGTCTGTTCCAGATCATCATATAACCCTGAGGTCTGTTCCAGATCATCATATAACTGTGAGGTCTGTTCCAGATCATCATATAACTGTGAGGTCTATTCCAGATCATCATATAACCCTGAGGTCTGTTCCAGATCATCATATAACTGTGAGGTCTGTTCCAGATCATTGTACAACCCTGAGGTCTGTTCCAGATCATCATATAACCCAGAGGTCTGTTCCAGATCATCGTATAACCCTGAAGTCTGTTCCAGATCATCATATATAACCCAGAGGTCTGTTCCAGATCATCATATAACCATGAGGTCTGTTCCAGATCATCATATAATCCTGAGGTCTGTTCCAGATCATCGTATAACCCTGAGGTCTGCTCCAGATCATCATATAACCATGAGGTCTGCTCCAGATCATCATATAACCCTGAGGTCTGTTCCAGATCATCATATAACCCTGAGGTCTGTTCCAGATCATCATATAACCATGAGGTCTGTTCCAGATCATCATATACAAACACTGTATAGGCCTATACTGTACTGTACTTCCTGTACTACCCCCCCTTCTTGTTCTGACTACTGACAGCTACTTTATTGAGGAAAAATGTACTTTCTATGCATGTGATATGTGGTTGTCCCACCTAGCTATCTGAAGATGAATGCACTGTAAGTCTCCCTGGTTAAGAGCGTCTGCTAAATGACTCAAATGTCAAATGTAAATGGTGGCGTTCCTCTGCTCAGATGTTGTGAGCATATACCAATAGTTGCGTGCCAAGTCATCGACTGTGCCGTCGAGCACCTGATTGCTATAACATTTGATTGTGTTTAGATGATAGGTAAAATACCTATCGACGCAGTGTAAGATCTGGCAGGGATCTGGCAGGGATATAAAGGCCAAGACTGTACTGTACATCCTATATGAGAAACCCAAGTCTAAGTCAAGCACTGACCAAGCATATTCCTTGTTTTGTATGTGGACTCGTCTGCTAACAGCAGAGCAGTTTGTAAGTGAGGAAGCTTTCCCTTTCTAATATAGCTGTCCTGAATAAATGACGCTTCAGTTACATTTGGAGAAAGATTTCAAAGTGAAGGAACGCTGCTTTGGAGACTTTCAGTGCCTTTGAAATCCCAACTGTAATGACATTGAAAGTGTTTTTAATCCTCCTACTCTTCCTTCATGGAGAGAGGAAGAGAATTTACTGCTGAACCATTAAGCCCAATAACAGGGTTCAAAACAAAAGGATAATTTAATGTTCACAGCAGTCCTGCTTCTCTGACTGAGTATGTGTGTGTGTGTGTGTGTGTGTGTGTGTGTGTGTGTGTGTGTGTGTGTGTGTGTGTGTGTGTGTGTGTGTGTGTGTGTGTGTGTGTGTGTGTGTGTGTGTGTGTGTGTGTGTGTGTGTGTGTGTGTGTGTGTGTGTGTGTGTGTGTGTGTGTTTGTGTGGCTGTGCAGGGACACACTTGGATGCATAGGGCTAATGGTTTCTCTATGCTTCTCTCATGATGCTTTGTTGTCCTCTTTCTCCCAGTATAAGCTGCTACTTACACTACTGTGACCACCACATTCAATTAGCCAGCTCTCTGCTGTCTCACTCATGGCCCATCCACGACTAGACACATATTTCCATTGGACCTCATTACCAAAATTGGCTGGCGTTTCTCTCATGAAGGAAACATGGTGAGTTTATGGAGCGTCACAATAGCAATAACTAAACCACAGTGCCTAGTCTAAACCATTCTGAAGAGTTCTCGGCCATGCACGGAGTAAATTGATGATTTCTACTACAGCACACAGCAGACCAGACCTGCACTCTTCGTTATGGTCGTTGTTGAGATGTAACGTTAGGAGACCGTTCGGGATTTGGTTGTAAACCGCTGTCTGTAGCACATTGAATGGTTGTGTTGATTTCCAATCAGAGGGCAAGTACACTGCAATCGAAGACGAGCTTATAGAGATCAATGTACAGTATGGATGTATGCCTGGCTGGACATAGAGGATCGATCGGGTTATACTGCACCATGGACTCTGAAGTTATAGAGAGAGTTGGAGAGAGTGAAAGAGAGAGCGAGAGAGAGCGACCACATCCAAATAATGTATGGCTGGTCGACCACAGCCTGACATTTTCAAAAGATCAACAGCCTCTCCTGCATTGATATCTTCAACAATGCAACGCACTTAAGCACAAAGGGTGATTAACACAAAAGCCCACTGCTCTAATGGATGATCATTGTACCGATATGTCTGATTCAGATATGGAACAGAACACTAATAATAATAGTAATAATAATGGATTGAATTTATATAGCTCCATTTTACTAGTCAAAGCGCACTACGACTCTCATCTGAGACCAGGTCATTGCTTAACTCGCTAATGAAGTGTTTCGATGTTAACAATCGATAACCATCAATACTTATTTTATTAATTTCGACAACACACATTTTGTTTACCCTAAGTTTCTTTAATAAATTCCACTCCACCACTTCAAGGACTAGTGTCCTCTCTACAATGTTGACTCTATCCAGGGTCGACAGACAGGCAGGGGTGAAAGAGCTCACTCAAGGAGAAAAGGGAATCGCTATCAGCCCACCTGCACATTCACTGAGCATTCACTATAAACCCCGGACACCTCTGGCTTTAGCCAGGCCTACAGGAAGGTCTGGAGAATTCCTAAGCAGCGCTCGGAGGGGAGGGCTACTGAAGCAAGGCCAGACAGAGATCTAGACACAGCACAACACAGTGGGGTCCTTCAGGCACTGCTGGGTCAGACTCTGTGGGCCCCACTGACTCAGTGTAAAAGTTTCCTCCCTGTAGGCACAGATCTAGGATCAGTTTCACCCTCCCTTAATCCTCACCTTAACCATTAGGGGAGCAAGGACCCAAACGGACCTTACATCAGTGCTGAGCGGTGACCTCATCTGACTTCCCTAACCCCAAAAACTACTTGGCAGCCATCCAAACCTCCATGGCCAAGCTCCGAGTCAGTCCCTGTATGGTCCAGTGGAGCGAGGAGGCTGCGAGTGGAGCCAGGCTAGCCAGAGATGGCTCACTGCCTACCCAGGGACGGCTCACTAAGCTCAGGCTCTGTCCCACACCTCCAGCCCCTGACTCCCTGGGCCCTGAAAGTCCATCTAATGACAGACCAACAGCATAGTGCTGTAGTGTAGCTCGTAGGCTATACTGTCAGTGCTTTTCCCAGGGCTTTGGCCATTGTGTGGAGGATCAATGGGACACGTGAGTAGAATGTGGAGGAGAGTTGTCTGAGTCAGTGAAGCGAGGACATTGATGGGTGGAGGGGCTGTAGAAGCCAAAGGAGAAATGTTGCTCCTTATCCCCACAAATCCCTGTCGAAGCAGGGAGAGGGGAATCAATGTCTCCCTCGCTTTTCCTCTTTCTATCTCCCTCTCTCTCGTTCTCTCTCTTAGGATAATTTCCCTCTGCTTTAGGATATGAGAGTAGAGAGGGCTGACACAGTTTGCCGTGGCCTCAGAGGCGACTGTGCGTGCTGACACAGACTTCCCGTCTGCTGTCCCCCCCTTACTTTCCCTATCCCTCTCTCGGTCTCCTCTTCCTCTCTTCCTCTCCCTTGCTTTTTATCTGCTCTCTTTCTTCCTCCCTCTATCTCTCTTTCTCTCCTAAAGCCAGTCCCGGGAGGGCAGCAACCAGGGCTACATTATGGATGCAGATTCAGGAGTGCAACAAACAAAGGGTTCAGACGTGTGCTGGCGCAGTGGCTGGGGAGTAGGGACTCTGCAGTAGCCCGGGCTACAGGAACAGGAGAGAAGAGGAGAGAAGAACTTGGAACCCCTGACCAGACCAAATGGCTTCAATGAGGAAGTGAAACGACCAGTAAGGAGAAGGACAAGGACACAGTAATTCGAACTCTGTGAC
Source organism: Oncorhynchus clarkii lewisi (assembly GCF_045791955.1). NCBI lineage: Eukaryota > Metazoa > Chordata > Actinopteri > Salmoniformes > Salmonidae > Oncorhynchus > Oncorhynchus clarkii. The sequence goes on along the minus strand of NC_092153.1, from coordinate 11,146,804 downwards.
CCAAAAGGGTACAGTGCCGGCGGTCTTCATTTGTCTCAACTTTCACATGTAATGTATTTTTGACTTAAGGCAGATTTTAAATTCTCTCTATGTGATTCTATTTTTGAAGAAAGTCCTCAAAAGGAATAAAGGAATGACCTTTGAGGCTCGCTTCTCCATGACTTTGATCAGGCCCAAATCTCATAATCACTGACCATTCTGACTTCTAAATCTAAATCCATGACCGTCTCATTTCTTCTGCCCTCGGCTCTTCTGATGGTTGACTGAAATTGCAGCAAAAGCGTCTTGGCATCACCACCCTTTCCTGCTGCATACAGACAGAATCCACACCATCGACCCCTTTAAATTGTCCCTCTAGGGCCTCGGTACTGTAGTCTCCCCCAGTGTGGAGAAGTAGCTCTCCTCCCTTCCCTCCCTTCCTCCTCTAGGTGACATTTGTATAACCATCCAATTCAGCTAAACACACGGTAGCAGTTTAGAGCCTTTTCAACTATATAGATACGTCTTTATGTGTGTGCTGTGCAGTCCGCCACTGCACCGCAGTCCACTGCACCGCGGACTTTGACAATTCAGATAACCTTGTGTTTCTTCAAAAAATTGCTTGTCTTAAAAAACCTAGGCACTTAAGCTGCCGTTCACAATCCATTTAATTAAAACAATAGGATAAATTACAAGCAAAGCTATCGAGGGAGTGAGAAGTAAACCGGACGTAGCTAAATTATGACCTTGCGCCGGAGTCGAGAGAACATTTTAAGGGGATATCATGACACATGCATAAATTTAAGGCCAGAAGTGCTGATGTGTCGATCATTCGCCTTCCCAGAGTGCATTGCGCCAGACGGCGTGTACAGAACAAGTCCATATTTCATGCTCCGTGGAAGCCGCTATATGTAAATTCATGTGGGCATCATGGATGGGAAACAACATATTTGGATGGCCTGAAACTATGTTATACAGATCTTGTATGATCTTTGTGTTGCCTCAAGGTAAGATGGAATCACATAACATTACATTATAATAGTACATGTCAATCACAATATATCACAGTACGGTTACAATATCACTTCTATAAGGCCTATGTACTGGCTGCCTAATCAATATATTTTCATATGGTATAATGAAAAGAGAGTTTTGAGAAGGAAAGATAACGTTTTTTAAAACTTCTTCCTTGTGTAATCCTCTTGGTGCCTGAAGATGCTTGTGAGTAACGCCATTCTGTTTATGCGTAAGCCTCAAAACATTCCAAATCCATAGTTTCATTAAGCCCTAATCTGTCAACAGTCGCACATTTCCGCATGACTTCCAATATATTCTTTCCTGCTTTCCCCAAACCCTGGTAATCAATTCTGAGGAGTCCCTGACAGGAGGATGACATGAGAGAAAAGGTTATACTGTGTGTGTGTGTGTGTGTGAGAGAGAGAGAGACAGAGTGAGAGAGATCTAAGTAAGACAGCGAGATGTGTAATATGTGTCTGAATATGTGTGTGTGTATAAAGGTGGCCTAGCTAGGGTGACAGCACAGGGAGCATGCTGATGAGCTCTCCCCGAGCACTGATCGTATTATCTCTCCCCCTCTTTTCCCTCCCTCCCTCTCTCTCCTTCTCTCTGCAGGTATTAGGCCTCCTATCCCAGTGACTGACACTTTCCTCAATCACGGCTACAGTATTTGCATTCATAATGACCGTGGCACCCTGCCTGGACCAGTGGGAGCTGTCACAGCGCACCCTGAGTCATTTGAGTCGACGCACCGTAACTTGGACAGACTGGCCCTGACAATAACATTTTCAACAGTGGCCTTGTCACAAAATGACCATTTTAATGACACAGGCTACCTACTGCAACACTTAACGAAATTGACTCAGGATGGCTTCAATAGAGGGGAGAGATGGGAGTTCCGTCTGTAGGAAGTACCATAGAGTTTGACGGACGGATGGATGTGTGGAGCTGTCAGTATTGGGATGTGTCCCACTGGGCCTGCTCTTGCACTGCACCCTGGGATAATGGGGTGACTGGTTGGGATCCACACTGAGTCTGTAAATGACAGGAGGATGGAGATGGGTTCCCACTTTGAATGTTGATTGGTTCAGAGTGGTGCAGTGGTGGGGGGTGGGACGGAGACCCCCTGCTATGGATCAATGGTGCAGGGAGACAGATACAGGACTGCAGAGTGGGTTATATGGAAATGGACTAGTGAGAACACTACAGTACATAAAATATCGATTTTATCCTATAATGTGAGATGATTATGAACCTCAATATACAGTAACGTAAACTCACTCACTTTTTGTACATCGCCTTGGTCCGTACAATTGACCTTATTTTAGCGCCAAAAACCTAATACTTCCAGATCAACTGAAATGTAAATATCATTGTAAAGCACAATTTCTCCCCTTTCCAACAGAATTCATGCCGAGACCTCCACGCTGCCCGTTTCTGCATGATTCAAGAAGGCAATGAGCTCCGTCGGGTCTTTTTAAAAATGGCGGGTGGGGAAGCGAAACTAATGCGTGATAGTGAGAAGGAGAGATGTTGTGTGGGAAAACTGCTTTTTTTTCATTCAATCTGTCCAATTTATCACCTTATCGCCTCTAAAATGTAAATAAAACACTATAATGAGTTTATAGAATGTGTCTTTACATACCTATTTGAAGGTTTGTGTCGAATTTGAATTGGGTTTTTAGGGCGGTGCTAAAGTGATCTTCAGAAGTAAACAGCGGCTTTGAGAGTCATGATCGCTTGCAGTGATAACACAAAAAGTGACTAGGTATCCCCCCCTTACCCCCGTCACTGTCCACTTCCTGTTTCAAAAGGATGAGAGAAGTGCTACACCTGGTGGAGAGAGATTGTAAGACAGAAATACTTTACGCGTGCTGTACGTTATGACATGACACGTCAAGATGTAACGGAGGGACCGTTTTTTCAACTTTTCTCCAACACTATAGAGCCATTACCATGACGATCAACGCTTGAATAGAAACGTAGTTCACACCTCAGATTTTGAAGTCAACACAGTCGCTACAGTCCCATTAGTTTTCTTTGCAGCCTCGTTTGAATGTCGCGGTTGCGCACATTTGTACGGAATGGGGTGAGTTTACGTTACATAAAATATAAATGTTATCCTATAATGTGAGAAGACTGTTAACCTCAAGTTCTAGTCAGAAATGAACAGTACATCAAATATACATACAATGTATATACGAATCAGAAGAATATTTATGAATGACATACATTTATGCAAATGCTTATACGATGGAACTACACATATGCAAATGAGATGTATATAGTCAGCCAGCCAGCCAGTCAACCAGTCAACCATTCAGCCAGCCAGTCAGTCAGCCAGTCAGCCAGCCAGCCAGCCAACCAACCAGTCAGTCAGCCAGCCAATCAGCCAGTCAGTCAGTCAGCCAGTCAGTCAGCCGCATTGCAACAGTAAACTGTGGAAGTCATCATGTGGAAGTTAATCTATCTCTGGATAGTGAGGCTGTAATACTAAAGCTCATGAGGAATTACGGAGAGATTTCCAGAAAAGCTGCTGGCAGCAATTTCTCTGTCTTTTTATTAGCCAAGATGTGCAATTTGTGCTAGTGCTTAATGTGACAGGATTCGTCTTGTTTGCCATATGATTCGGGACAGACATGGAGGCTGGAAGGCTAGGTCTGGGAGGGCTCCAGGGATAGACATGGACACTGGGAGGCTAGGTCTGGGAGGGCTCCAGGGATAGACATGGACACTGGGAGGCTAGGTCAGGGAGGGCTCCAGGGATAGACATGGACGCTGGGAGGCTAGGTCAGGGAGGGCTCCAGGGATAGACATGGACGCTGGGAGGCTAGGTCTGGGAGGGCTCCAGGGATAGACATGGACGCTGGGAGGCTAGGTCTGGGAGGGCTGCAGGGATAGACATGGACGCTGGGAGGGCTCCAGGGATAGACATTGACACTGGGAGGCTAGGTCTGGGAGGGCTCCAGGGATAGACATGGAGGCTGGGAGGGCTCCAGGGATAGACATGGACACTGGGAGGCTAGGTCTGGGAGGGCTCCAGGGATAGACATGGAGGCTGGGAGGGCTCCAGGGATATACATGGACGCTGGGAGGGCTCCAGGGATAGACATGGACACTGGGAGGCTAGGTCTGGGAGGGCTCCAGGGATAGACATGGACGCTGGGAGGCTAGGTCTGGGAGGGCTCCAGGGATAGACATGGAGGCTGGGAGGGCTCCAGGGATATACATGGACGCTGGGAGGGCTCCAGGGATAGACATGGACACTGGGAGGCTAGGTCTGGGAGGGCTCCAGGGATAGACATGGACGCTGGGAGGGCTCCAGGGATAGACATGGACGCTGGGAGGGCTCCAGGGATAGACATGGAGGCTGGGAGGCTAGGTCTGGGAGGGCTCCAGGGGGTGAAACAGAGATTTAGGACAGACCACACCACACACACAGGCAGGCATGAACGAAAGAAACGCACATGCACATGTACGTGCACACACACACACACACACACACACACACACACACACGCGCACACACACACACACACACACACACACACACACACACACACACACACACACACACACACACGCACACACACACACACACACACACACACACACACACACACACACACACACACACACACACTACCCTCAAGACTCCCGCTCCAATGCAGCAGGCTGTCACTGCCGGCTTCACACTACCAACACTCCCGCCGTATGGGGACTGATGTATAAGACAGTATTATTTCATACAGATACAGGTTCTCTCCAGGTTCCAGAACAATAGGAATACGTCAAGCCTTTGTGTATGACAATGTCCCTGAAAGAGATTCATACAATTTCACTTCAATACAATGTCACACAAAAGCTGCCTACCTGGCAGATATGTATAGAATACACTGTACATACAATACCTAGACAAGACAGTGTGTTCATAGTCCTCTTAATGGATGTGTGTGAGTGCACATGGAGTTGGTCTCTGTGGGTTTACAGGGCAGAGTGAAAATCCACAACAGAAATCATTAAATCACCTCCTCTGACACATTAGTGGTTTGAGTGTGGCATGCTCATTAAATAGATGATGCTGCTGTTTCCCAGAACTGTGTTCTTGTCAACAGAGATGAGCTGCATGATCTATCCATGTCAGACAGAAGGTATTATCCATGACAGAATACCTTCAGAAGGTATTATCCATGTCAGACAGAAGGTATTATCCATGACAGAATACCTTCAGAAGGTATTATCCATGACAGACAGAAGGTATTAACCATGACAGTCAGAAGGTATTATCCATGACAGACAGAAGGTATTATCCATGACAGACAGAAGGTATTATCCATGTCAGACAGAAGGTATTATCCATGACAGACAGTAGGTATTATCCATGACAGTCAGAAGGTATTATCCATGACAGTCAGAAGGTATTATCCATGACAGACAGAAGGTATTATCCATGACAGACAGAAGGTATTATCCATGACAGACAGAAGGTATTATCCATGTCAGACAGAAGGTATTAACCATGACAGTCAGAAGGTATTATCCATGTCAGACAGAAGGTATTAACCATGACAGTCAGAAGGTATTATCCATGACAGTCAGAAGGTATTATCCATGACAGACAGAAGGTATTATCCATGACAGTCAGAAGGTATTATCCATGACAGACAGAAGGTATTATCCATGACAGACAGAAGGTATTATCCATGTCAGACAGAAGGTATTATCCATGACAGACAGTAGGTATTATCCATGACAGTCAGAAGGTATTATCCATGACAGTCAGAAGGTATTATCCATGACAGACAGAAGGTATTATCCATGACAGACAGAAGGTATTATCCATGACAGACAGAAGGTATTATCCATGTCAGACAGAAGGTATTAACCATGACAGTCAGAAGGTATTATCCATGTCAGACAGAAGGTATTAACCATGACAGTCAGAAGGTATTATCCATGACAGTCAGAAGGTATTATCCATGACAGACAGAAGGTATTATCCATGACAGACAGAAGGTATTATCCATGACAGACAGAAGGTATTATCCATGACAGACAGAAGGTATTATCCATGACAGACAGAAGGTATTATCCATGCCAGACAGAAGGTATTATCCATGACAGACAGAAGGTATTATCCATGACAGACAGAAGGTATTATCCATGACAGACAGAAGGTATTATCCATGACACACAGAAGGTATTATCCATGACAGACAGAAGGTATTATCCATGACAGACAGAAGGTATTATCCATGACAGTCAGAAGGTATTCTCCATGACAGACAGAAGGTATTATCCATGACAGACAGAAGGTATTATCCATGACACACAGAAGGTATTATCCATGACAGACAGAAGGTATTATCCATGACAGACAGAAGGTATTATCCATGACAGTCAGAAGGTATTATCCATGACAGACAGAAGGTATTATCCATGACAGACAGAAGGTATTATCCATGACAGACAGTAGGTATTATCCATGACAGTCAGAAGGTATTATCCATGACAGACAGAAGGTATTATCCATGACAGACAGAAGGTATTATCCATGACAGACAGAAGGTATTATCCATGACAGACAGAAGGTATTATCCATGACACACAGAAGGTATTATCCATGACAGACAGAAGGTATTATCCATGACAGACAGAAGGTATTATCCATGACAGGCAGTAGGTATTATCCATGACAGACAGAAGGTATTATCCATGACAGACAGAAGGTATTATCCATGACAGTCAGAAGGTATTATCCATGACAGTCAGAAGGTATTATCCATGACAGACAGAAGGTATTATCCATGACAGACAGAAGCTATTATCCATGACAGACAGAAGGTATTATCCATGACAGACAGAAGGTATTATCCATGACAGTCAGAAGGTATTATCCATGACAGACAGAAGGTATTATCCATGACAGACAGAAGGTATTATCCATGACAGACAGAAGGTATTATCCATGACAGACAGAAGGTATTATCCATGACAGACAGAAGGTATTCCCTCAAAAGGGACAGGGAGTCAAACAATGTCAACACATGTCCAGAAACACACAGACAGAAGCTACGCTGGCTGAACTCTCCACTGAACTCTCCACTTCTGGCTCTCATCCAGACAGCTTATGTGTGTGTGTGTGTGTGTGTGTGTGTGTGTGTGTGTGTGTGTGTGTGTGTGTGTGTGTGTGTGTGTGTGTGTGTGTGTGTGTGTGTGTGAGACTATGTGTGTGTAATCTTCATTCCGAGCGTGTAGACTATAGTGCAGATAAGCAGCTTTTCCATACCTGCTCGTGTCCCATTAGACCCCAGCAGATAAACAACAGCAACGCTCAATATTCTCAATTACTACATGGATTTGCATCTCATTGCCAACCAAGCCCCACTGCAAGGGAACTCTCTCTCTTTCTCTGAAGAGGTGCAGAAGAGAGACAAAAGATAAACGCTGGAAGGAACAATGCAGGGGTTGTCTAAGAGATCTGGACTGGTACACAGGTGCAAGGAGGGGGGTGTAGTTGTGTGAGGATCCGCCCTTTAAGGCCCCACTCAATGAAAACAGATCAGACTTGTACATGGGAACCAATATGAATTCATGCGTAGCGAAGGAAGCATGTTTGAATCAATATGCAACGTGTGTCTTTCTTATCTTGTTGAGCACATTCATCCAAACGCATTTTTGCAGCGAAAGAACAATGTCATTTTTTTTACCGCCAAAGCTTATTAACAGGGTTCTGATTGGATTGGGACCCTAACAATAGCATGAATGGAGGCAAACCAAAGGGGACGGGGACGGGGTGAGTCAGTGGTTCTATAACGGAGGCAGCTAGATAGTCAGTCCCACCATAGTACCTCTGTTTCTGGCCCCTGATGTGCTCTAGGGATGCAGGGCTGGGCCATGGGCAAGGAGTCTGGTCTGGAGCCACATCATACAACCCTCTACATCACAGAGCCAGTAGAGGGGGTGTCACAACAAAGGCTGGGGCCTATGACTCTCTGCTGCCCTGGGGGCAGCCAGCTGGCTTGGGTCACCTCAGAGATCTGTATATAGCGACGAGATGCTCAGGTCTCCGCCCAAACAATGGGAATCGTTGTTCCTAAAGGCGGGAAGGCAGGCGACAAGCTTAGGTCTAAAATAAGCCCAAAGAAACGCATTGCGTAAAACCTCTCACTGCGCCTCTTCCTCTCTGGTCACCTCAGATCGCACACCCAGGGTAGAGTCCTGTGCCCAAGGTATTTAGTTATGAGAACTTACAGTAGCCCATCTTTTGATTATAGCTAGTTTAACTAACAGGGTAGAGTCCTGAAGGTCCTCATCAACGTCCAGATGAATGAAACAGTGAATGAATCAGTAGCATTATATGGCATTGCTGTGCGCTCTGTAATAGTGGACTGCTGGACATATAGAAGAGTGTTTGAATGAATCTCCCTCTCGCAACTCCAAGTCATTTATTCAGTGGCCGTTGTCGATAAGGTATGGCTATTTTAAGGTAAAGACCTTGAGAAAATTGAGAGGCAAAGAAAACTGCCTGTCTGGCAGTCTTAGGTCAACATCTTGGAAAATGTGGTGTCATTGCAAAATAAAGAGTGAGAGAGAAGGAGGCGTACCTTGAGGGCTCAAACTAATGATGCATGTAATAAACTAACCTTCTGCCCAAAGAAAGCTGGCACAGCCGGAAAATAATGGATAGTACGTAAAACGAATGAAGCGCTTAGATCATTTGTATTTCATCCATGAATATGATATTTCTTACTGTAAACACTGTGAGCCATATCAACACGTATCTCATTAAAACCAATGATATAGTGCATTTGGAAAGTATTCAGACCCCTTGACTTTTCCACATGTTCTTACGTTACAGCTATATTCTGAAATGGATTACATTTTTCAATCTATACACAATACCCCATAAATGACAAAGCAGAAAAAAAGTTTTTAGACATTTTTGCAAATGTATATTTTTAAGAAAACTATGGAAATATGACATTTATATAAATATTGAGATGCTTTACTCAGTACTTTGTTGAAGCACCGTTGGCAGTGATTACAGCCTCGTGTCTTCTTGGGTATGACGCTACAAGCTTGGCACACCTGCATTTGGGGAGTTTCTCCCATTCTTCTCTGCAGATATTCTCAAGATCTGTCAGGTTAGCTGCTGCACAGCTATTTTAGGTCTCTTCAGAGATGTTCGATTAGTTTCAAGTCCGGGCTCTGGCTGGACCACTCATGGATATTCAGAGACTTTTCTAGGCTGTGTGCTTAGAGTCGTTGTCCTGTTGGAAGGTGAACCTTCGCCCCATTTTGAGGTCCTGAGCGCTTTGGAGCAGGTTTTCATCAAGGATCTCTCTGTACTTTGCTCAGTTCATCTTTCCCTCGATCCTGACTAGACTCCCTCTCCCTGTCACGGAAAAACATGCCCACAGCATGATGCTGCTACCACCAGGTTTCATCGTAGGGATGGTGCCAGGTTTCCTCCAGACGTGACGCTTGGCATTCAGGCCAAAGACCTTAATCTTAGTTTCATCGGATCAGAGAATCTTGCTTCTCATGGTCTGAGAGTCCTTTAGGTGCCTTTTGTCAAACTCCAAGCGGGCTGTCATGTACCTTTTACTGAGGAGTGGCTTCTATCTGGCCACTTTACCATAAAGGCCTGATTGGTGGAGTGCTGCAGAGATGGTTGTCCTTCTGGAAGGTTCTCCCATCTCCACAGAGGAAACCTGGAGCTCTGTCAGAGTGACCATCGGGTTCTTGGTCACCCCTTCTCCCCCGATTGGAAGAGTCTTGGTGGTTCCAAACTTCTTCCATTTAAGAATGATGGATGCCACTGTGCTCTTGGGGAATTTCAATGCTGCTGACATTTTTTGGTACCCTTCCCCAGATCTGTACCTCAACACAATCCTGTCTCTGAGCGCTACGGACAATTCCTTCGACCTCATGTCTTGCTTTTTGCTCTGACATGCACTGTCAACTGTGGGACCTTATATAGACAGGTGTGTGCCTTTCCAAATTCTGTTTAGTCAATTGAAGTTACCACAGGTGGACTCCAATCAAGTTGCAGAAACATCTCAAGGATAATCAATGGAAACAGGATGCACCTGAGCTCAATTTCGAGTCTCTTAGCAAAGGGTCTGAATACTTAGAATACGTAAAGAAGGTATTTCATTTGTTCTTTTTTTGAAACGCCTGTTTTTGCTTTGTCATTATGGGGTATTGCATGTACAGTGCCTTGCGAAAGTATTCGGCCCCCTTGAACTTTGCGAACTTTTGCCACATTTCAGGCTTCAAACATAAAGATATAAAACTGTATTTTTTTGTGAAGAATCAACAACAAGTGGGACACAATCATGAAGTGGAACGACATTTATTGGATATTTCAAACTTTTTTAACAAATCAAAAACTGAAAAATTGGGCGTGCAAAATTATTCAGCCCCCTTAAGTTAATACTTTGTAGCGCCACCTTTTGCTGTGATTACAGCTGTAAGACGCTTGGGGTATGTCTCTATCAGTTTTGCACATCGAGAGACTGAAATTTTTTCCCATTCCTCCTTGCAAAACAGCTCGAGCTCAGTGAGGTTGGATGGAGAGCATTTGTGAACAGCAGTTTTCAGTTCTTTCCACAGATTCTCGATTGGATTCAGGTCTGGACCTTGACTTGGCCATTCTAACACCTGGATATGTTTATTTTTGAACCATTCCATTGTAGATGTTGCTTTATGTTTTGGATCATTGTCTTGTTGGAAGACAAATCTCCGTCCCAGTCTCAGGTCTTTTGCAGACTCCATCAGGTTTTCTTCCAAAATGGTCCTGTATTTGGCTCCATCCATCTTCCCATCAATTTTAACCATCTTCCCTGTCCCTGCTGAAGAAAAGCAGGCCCAAACCATGATGCTGCCACCACCATGTTTGACAGTGGGGATGGTGTGTTCAGCTGTGTTGCTTTTACGCCAAACATAACGTTTTGCATTGTTGCCAAAAAGTTCAATTTTGGTTTCATCTGACCAGAGCACCTTCTTCCACATGTTTGGTGTGTCTCCCAGGTGGCTTGTGGCAAACTTTAAACAACACTTTTTATGGATATCTTTAAGAAATGGCTTTCTTCTTGCCACTCTTCCATAAAGGCCAGATTTGTGCAATATACGACTGATTGTTGTCCTATGGACAGAGTCTCCCACCTCAGCTGTAGATCTCTGCAGTTCATCCAGAGTGATCATGGGCCTCGTGGCTGCATCTCTGATCAGTCTTCTCCTTGTATGAGCTGAAAGTTTAGAGGGACGGCCAAGTCTTGGTAGATTTGCAGTGGTCTGATACTCCTTCCATTTCAATATTATCGCTTGCACAGTGCTCCTTGGGATGTTTAAAGCTTGGGAAATCTTTTTGTATCCAAATCCGGCTTTAAACTTCTTCACAACAGTATCTCGGACCTGCCTGGTGTGTTCCTTGTTCTTCATGATGCTCTCTGCGCTTTTAACGGACCTCTGAGACTATCACAGTGCAGGTGCATTTATACGGAGACTTGATTACACACAGGTGGATTGTATTTATCATCATTAGTCATTTAGGTCAACATTGGATCATTCAGAGATCCTCACTGAACTTCTGGAGACAGTTTGCTGCACTGAAAGTAAAGGGGCTGAATAATTTTGCACGCCCAATTTTTCAGTTTTTGATTTGTTAAAAAAGTTTGAAATATCCAATAAATGTCGTTCCACTTCATGATTGTGTCCCACTTGTTGTTGTTTCTTCACAAAAAAATACAGTTTTATATCTTTATGTTTGAAGCCTGAAATGTGGCAAAAGGTCGCAAAGTTCAAGGGGGCCGAATACTTTCGCAAGGCACTGTATATTGATGAGGAAAACAATGAATTGAATCAATTTTAGAATAAGGCTGTAACGTAACAAAATGTGGAAAGAGTTTAGGATTAAAATGCTAATACAGCAACACAACGATCCTCAGAGTACAGGTCTATTTCCTGACCATGCAGCCAGACAGACAATGAGTCCTTCTGTCATGTGTGTCCTCTCTGCTTTCTCTGATGATTGATCCACAGATGCTGCTTAAGGGCCTGTCTAGTCCTAGTCTATAGTACACAGTAGTGGACCTAAGGACAGAGAGAGAAAGGACAACACACATGTACTGTCTCTGTGAAGATCCCAGACTGAACCCTGAGGCTGTGGATAAACAACAAAAGGACCAATTTGTCTCATGCTGCGGAGGGAGCGGACGTCTGAGGGGCAGGTAGCGACCCTGCGGAGCCCCAGACCCCTGCTGCCTCCTCAGGTGTAACAGCCTGCGGAGCCCCAGACCCCTGCTGCCTCCTCAGGTGTAACAGCCTGCGGAGCCCCAGACCCCTGCTGCCTCCTCAGGTGTAACAGCCTGCGGAGCCCCAGACCCCTGCTGCCTCCTCAGGTGTAACAGCCTGCGGAGCCCCAGACCCCTGCTGCCTCCTCAGGTGTAACAGCCTGCGTGATCCAGGAGTCAAACCCCACCCCGGCATGGAGGAACAGAAACGCCTGTATCAACACGGCCCTGCTGAGGGTGACACCTGCAAATAACACTTTAATAACTGAATAATGTCTCTAGTCCGCTCCTCCAGCTGTGCCTGGGCAGCCTGCGGACGACGGCGATGGCGCCTTTGCTCTCTTTAGCTCCTGATAAAGCTGATAAAGGAGGCAGGCTAGAGCAGTATGGCAGTGTGAAATGGGTCATGAGGCATTGGTGCTAGAGGGGATGGAAGGATAGGAAGATATCTCCACTGTCCACCTGCTTCTAATGCTAATTCTGCTCCACCCCAAACGACTATGTCCTTGAGTGGTGATGTAGGTTGACCAGCAGTTTACCAGCTATATCATGTTATGTTGTGCTCTCATATGTTTCTGAGTGAAAAGACGAGTGACACTAACAGCTCTCTGAATGTCCCTATGAAATGGACGAGCAGTGCTTAGGACTTCCCCGACGACAACAACAACACAACATCACCAGCGTCTAACTAAAACAGTCACCTCACACCACCACGGAGGAAGAGCCTGAGAGAAGAATCAAATAGAACTGCCAAAACAAAAGGACTAAAACAACACAGACAGAGGCATAGCCTTTAAACACAGAGCGGTTTGTTCAGCTCAGCTGTGTGCAGCAGGGTTGTGTGTTAGATGCTGCTACCATACAGTAGACCTGCTAGCGTAGCGGTGGACACAGCCAGGCTGGGGCTCCCTGGGTCTGCTGTCTGTGGGAGAGGAGGAGTGGTAGCAAGTGAGAAGGGAGGAATGGGGGGAGCAGGGGCCTCCTGTAGAGAACCCTGCAGGTGGTGCCAGTCTGGCAACAGAGACCCGGGGCTGTCAGTCACACAGACTTCATCCTCACAGAGGGGTAGAGGAAGAGGGCAGACAGCAGGCCTCTATCATTCCACTGTAGCACTACTTATTCACCTTTAGAGGAGGAGGGGGAGGAGAAGAAGGGAGGAGAGGAGGAGGAGGAGGAGGAGGAGGAGGAGGAGGAGGGGGAGGATAAGGAGAAGGTGGAGGAGGTGGAGGATAAGGAGAAGGTGGAGGAGGAGGAGGAGGAGGAGGGGGAGGATAAGGAGAAGGTGGAGGAGGTGGAGGATAAGGAGAAGGTGGAGGAGGAGGAGGAGGAGGGGGAGGAGAAGAAGGGAGGAGAGGAGGAGGAGGAGGAGGAGGAGGAGGTGGAGGAGGAGGAGGAGGGGGAGGATAAGGAGAAGGTGGAGGAGGTGGAGGATAAGGAGAAGGTGGAGGAGGAGGAGGAGGAGGAGGGGGAGGATAAGGAGAAGGTGGAGGAGGAGGAGGTGGAGGAGGGGGAGAGTAGGAGGGGAGCCAAGATAAGGAGAAGGTGGAGGAGGAGGGGTGGAGGAGGAGGAGGGGGAGGATAAGGAGAAGGTGGAGGAGGTGGAGGATAAGGAGAAGGTGGAGATGGAGGAGGAGGTGGAGGAGGGGGAGGATAAGGAGAAGGTGGAGGAGGAGGAGGTGAAGGAGGGGGGGGGGGAGTAGGAGGGGAGGAGAAGGAGGGGAGCCAACAATGGAGGCAACAGAGAAGGCACAGTTGGAGAATGTAGATAAGATAAATACAATCAAATCAAATGCTATTTGTCACATGCTTGGTAAACAACAGGTGTAGACTAACAGTGAAATGCTGATTTACGGGCTCTTCCCAACAGTGCAGAGAAAAAAAAAAAAGGTTTTGTTGAATAAATACACAATGACTAACGATAACCCTAACACAGGGTACCAGTACAGAGTCGATGTGCAGGGGTACGAGGTAACTGAGGTAGATATGTACATACGGGTAGGGGTAAAGTGACTAGGCAACAGAATAGAACATTAACAGTAACAGCAGCATACAGTATGTGATGAGTCAACGCAGATAGTCCGGGTAGCTACTGTAGCTATCGGTTCTTCTGATTGGTTGGAGAATGTAGATACTGTGTATGGAGAGAGTCACACATGTAAGTAGTGAGAGAGCAGTGATTGGCTGGAAATACTACAGGCTCCTGTATGTGTGTGAGAGAGTGAAGACACGCGGTCACCAAGTGTAAATGAGGTTAAAACAGGCGTGTTATAGTGCTGGGTTGAAATATAAATGTGCACACACCAGGAACTTACTGAGACTAACTGACCCAGGCCTGGAGCATCAGAAAACAGCATCTTGCTTCCTTTTATCAGTGCTCTGGAAAACTGAACTGAGGGATTTAATTGAGGTGTGCTATGAGTATTGATAGCTGGATAAAGATAAAGGACTGGCTGATAAACGACAGCTGGCCAGAACAAGCTAATTACCCCCGTGACAGTAAGTCAACGTGAGACATCAAATACAACTCATCTTAGATCTTAGATAAGATGATTGCCCTTTTGGCGGCACAGAAGAGAAGACAATATTTTAATGATATCAGAAAGAATATTGAGAGATTAAGCACGTTTCACCTGCATACTATTAGGAAGAAGGAAGGAAGGAAGGAAGGAAGGAGCGAAGGAAGGAAGGAAGGAAGGAAGGAAGGAAGGAAGGAAGGAAGGAAGGAAGGAAGGAAGGAGGGAAGGAAGGAAGGAAGGAAGGAAGGAAGGAAGGAGCGAAGGAAGGAAGGAAGGAAGGAAGGAAGGAAGGAAGGAAGGAAGGAAGGAAGGAAGGAAGGAAGGAAGGAAGGAAGGAAGGAAGGAAGGAAGGACGGAAGGAAGGAAGGGAAGACAGAAGAAAGGACAGAAGGGAAAGAGGTGCATGTCCCCTGACACGTATTTCCTGGGCCATCCATCCATCCATTTATTCAGTCAGAGTGAAAACAGATAGAAAATACATGATGCTCCAACAAAGAGGAGGAGACAGACGTTCATGGTGCTGTACTGTTAGGGTCAGGGGTCAGGTGAAAAGCTAGCCAAGTGGAGTTACATGCACGTGTGTTGAATAGAAATACTTTCCTTGGGGCATTGTAAAGAAGAGTAGGCAAATGTAAAATAAGAACATCTCTTTAATGTTGTTGTTTTTTCTCAGTCACCGTGAAGCAAAGAACAAGTCTTACAAACTGGGGGGGAGTTACAATGAGCTCTGGATATCAGGAGACAGACAAGAAAAAAGGATTCCTCAGAAGAAGCATTAAGGAGTCTGTACTGTTCTGCGCCATTTCATTTCGGACGTGTGCACACTGTCAAAGCAGTGCGTTGGGGATGTAAACAGATTAGGACTGGCAGAGACAATAGTCCATAACCGACATGACATAACTCCCCCTGACTCGAAAGAGGCTATTAGTCTCAGTTTGGGACGTCCGGAGAGGAAATCAGTCCGTAATCTCTACTGCCTAGTGCTATGCATAGTGTCAGGTCTCCAGTCCAGTCCCAGCCCAGGTCGTGTCTGTCTGTCCCCCACCTACGGCTCTCCTCCCTCCTACATCACCTGGAGCTGGTAGCCAACCGACCTCAACGATGGGCCAGGAGTGGTTGCCAAGGCAACCCTGGTGTACAGGTTGAGTCAAGACTGAAACAAAATGAGCTACCCCTCCCTCCATCTTTCTCTCCATCCCTCCCCGGAAATAAAAGTCAGAAGAGAGGAAGAAGAAGTCGAACTAGCCAAAACGTTCTGGGGCAACGGCCTGATTAAGATTCCAATCAGGCCTGGCTTCCATCTTGATAAATGGAGGGTGTGGAAGAAACTTCCCTAAATGGCCCTTTGGCATGGACGGGGAATAAACTGTGCTAATCAACAATGGCCCTTTGGCATGGCCGGGGAATAAATTGTGCTAATCAACAATGGCCCAACAATCAGAACATCTACCCAGTAATCACGCAGAGAAAAGTGACTGTGTGAGTGTGGGTATGCATATATATGCCTGTGTGTGTGTGTGTGTGTGTGTGTGTGTGTGTCTGTCTGTCTGCCT
This sequence comes from Oncorhynchus clarkii lewisi, assembly GCF_045791955.1. NCBI lineage: Eukaryota > Metazoa > Chordata > Actinopteri > Salmoniformes > Salmonidae > Oncorhynchus > Oncorhynchus clarkii. The sequence goes on along the minus strand of NC_092153.1, from coordinate 11,130,439 downwards.
GTGGGAGGCTGGGTTATACGTTTTGTGTGTATGCCTGCTTGACTGTCTGTGTGTGTGTGTGTGTGTGTGTGTGTGTGTGTGTGTGTGTGTGTTTGTCTGTATGTGTGCATGCATGCCTGCGTGTGTTCAGAATCAGTCTACAGAACGGTCTCTTTCCTTGCTCTGCCTCTGAAAGCCTACTTTGAAGCTTCATGGTGGTAATTGGTATTTTCTCTCCACCCGTTGTTGTCACAATGGGGTCGCTGTATACGTAATGGCCTTCTCAATCACCACAGAGCGAGAGCAGCACACACGCAGCCGAGTGTCGGCATTAATACCCATCTCATTGCACCGGCAGTCAGCTCTGGGAAATCACACTGACGTGATGAAGGAGGAGGAGAGAACTGGGCTACACAGGGCTGCACAACCAACCACCATTAAAATCCCAGGCTACCATACATCCATAGCTATCTTATGGTAGACAGTCGTGATACATACCAGAGAACCAGTACAAGCATGACAGTAAATAGAACCTCTTTCTGTCAAGTGTAACAGCTGTGGAACACTGCTACAGTGTGAACGATGATGAGGCTGAGGTGATATGCCCAAAACCCCATGCAGCTTCAAACACCTTCCACTAATCTGCCCTTAAAACAAGGCAATGTATCCGTATACTGTAGACGGTCCAGATAACCAGGAATACATCCTGGGATTTTGAGGCGAAGCAGTGCACAGTGCATCTGGTGTCCTTGCTAATGGCGGCGGATGTGCTTCTTCCCTCCCCGAATGTGTTCCTTCCTGAGGCAATTTGGTCACGCAAGAGCACTGGCATCCTCTGAGGTGGTAATCGGGCAAAACAAACAGCGAACGTGTCTTTGACCGCCTCCCTGCGGAGAGAAAATAAAGCGTGATGGATAATCACTCAGTGGAGACGCTGTTCCTTTTCCTGTGTGCGCACCGTGGCCGGTCAGGTCCCGTGGGCCTCACGACTACAACAAAGTGGGCTGGAGAAAGAAGAAAGAATGGAAGTGGATCATCTTGTTCCTATTTGAAGTTGCAGTTTCCTACTGGAAATGGAATGAATAACAACAACCTAGAGCGTCGTTCAGTCTGGCGGCTTAGAGGGACTGTAAACAATAGAGCTAGTCCCTGAGGCAACTCTCACGAGTGAGACACACATGAAGTCATGTCAAATGTTATGCTAATCCCTCTTTTAATACACAAATCATTTCCTCAAAATGAGTCCCTTACCCCTAACATGCACATAGCCTAAAGCTTGAATGTTATGCCGCAGTGGAGGAGTGGTGAGTAGATAAGTAGCAATGCAGAATGAAGGCTGGAGATTCACAGTGGTAACAAAATAAATACATTCTTATGACCAGAGGTGAGAGCTTGATGTGTACGTGTGTGTGTGTGTGTGGGTTGACCCAACATCTAAAGTCACCTTCTCGGTCACCTTCTTGCCATCTCAAAACTGCGAAATTCATCGTTATTCCCCAAGATCACCTCAGCCCACTCTGCGCGTAACCGGACAATATGCTTGGCGCCACCCCGTACGTGGACACAGACAGTTTTGTACGGGGATGAGGACAGTTCTGTACAGGGACAAGGACAGTTCTGTAGGGGGACGAGGACAGTTCTGTACGGGGACGAGGACAGTTCTGTACGGGGACGAGGACAGTTCTGTACGGGGACGAGGACAGTTCTGTTCGGGGACGAGGACAGTTCTGTACGGGGACAAGGACTGTTCTGTACGGGGATGAGGACAGTTCTGTACGGGGACGAGGACAGTTCTGTACGGGGACACAGACAGTTCTGTACGGGGACACAGACAGTTCTGTACGGGGACACAGACAGTTCTGTACGGGGACACAGACAGTTCTGTACGGGGACACAGACAGTTCTGTACGTGGACGCGGACAGTTCTGTACGTGGACGCAGACAGTTCTGTACGGGGACACAGACAGTTCTGTACGGGGACGCGGACAGTTCTGTACGGGGACACGGGCAGTTCCAGGACGCGGACATGAGCAGTGCAACACAATCAAAGTCTTTACAGTGGGTTACATTAGTAATATTCATTTTTTATTATTATGTTAAACAAACATTCAACGTTTTTTTATAACAGTATTTTGAGATCTGGGCCCATATCCACAAAGCGTCTCAGAGTAGAGAATTGGTCGCATAAGTGCTGAGAATAAAGACATTTGACATGCATGAGTATAAATTAAAGCTATGCATGAAGTCTCTAGTCCCACCTAGTTGGCAGATATTTAGGACACCTCGTGAGCTGTCCTAACTACTCAACCACAATTACTAATCAACGATTTATGTCAAAAACCCAAAACCCTGCAGTAAAACATGTGGATATATACTCAGTGGCTGAGGTTCTCTCTCGCGCTAAAAAGAGTACGCTAAGTACTCACTCACTCAATGTTAGAGAGAGAGAGGGCTTTAAACCAACACTGGTAAACTGCTTGTCGGGATAATGGTGCCTAGAGCATTGTCGGGATAATGGTGCCTAGAGCATTGCCGAGGCCAGGGAGAGAGGCATAACGTGTTAAAGAGGCAATGGGCCATAATCCAACTGTTTGTAACAACAAGAAAATATCAAGGATTCACTGGGCCTGAAACAGTTCTCTTTAAAGCGCACTTGTATGAGTCGTGTGGGTGGAGATGGGTAGCTGGAGCGAGGTAGCTGGCTCTTCATTTGAGAAGGAATTACACTGATATCTCCCCTTGGATATTCACTGTTCTGGAGAGACACAATCTAGTGTGGAATTGAATGCAGTGTACCTTCACAAATCTCCTTTGAATATGGCAGATTTTGGCTGTGTCTTCCTTTTGCAGCCTTGGAGCAAGCCGAGTTATTCTAAATGGAATTTTTATATCTTATCTGAGATTCTTTCATGGCTGGATGTAATACATGAGGGCCATCTGCAGCACTAGAAAACACCATTGACCTTTTACTCTTCTCAAACCAAGTGTAAGCAGAGAAACAAATGTGAACAATGTGATTGTTTTTGATTAATGTTGATTCACATTAACCAATTATTACACAGAACACACACACACACACACACACACACACACACACACACACACACACACACACACACACACACACACACACACACACACACACACACACACACACACACACACACACACACACACACACCTCCTTAACACCAAAGACTACCTGCTGGTCCCACCTTTACCTTTGAGTCCCTTCCTCTTCTCCTCAGTCACACACTCTGCTCTCTCTTTTCCTCTCTTCATCCCTCCTTTAACTCACTCTCACTCCATCTTATCTCTGACAGACCATGCCGCTCCCCCTCCTCCGGTCGCACCACCACCTCGTCTCCTGTTGAGAGGTGCTAGTGCTGTGAGCCTGTTAGTGTACAGGCCCACTCTGCTCTGCGCGGGCCGATACAGGCCCACTCTGCTCTGCGCGGGCCGATACAGGCCCACTCTGCTCTGCGCGGGCCGATACAGGCCCACTCTGCTCTGCGCGGGCCGATACAGGCCTAATCTGTGCGTTAATGCTCAAGGCAGTTGATTAAGGGTCCGGTGTGAAAGAGCTAGGTCTTATCAGTGGGAGGGAAAGCATTTCCACAGAGAGCACTAATTGACCAGTGACTGACTGGCTGGCTGCTCTGCTGCTGAGAGGAGATTGGGTCGCCTGATGGCTCGGCTTAGACGCTGCACTGTTGCGCTTTTACTTCCCGGAGTCCCTGGAGTCCTATAGCATCAATAAAGCAGACCTTTCCTCAGCCAAGCGCTCTCTCCAACCCGCTGGTGGGTGCTACTCCTTTCTGTGCACGTTGTTTCTATGGAGAAAGTGCACGTTGTTTCTATGGAGAAAGCCATAGAGGAGGGACCGTAATTCTACATTTTCCACTCATAGGGGAAATGAGGCTCCAGGTATAGTGTCAGTTCTTAGTAAACAAATTAATTAGGCTCAACAATAGCGTCTGGTAAAACACACAGCGGAGCCGCTGATATAAATGTGTTGTTTACCGCTGTTACAGGACTTGATGACTTCCCCTGATATTGTGAACTGTTGAAAAAATTTGCCTGTGAATAGCGTCCAACTTGCCCTGAGATATCATGGGCCGCGGCGAGGAGAGGAACTAGGGCAGCCACGTTAATTACTGCTTCGCTTTAGCCGTTGCCCGGGTTGCGATATCGGGAGCGAGTCCTCTGAGGGAAAAGCCAACCACCAAGATGGCTGCCTCAATATAATCTGATTCCAAAGCCTTGTTTAATCACAGAGTGAACCTTGAATCTTTACACTGAAGCGTTTTGAAACAAAACAACATATTTAGGAGGGATTTGATCATAACTGATACGTTATCTATAGGAAGATTACGGTAATTAGCCAGATCTGTGAAAAGCACAGAGCTGGAGAAATACCCAGACAGGAGAACATGAAGAATCCACTGCTGTAAGTCACATCTTCACTAACCTATTACCCTCAGCCATTATATCAATGTAGATCAGTAACAAGCCTATGGTGAGCAGTAATAGAGTTAAATACTGGATTCCACAAACAAGTTCTGTGGTATAATTGGACCCTGACATGGTGTTCTCTGTGATGCCTGCTTAGGACATCCTGTCTCTATGGAAACCAAACCCTGAAACCTGGACTCGACCTGTCATCCAGTCACTCCTGAACTGCTAACATAGCATAAAACTCAGCCTCAGAAAGTGTGTTGGATTCAACAGAAGTACTGAGAAGTTGAAGAGCCTTCATGGGAGAGAGGAGAGTGGAAAGGAGAGGGCGACAGTACTGCACCATGGAACCAGGAAAAAGTCATTTCACTGCAGATCTGCACCACAAGCAGAAAAAGTGCAAACCGCTTAAATGTGCCAAGTTCAAGCACATTTAAATATACGCTCTTCAGCAAATCCAATACCTGTCACATTAAAATAAAGTGGCTTTCTCCAGGGTTGGGCTATATATTTGAAATAAGATCTATGTGGGCAATACTCTCCAGCACAAAGACAAACTGCCTCTGGTATTCTGTTAGCCTTTCATATCCACACCGGTACTGTAAACACACAATTCCTCTGGCTCATACAGTGTGTGAGTCAGTATCGAACCAAAAGTCCTGTTGGTACTCAAACTACTGATCCGATAGATACAGTAGGCATTTGGATTTCTCTGTACATTCACTGAGGATTTACAGTAGTGTTGATGTTCAAACTACTGATCCGATAGATACAGTAGGCATTTGGATATCTCTGTACATTCACTGAGGATTTACAGTAGTGTTGATGTTCCTTGTCATGTATTTTGTCAGAGTACTAAAACAGCTATTCTCAACCAAAAATGATCTGGTCTTAAACATGGTGGTTCATACAGCTGGCTTAGTTGGTCTCTTCTCAGAGTCATGAGACAACAGTTTCATGCAGCGTTACTGTTATGTCTGCACACTACGTTTACAGTGCTGCATTGAGAGTAATATTAGAACACAGTTGGACAGTGCTGTTATTGTTGGGCTATGCCTGATGTATTGTGATAATGGATTTATTCCTTTGTTCTGTAAACGGTCACTCGAGTTTGAGCTAAAGAACAACATGGTTGATTAGGAACCGCTGTCGCAGAGTTATCGTTGTGAATACAACAGTTACGTTATGGATGAGTCAAGCACAGATAGAGTCATCCTTCATTAACACCCTCCCTTACAACAGCTGATGACCGTCAGCTATAGACTGACCACAAGACTGGATGATGGTAAACCTCTCATGAGTGAAGCTACTGGATAACATGACTATCAGCTACATTGAACAGTCAGGTAACACAGTGTTAGTGGCGCCATCGTCATCGGCTTCACACACAGACCACTAATCACAGAAAACCTCAGTGTTCATTGATGAGAGTTTCATATCAAATGTGTAAATAAGTCCATGTGAGAACATCAAGGTTTAAGAGTCTAATTTCCTGTTGCTACTTGTACAGTACACTCAAGGATTAAGAGTCTCACTTCCTGTTGTCACTTGTACTATACGCTCAAGGTTTATGAGTCTCACTTCCTGTTGCCACTTGTACTATACACTCAAGGTCTATGAGTCTCACTTCCTGTTGCCACTTGTACTGTACACTCACAATAAGCTTCAACCCACTCCCCTCATGAAGTACTTATAAGGAGTTATGTATTTTTCCTCACCGAGCCATCCCGGAGAGCAGCAGCCTCTTTTATGGCACAGATAATTGAGTCTATAAAAGGAAATGCATCACCTGGAAGGCACCACGTTAATTCATTACAGGGATATACCTTCGAATAAATTCACAGTCAAACATGGCCGTCGCTATTTACCCAGGAGTCTCTTTGTGACTCGACTGAAGGATTGTCAGCACTACATCCCATTTTAAAGGGCCCTCGTTGGTTTCTCTCTGTGTGCGGGGAGAGAGAGACACACAAACACTCCTCCACTTTCATGGTCAAACACACAAGCACTCTGAAATAGCATATGGGCTTGATAGAAATGAGGACCATTACTCGGTATTGTGTGTTGTTTTTTACTCAGGGAGGTTGGTTTAGTGTGGGGAATGGAAAATGTAATGGAAGTGAATGCTTGTCTGTCTGTCTGTACTGTAGCACAGAGATCATTGAGTTAAGGGGAACTAGTCTTAACTTCCTGCTATGACAAGGAGGCAGAAGAGATCCTATTACAACAAGAGGGACTCAAATGGAATCCAGAAGACCACAAAATTGCTAACCGTTTCGCACATCATTTTCTGTGCTTGTCAATCAGACTGAGGGAACAGTCTGTCCTTGCAAATACAACTTCTACAGTCGTTAGGGTAGATTGGGTTGTCTAAACTCAGTAATTACGGGCTGTGAACACAGTACAAAATTATGGAATAGTCTATTAGGCTTATGACACAGGACATGTGATTCATTGGTCTTGACCCCAGAGACAAAGTGCTATTTGTTATACAGAAAATCCAACATGTTCCCAATCTGGTCTGACATCCTAGTCACAGCAATTATGATGAGAGAGGATTGTATCATGACTGTAATTGTAAATGTAAATTCCAGCCAAGTCATTGCCTGCAAAGCCATCAGTCCCCATCAGCATTTACACTGCACTACATATCAGACTGCTACTGCGTTACTTGGACAAACAATAACCACTGACAAATGAATAACATAAAAGGAGATGATTAACTGAAGAAAAGCAATCTGGGTTGATAATTTACATCAGCCGCATGCTGCTTCTCGAGCCGGCTCCTGGGTATGTGTGTGTTTTTGTATGTGTGTGTGTGTGAGAGAAAGTGTGTGTGTGAGAGAGAGAGAGAGAGAGAGAGAGAGAGAGAGAGAGAGAGAGAGAGAGAGAGAGAGAGAGAGAGAGAGTGTGTGTGTTTCAGTGTGTGTGTGAGAGAGCGAGAGATCGTGTGTGTGTGTGTGTGCTAAAGTGTTTGTGTGTGTGTTCAGGAGAGAGAAGGAACTAGAGACGGTGACTTATTCACATTATCTTAGGTTTTCATTACAGTCTGTGTGCTGCATGCACCAGTCTTAGTCATTACAACCCAGTTTATCACAGTCTCTTTTCCTGAAAATAGCAAGGTGTTTATCAACGTTCCACCATGAAGAAACCCAGTCAACCCCCCAGTAACATCAGCAAAAAACAGTATCATGCATCTACAGATCTGAAGATAAAGCATCACACACACGATCAAAGAAACAACGCCACTTCACTCATTAGGTAAACTGCTGCACTATGATCATTAGAAAAGCCAGATCATTAGTTTATGATAAGCAATGACTGATTCAAGTAGATGACACACAATGGAACACAGCCCATTTATTCTCTCTCTCTCTCTCTCTCTCTCTCTCTCTCTCTCTCTCTCTCTCTCTCTCTCTCTCTCTCTCTCTCTCTCTCTCTCTCTCTCTCTCTCTCTCTCTCTCTCTCTCTCTCTCTCTCTCTCTCTCTCTCTCTCTCTCTCTCTCTCTCTCTCTCTCTCTCTGTGTGTAGGTGTGCGTTGGTGTATGTATGTATGTGTATAGGGACTCATAAGGCATTCATCTTAAGGATACAGTCACCCGCTACAACAACTGTAATTAGTAAACACAAATAACGGCCTCACTTGGCTAATTTTTTATCAGCCAGAGAGGTAATAGACCTAATGAAGTCGACTCAAATGATCCTAATTAAGGCGGCTAATTGATCTTTAACTGTGTAGCCGCCCCTCCGCAGTGATTCACACGGCACTCCGTAAGTATCTACCTACACCTCAACTGTTACGTCTTTCAGACTCACAGCACTAGCACCTCTCAACAGGAGGCAAGGTGGCGGTGCGACCGGAGGAGGGGGAGCGGCATGGTCTGTCAGAGATAAGATGGAGTGAGAGTGAGTTAAAGGAGGGATGAAGAGAGGAAAAGAGAGAGCAGACTGTGTGACTGAGGAGAAGAGGAAGGGACTCAAAGGTAAAGGTGGGACCAGCAGGTAGTCTTTGGTGTTAAGGAGGTGTGTGTGTGTGTGTGTGTGTGTGTGTGTGTGTGTGTGTGTGTGTGTGTGTGTGTGTGTGTGTGTGTGTGTGTGTGTGTGCCACTTTGCAGGGGATCAGGCAAATCTAAAATTACACTCTTCGAAAAAAGGGTTCCAAAAGGGTTCTTCGGCTGAACCCTGTCTGGTTCCAGGTAGAAACCTTTTGGGTTCCACGTAGAACCCTCAGTAGAAAGGGTTCTACATGAAACCAAAAGGGTTCTACCTGCACCCAAAAAAGGTTATCCTATGGTTTTAGAGAGCACCTTTTGTTCTAAGAGTACTGGACGGAGAAAAGAGAGGAGCCTCTGGCTGGTTCTCTCTAGCTTTCCTCCCAGAGAGCTCCACTTACACCCCCACCCAGAGTCCAGAACAGACAGTTAGAAGGTGGGTTTGAGTGCATGGGGCGATTACAGGCCCATATCCCAGAATCAGGAGGGAGTCACAGGGGAGGGGCTGGGCTCACAGTAGCACGAACACACACACACACACACACACACACACACACACACACACACACACACACACTAACCTGGGTGGTTGGGTTCCAATCAGAATCTCCAGTCAACAGAGTGGGGTAACCTGGGTGATTGGGTTCCTATCAGAATCTCCAGTCAACAGAGTGGGGTAACCTGTGTGATTGGGTTCCTATCAGAATCTCCAGTCAACAGAGTGGGGTAACCTGGGTGATTGGGTTCCTATCAGAATCTCCAGTCAACAGAGTGCGGTAACCTGGGTGATTGGGTTCCTATCAGAATCTCCAGTCAACAGAGTGGGGTAACCTGGGTGATTGGGTTCCTATCAGAATCTCCAGTCAACAGAGTGGGGTAACCTGGGTGATTGGGTTCCTATCAGAATCTCCAGTCAACAGAGTGGGGTAACCTGGGTGATTGGGTTCCTATCAGAATCTCCAGTCAACAGAGTGGGGTAACCTGGGTGATTGGGTTCCTATCAGAATCTCCAGTCAACAGAGTGGGGTAACCTGGGTGATTGGGTTCCTATCAGAATCTCCAGTCAACAGAGTGGGGTAACCTGGGTGATTGGGTTCCTATCAGAATCTCCAGTCAACAGAGTGGGGTAACCTGGGTGATTGGGTTCCTATCAGAATCTCCAGTCAACAGAGTGGGGTAACCTGTGTGATTGGGTTCCTATCAGAATCTCCAGTCAACAGAGTGGGGTATACATTTGCTGCACACACACACACACATGCATGCACACATACACATTGATACACAGTACGCACACTCAAACAAGTAATTCACCGTAATTTGATAGAGGAGAGAAAAGAAAAGCTAATTAGAATATGTAGAACAGGGACGTTGTTAGTCTCAATGACATGTTACAAATGAGGTGGACGACACAAAGCCTGCACCGCAAATGCTGTTAAAAAGCAATTTGTTCTTTTAGGGCGAAACTAACAAGGGAGAAGTTAGAAAATAACCACAGAATAATTTGTTTTTAAGCCTTTGCAGAAAAGATTCAGCATAATTAGTTTTAGCAAATTGTTTTAATGAACTTCAGTGAACTTTAGATAACAAGCAAGAGGACGACTTGTGGAGAAAAATGCATTTTCACATAATTGAATTCTTAATTGCTTTCTTGACATTAGTTACAAAAGTGTAGGTGCTAAGGTGCAGAGGTCCTCAGGTGCTCCTGTGGTGTCTTTCCTTCGGGATTATTTTACGGCGAATTTAGCAAAGAGGAATTGATGAAGAAGAACTGAAAAACCAATCCCTTGGTATTGTCAGGTAAGGGTTAACACCAAGCCACTATTCTACTCTCTCTCTGTCTCTCTTTCTCTGTCTCTCTCTTTCTCTCTCTTTCTCTCTCTCCCAGCACCTCTCCAGAAGCACTCTCTCTTTACTCAACCACTTGCTGTTGTCAGAGAGTCCATACAGAGTTGGGCTTTAGAGTCTCACTTATTACTGCATAGCCCAGTGAAGACCCAAGCCTTTCTGCCATGCAGGAGCGTATGCAGCCTTGGGGCTTGGATTCGGCCTACACACAGCTGTGTAAGAGGGGGAGCAGCAGGAGTTCAGAAACCAGCCTGGATCCCCCTCCAGAGGAGAGGAGGAGGGAGAGAAGACAGCCTGGATCCCTCTCCAGAGGAGAGGAGGGAGTGAGAGATGACAGCCTGGATCCACCTCCAGAAGAGAGGAGGGAGGGAGAAAAGACAGCCTGGATCCACCTCCAGAAGAGAGAAGGGAGGGAGAAAAGACAGCCTGGATCCACCTCCAGAAGAGAGAAGGGAGGGAGAGAAGACAGCCTGGATCCCCCTCCAGAAGAGATGAGTGAGGGAGAGAAGACAGCCTGGATCCACCTCCAGAAGAGAGGAGGGAGGGAGAGAAGACAGCCTGGATCCACCTCCAGAAGAGAGGAGGGAGGGAGAGAATACAGCCTGGATCCCCCTCCAGAGGAGAGGAGGGAGGGAGAGAAGACAGCCTGGATCAGACAGACTGGATCCACCTCCAGAGAGGAGGGAGGGAGAGAAGGCAGCCTGGATCCACCTCCAGAAGAGAGGAGGGAGGGAAGACAGTCTGGATCCACCTCCAGAAGAGAGGAGGGAGGGAGAGAAGACAGCCTGGATCCACCTCCAGAAGAGAGGAGTGAGGGAGAGAAGACAGCCTGGATCCCCCTCCAGAAGAGAGGAGGAGGGAGAGAAGACAGCCTGGATCCCCCTCCAGAAGAGAGGAGGGAGGGAGAGAAGACAGCCTGGATCCCCCTCCAGAAGAAAGGAGGGAGGGAGAGAAGACAGCCTGGATCCACCTCCAGAGGAGAGGAGGGAGGGAGAGAAGACAGCCTGGATCCCCCTCCAGAAGAGAGGAGGGAGGGAGGGAGAGAAGACAGCCTGGATCAGACAGACTGGATCCACCTCCAGAGGAGAGGAGGGAGGGAGGGAAGACAGCCTGGATCCACCTCCAGAGGAGGGAGGGAGGGAAGATAGCCTGGATCCACCTCCAGAGGAGAGGAGGGAGGGAGGGAAGACAGCCTGGATCCACCTCCAGAGGAGGGAGGGAGGGAAGATAGCCTGGATCCACCTCCAGAGGAGAGGAGGGAGGGAGGGAAGACAGCCTGGATCCACCTCCAGAGGAGGGAGGGAGGGAAGATAGCCTGGATCCACCTCCAGAGGAGAGGAGGGAGGGAGGGAAGACAGCCTGTATCCACCTCCAGATGAGGGAGGGAGGGAAGATAGCCTGGATCCACCTCCAGAGGAGGGAGGGAGGGAAGATAGCCTGGATCCACCTCCAGAGGACAGGATGGAGGGAGGGAAGACAGCCTGGATCCACCTCCAGAGGAGGGAGGGAGGGAAGATAGCCTGGATCCGAAAGGTTGCTGGATCAAATCCCCGAACTGGCAAGGTAAAAATCTGTCGTTCTGGTGACCTAGAGGCCGGTGAGGGAGCACACGTGACACATCCAGAAATGGATGTTACAACTGCAGATTGTCATTTTACAATCCCTCTAAGTTTCCTGTCTCACACTGTCATTCATGCTCTGCAAAGTAGGCTATTCTGCCAGTGCCCTCCGGCGTTACACTGTAACAAGGAAACCACCTGTTAAAATAAGACAAATTGTCTTACACAGCATAATCTGTCGTTATATTGGACCTGGATCCTGGAAAATAGATCTGAAACCTCACAGTGAGGTAAAAGTCCAGGATGAGGAAGTGATGGTGTTTGAACTGCAATATGCTCCATTCACTCTCACATATTTAATATGACCCTCAAGTCATCTGTAATTAAAACATAGACAACCACCTTTTACACACAGTATTCCTTTAGTCTGATTAGACCACAGAAACACACTAACGACTCTCTGCCTCCACCACTTATCCAAATGTTTACACGTCCCCTCAATTAGGTTTCATTCATGTGGATTTTTTTCCCGATCAACAATCAGCGTGTTTGTTTTCCGTGCTTAATCTCTCGCCCGTCACTCAACAGGCCGCGTTCAGTCTGTACGTAGGGGAAGCAAATTGAGAAATAACACAATTAGCGCCCACCTGGGTACAAGCGTTCAGTCTGTTAATGACATGTGTTCCCTAGCGACTGCCTCCACTGCCTGCCATGGTTAGAGTCTGCAAAGAGCACAGCCTTATTCGGGTGGATGACCTTATATTCTGCCCCAACAACGTTTGTCTTCGGGTGCTTGAGCCAGTGTTGAGCGTTCATTATGGAAGGCTTAGCCCACGGGCGGAGTTTAACGCTTAGCCCACGGGCGGAGTTTAACGCTTAGCCCACGGGCGGAGTTTAACGCGCGGGGAAGAAGATTAACAGCCAGTTTCAATCAAAACAATCTTACAGTACAGTGAATCAAAATCAGAGGTAGGGGATAGAGGAAGGACAGTGGGCTAGTTACTATAGCACCAGGAGGGATGGCGACTAGAGGGACTAGACTATTGGTGTCCGTTCCAAATCTCAATTTTTAAGTGGCAGAAAATTGCTCATTTTGATTCCGGAAGAGTGTGAAAGCACAGAACACAAAGACAGTACTTTTGTCTTAAAGTTCACGTTGTCGGAAGCTGACAACAACAGAAGGTCGACGTTTTGTTCTCTGAAAAAGAACAAGGCTTATAATGTCTGCGGCCATGGGGTGCCAAACAACGAAACAAATGACAAGAATACATGTTGGTGGGCAGCCCAGGCATCCTTGGTGTTACAAAGCATCATTAAATAAGACCTTGTTCACTTCGCTGAAGCACTTCCATCAGACCAGTCCTGCTGAAGCGAAACAGCTATACAACTGTCACAGTAGCTGTATTGATTCTGCATAATGTCCAGAACAATGACCTGCATTTCTGTCCCATAGCCGAACGCCAAGAGAGATACTGATTTCATGAAGTAGAATCGCCATCCAAACCCAAGCAGTTGAAATACATGTCCACGTTAAATGATAAGCCTGATCCATTCATCAGTCAGTCATAAATTCAATCAATCAATCAACTCGTGACACATTGTTAATGATCAGCGATTCAGATCGAGTGATTTTGCTTAACAAAAATGGGACTAAAAAGTCACTTATTGTGCTGTGTGAGAGTGCACATTAGAATACATTTTAATCCATGAAACAATGCAAACTGTACAAAACATAAAGGTATATAAATCCAAGTGAGCTCTCTTGCAGTGTTGCAATGATCTTTGTGGAGACCTTATTGCAGCTTACAGTTGGACCCCTGCTATGTGAGAGAAGGGCTTTCACAACAAGAGCAGACTAATGATGGCGCTGTCTGGTTTGTTCCAACCTGGCAATTTTACATTGCCCTTTTTCTCTGCTTCCAATGGCTAATCAACAGCACTGCAGGCACAGGACTGTTTTATGTCCTATTTCCCAAGCAAACAGTAATGAGCTCAAACCCTGCTGCATTTCTACTCAGAAGGAAAAACGACCAAGTTTGAGAGAAACTCATGGAAAGACAAGTTAGAAACTAGGTCACTTTGAAGCAGCACATATTTCAGAAATGAACAATCTACTTAGCCTATCCCATCACTCCCTAACACTATTCCTCTCCAAGTACTGAGGACATTAAATATTTTTTTTTGCCTGAGCCACCCAAAGTCAAGCAGCGTGTCCATCACATTGCATTTCATCCTCTACCCTGAAGGATCACGACGAGCTAGTCAAGCAGACATGCAGATGGGCTCAGCTAATCCTTCTGCAATTGAGGGGTTCTCTTCATTCTTCAGAGTCCCGTGTTCTTAGTTAACCGCTGAGGCTAATCTCAGAGATCTATGTTTCACAGGGAAAGGAACAGGGTGGCTGAGGTATCACGCGGTGAATGTAGCCTACAGCTGTAGCGCATCACAATGTTTTCAGTGTCGTTACGTTACTGTAACCTGTGAATAGGATCAAAACCAAGAAGCATGAAATGCCCATTCCCCTGGGGGCCGGATTAGAACACAGTGTAAACGCTGTGATAATCAGCTCTTCTGTCCTGAAGGGATTTCAACAACCAATAGAAGAACCCTTCAAATGTAGCCAATGTAGACCTAAGGCTGTGGCTGGATCAATAGAGATGCAGAGTTGAAGCTGTCATTCATGCTTTTATTGAATCGCACAGTTGTCGTTTGACATTAATGAATTTGGTTGATATCAAGTACGTGTGTGGGATTATTTCTATGCTAAATGATTATACAATCTTCACACAGATTTATAAAGTTATGAAATAGAAATAAAAGCAAGCATATTAATATTATATCTCTCTTTCAAGTCATCTGTCACGGGGGTTCTTCCGTCATTCCATCAAATTCATAAACAGAGAAGGTTGCTGTCACATAAAGTTCCATTCTGACCCTGGTCACCAGATCACAGTCAAGGTGGTTGAGTTGAGATGAGCTCCCCATAATGCACCTCTGCAGGCTCAGATGATCACACTAAAAGGAGGGAGGGGGACCTCTAGGCCACAGGGTTGGTTGACCTGGTTGATAAATAGGACTCTAAATCTGAAGCAATGCGCATTACACACTGTGACGTGACTCGATGCATGTCAGGGATGTTGACCTACACATAAAGGAGAGGGGGAAGGAGGGAGAGAGAGGGGGAAGGAGGGAGAGAGAGGGGGAAGGAGGGAGCGAGAGGGGGAAGGAGGGAGAGAGAGGGGGAAGGAGGGAGAGAGAGGGGGAAGGATGGAGCGAGAGGGGGAAGGAGGGAGAGAGAGGGGGAAGGAGGGAGAGAGAGGGGGAAGGAGGGAGAGAGAGGGGGAAGGAGAGAGAGAGAGGGGGAAGGAGGGAGCGAGAGGGGGAAGGAGGGAGCGAGAGGGGGAAGGAGGGAGAGAGAGGGGGAAGGAGGGAGGGAGAGGGTGAAGGAGGGAGAGAGAGGGGGAAGGAGGGAGAGAGAGGGGGAAGGCAGAGAGAGAGGGGGAAGGAGGGAGAGAGAGGGGGAAGGAGGGAGCGAGAGGGGGAAGGAGGGAGCGAGAGGGGGAAGGAGGGAGAGAGAGGGGGAAGGAGGGAGCGAGAGGGGGAAGGAGGGAGAGAGAGGGGGAAGGAGGGAACGAGAGTGGGAAGGAGGGAGAGAGAGGGGGAAGGAGGGAGCGAGAGGGGGAAGGAGGGAGAGAGAGCGACAGAAAGAGAGAGCAAGAGAGACAGAAACCACTGCGACTGATAGAAAACTGAGGAAAACACTGACTAGGTACAGACTCAGTGAGCACAGTCTGGCCATAGAGACCGGTCGTCACAGGCAAACCTGGCAGCCCAGAGAGGACAGGCTGTGCTCACTCTGCTCCAGGGGAGAGGTAGAGACAGAGCTGCATTTCCTATTACACTGTGACAAAAACTCAGACCAAAGAGAATCTTTCTTTCCGAAAATTATAATTCAGTACAAATCATTTGAAACTATAAAAGATGAAGAAAACATCTAATATTTATTGGGTGAAAAGCCAAAATGTGCAGTTTTGGCAGCCAAATATGTGTCTTCCTGCCACAACCTGAGAGACAGCTAGTGAAAAGTGCAATGTAATGTCCATAATATTTCCCATTTTGGTTTTGTGTTCATACCATGTCATGTGTCTTCTCAGTCATGTTGAGACTGGTCACCTACTGTTGCTTTAAAGTATTGTTATTCTCATTAATATTGTTGTTGTAGTTAATGCTAATGGTAATCACATTTCCACTACTACTAGTAGTGCCTGTTTGACCCACCATTTTTTGTTATATGTATACTTTGACAATATAAGTAATTTAACTTGCCATGTTAATAAAGTCTACTGAATTGAATTGAAATTGACAGAGAGAGCAAGAGAGAGAGACACCGAGACAGAGAGACAGGGACAGAGAGAGAGAGAGAGACAGGGACAGAGAGAGACAGAGAGAGACAGAGAGAGAGAGAGAGAGAGACAGAGAGAGAGAGAGTGAGACAGAGAAAGAGAGGGAGCACACATGGGGCATGCCAGCTAATTGTCATCTAATGGTAACTAGCATGATGTCCTGTCTAGTTATTGATCCCCAGTGGTGCAAAGATCCAACAGGGAGAGAGGTGAAAATCACAGCAGACAAATTGAAACGGATTGCATGTATGACCTAGCCAGACAAGCATAATGATGCTGACGACAGAATCAATCACAATCAATATCCATAAATAGCAGCTATAAACTATTTTATTTTCTTTAACCTATCAACTGGACAACTTAAGTTAGATCTCGCCTCCAATCCTCCTCTAAACACTCAATAAAAGTTTTAATGGAATTTTTCCTCTTTAAGACTGATTGCCATTAAATGACATGAGTGACAGGCCCGGGCAACCTTGAATCAATAACCTTGGTCATATTTTATCTTAAGTCAGTTGGGTCATAATGACGTTTAACAGCCCATTAAGGTGATAAAGCCCTCTGCTGCTGTTGACGTGTGTGTGGCTGTTGTGTGTATGAGTGTGTGTGTGTGTGAGAGTGTGTGTGTGTGCGAGTCTTTGTGTATGTGTGTGACTGTGTGTGAGTGTCTGTGTGCATGTGTACAGTATGTGTGTGAGAGAGTGTGTGTGTATGCATGCATGCGTGCGTGCGTGTCTGTGCATGTGTATATGTGAGAGTGTGTAAGAGTGAGTGAGTGTGTGTGTGTGTTTGTGCCTGTTGTGTGTGTGTGTGTGTGTGTGTGTGTGTGTGTGTGTATGAGAGTGTCATGCTGTGAATACCTAAGCAAGGTCAGGAAGTGTCCATCCAATCAGATGACCTCATTACGGAAGACACCAGTGATGTCACTGCTGACTGACCAATGACGTGGACTCTTCAATATGTATCTATATGATCTCTGACACACATAGCATATATTAGAAAGTAGCTTTGCTCTGTGTTTATTTATTTATTTTTTTATTTTACCTTTATTTAGCCAGGCAAGTCAGTTAAGAACAAATTCTTATTTTCAATGACGGCCTGGGAACAGTGGGTTAACTGCCTGTTCAGGGGCTGAACGACAGATTTGTACCTTGTCAGCTCGGGGGTTTGAACTCGCAACCTTCCGGTTACTAGTCCAACGCTCTAACCACTAGGCTGTGTTTTATTCTATTCAGAAAACAGGTGATGATGATTCCAGGATGTTTTAATGTCAAAACAAAAGTTCCCGTCCTAATGTGTCCTCTATGATAAGTTGTTCTACTTGTCCTCTATCAGTCAGTCACTGGGTCGAATTTTATTAACATTAGATTATAATGGGACTGGAGATTCACGAACAATCATCGGGTACAATTACCTCCTGCATCCAGACCCAAAATGGAGTCGGTAATTACCCTGAGCCATTCAAAAACAACACAACATCTGAAGCCAGTGGATGGAAGGGAAGGCCATTAACTTGTAAGCACATTTGCATGGGTCATTGATTATTACCCCTTGCTGATCAAAAGGGGCTAAGTTGTTGCAGATGGTATTCAATGTGTGTGCGTGTGTGTGTGTATGTGTGTATGTGTGTGTGTGCGTGCGTGCGTGTGTGACAGGTTAAAGGAAATATTCATAGCCTGTTATACATTAAAAAGTATTAGTAAGTTCATAGTATGTGAGGATCTTAAAACATCTAAGGTTAAAAAGATGCATTCAGTATTAGTTGATAGAGATTGATAACATTCATATAATTGTGTTAAAGTTAAAATCTGTCAAAGGGTACGAATTGTGAGAGTAATGTGTAAACGTTATATTGATTACTTTCTTTTGTGGTGCTTAAAAGTGTTAATCTGTGATCTACGAAATGCTCTTAATCTATGAGCCGGAGATCGATTGCTCTGGTCTCCACCCATATTCCTGGGGAAAATCACGGTCTTTTCTCATTGCACTAAACGTTGAATTGAGAATACGACACCGTATCACACTCGTGATTATTTCTCCCCTGTTTTCAGGTACTTTATTGATGATAAAAATAGTAATTTAAATGTTATAACTCGCTAACATGTCAAGAGTGTTTAAGGTGTGTCTTAGTAACGTCTTGAGGAAGGTAGAGTTAAGTTTGAAGAGAGTCATATTAGCCCTGCTCGGTTGAAGTGAAGAATAGCATCGTACTGAGAGTAGCTGCCATTTTATGTTGATTGTGAATGAACATGTACGTTGTTAATAAGATATTTTGCTGTGTTAGTTGTATAAATCCTCTTACTTCTACCCCCTCCTTTTTTGAAAATTCTGTTAAAAATCGTGCAACTTTTCAGCGTCCTGCTACTCATGCCAGGAATATAGTATATGCATATGATTAGTATGTGTGGATAGAAAACACTCTGAAGTTTATAAAACTGGTTAAATCACGGCTGTGACTATAACAGATCGTGTGTTTCATTGAAAAACGCAAGAAAAACTGCTCTCTGAAAGCAAAAAATAATTTCCATAAGTCACTTCCACCAGTTGTTAAAAGAGAACAGAATTTAATGGGAATCTGCCTGCAATTCATACAAATTCCGCACGATGGCGCCATTGTCCTAATTTTCAATTGAATTAATTGTTGGAAAATCCATCTATCTGACCTCCATTTTCCCAGTCTTCACCCGGATGCAGTTGAGGGAGATATCAGATGGCATTGTTTTTGAAGTGAAGACCTATTGAAGAGACATCGCCCTGTAATCATTTTGATAGATTATAAACGTTTACTAATACCTAAAGTTGGATTACAAAAGGATTTCGAAGTGTTTTGTGAAAGTTTATCGTCGACTTTTTTAATTTAAAAAAATTACGCAGCGTTTAAAAACGATGATTTTTTCTGAATGACACAACTTCCATACAAAGCTATTTTGGGTATATATGGACCGATTTAAACGAAAAAAAGACCCAATAGTGATGTTTATGGGGCATATAGGAGTGCCAAGAAAGAAGCTCGTCTAAGGTAATGAATGTTTTATATTTTATTTCTGCGTTTTGGGTAGCGCCGGCTATCGCAAAATCTGTTGTTTACGTGTCGAGCTGGCATTTTGGGGGGTGCATGCTATCAGATAATAGCTTCTGATGCTTTCGCCGAAAAGCATTTTAAAAATCTGACTTGCTGGCTAGGTTCACAACGAGTGTAGCTTTAATTCAATACCCTGCTTGTGAATTTTGATCAAAGATTGAGTTGTAACGAGTACATTTAGCATTTAGCGTAGCGCATTTGCATTTCCAGGGGCATACTTGGGACGTCTGCGTGTCAAGTATTCTCAAGAAGATAATGGGTTTTCTGTTGTTTTGTAATGTGTTACTTTTGTGAAATGATGACACTAAACGTTGAATTGAGAATACAACACCGTATCACTCTCGTGATTATTTCTCCCCTGTTTTCAGGGGCGTAACACGTGCGTGTGTATTTTAGGGGACTAAGTAAAAAGGAACGAGGACTGACAGAAGGTGATAAAATTATGTAGGGCCTCCATTTCATGAGAGATGGAACCCAGCTATTACGGAGTAGCATAGGTCTCGTATGGTCACAGAGCTCTGTATTGAAACAGCAAAACACCACAATTAATAGTTTACGTTTGTGACATTTCATTTGTAAAGCCAGGTGTTATAAATCCCAGCCAGCTCATGTAGTAAGCTGGATCATTGGAGAGGATGAGGCCCACCAGCACATCCAGCTATGTCCTGTTTACACACTACATGGGTCATGGTCTTTTCATTGCATAACACCATACAACCTACATTACGCATCGTATTACTTGGTATGAACTCAAAACCTGGGAATCTGTGAGCAACGCTGTGACAACGTCAGCACACTTACAGTAAATCCTAGTGAACGGCGGTTCTCCTTACGCGGTCTGACGCTCTCGGTGTCTCTGTCTGCTTCAGGGATGCCTGGCTGCATTCCTGCACCACAAAACTAGGTATCCATAGCAACTGCTGCTGCAGCTGGTGGATGTGGCGTGCCTTGATGACATCATCAGCCAGACTGGATCAGAGATGCCCATGGCAACCGATCTTCAGAGCTGTCAATCACGACATGTTGTGCATCTGAAAACTCAACACCCAGCTTTAAGAAGACACTGATGTGTCAGATTCTTCCTTCCATAAAGCCTGAAGCTACTAACTACTGAAGGAAAGACAGACGCAATATTGAAACTCCTCCATGGAAATGTATTTCCCAGATCAATATATTTTCTATACAAACACAAAATGTAACTCTGAAAATACATCTGGTCTGTTTATGAATGACAGTCTAATCCAATCACTGGCCTGCTGAGAGAAGGGAAGGAAGTGCCCATACTCCTCACTGGCTTTGATTAATCCTCCTCCAATCAGCTTTTGATTTGGATTAACATCTTTTTCTATGGGTAATTGCTCAGTTCATGTTTGTCCTCTGGTGGCCACGGTACTTCAGTAGATCACAGGTCATTAATGGCCCTGAATCCATCGCTAGTCATAATCGTTGAAATGAAATGAATGCCCGTTGTCTTTACAGTGAGTGTGTCTGAATTCATGGCTACACCCCAGGGAGAAGTTATTTTCCATCAATAGAATCATTGGACAATCAGAATGATTGTCCAAGAATGAATCAAGCAAAAATGCCAATGCCCGGGTCGGGAGCACTTCAGTTTGCATAATAGCTATGTCCCAGGGTCACTGCAGTCATTCCATGTTTCTGGGGGTTGGAGATGTGAAATAGCAGGACCTCCTCATGTGCATATTACAGTATAGGGCCATCCATTCTGTTGCATTGCACCAGTACTGTCATTAACCTTCCAGGTACAATACAATCTGCTGCTGCTAGACAATCAGTCACTGAGGGTACCTGTATAGAGATTTCAAAGCCAGAGAACTCAATCACTTTTCTGTAATCTGATTAAGCATGCAGGGGCCTGACCATTGCAGGGGCCTGAGGGAGAGAGTTAACTCTAGCCTATAGTAGGGACTGGATCTACCTGTGTAATGGTTATTGATCAGATCTGTGTGTGTGTGCATTTGTGTGTTTTTGTTTGATGTGTGTGTGCACGCACGTGTGTGTGTGTTCAGCAATCTTCCATATGGGAATGAGAGGAGAATGAGTGGACCAGGCATTTACCTCAGTGAAGGTTTGAAGATTTATGAAAATATCAAAGAGACTGGGAACAAAACAGGCACATGTTATATTAACATATTAGCAGGCCTAATTGAAGGATCACACTTTTTTTTTTCTCCAGGAAAAGCTAAAAATAATCTGCTGCCGAATGCCGAGTCAAAATGGCCGTGCATTATTTGGGGATGAAGCCAGAAAGTTTTCTCCCGCTGTCACAGTTTTTTCCTTGTGAGGAACGGTGCCGGACATCAATAATGTAACAGTCCTTTGGGAGAGTGCTGTTCTAGTCATGTACAGTGAGAATCAATGCATGAGGTGACACTCAAACCAGAAGGAGAGAGAGAGACAGACAGACAGACAGAGAGACAGAGAGAGAGAGAGACAGACATACATAGAGAGAGAGAGACAGACAGACAGAGAGAGAAAGACAGAGAGAGACAGAGAGAGAGAGAGAGAGAGAGAGAGACAGACATACAGACAGACAGACAGACAGACAGACAGACCGAGAGAGAGAGCGAGAGAAAGAGAGACAGACAGACAGACACAGACAGACAGACAGAGAGATGCCACAAGCAGGACCAGATGGCTGAGAAGAGTTAGAACAAGAGCTCTGATTGGTCGACGGTGCGGTAGCTGTGTAATGTGTACTGCTCACAACAGTCTGGATCCTACCGCAAAATGCCTCAAGTTCACTTTGGGGAATGAAAAAAGTAGGACAGATAAACTTAAATTCAAATCAAACCCCAAAATAACACAAAGGAGCACAACACCATGAAAGCCCCAGAGCCACTTTCGACGTCGTTGGCACAACACAGCAGCTGCCTCTGACTTTGAAGGCCTCTCTCTCTACCTCTGATGAAACGTACCTACCTGAAGAGACAAATAATGTCCAAGTCCTAATAATATTCTATTCATGATATCATATTCTAACACATATTCTTATCCCAAATAAACCAGTGGAGAAAACCAACTAATAGATTAAAATGGACGCCGGTTATCTTCTCTGAAGCAATGCAGAATTGATTGATTGAGTCAATCCATATTGATACACATAAACATCAGGCTAAATACGTTGAGGGAATGAAATGAGGCTCGAGATGGAGATTGATATTTTCTATCCCATCAATTCACCTCAAATGTCAAATGAAATGTTATAAGCTAAAATGTATTTAAATGAATCAAGTCTAATACGATTCTGGTTTAAAATAGGACATGTCAAGTATACTGCTGTATGAACAGACATATAACTTATTTACCAGCTTAGATGACATAACTAAAATGGTTGAATGTCATTAGTTTGATATATAAAGCATGCTGATATGAGCCTACAGCACTTTGATGCCACTTCAACAATACTGGTGACACGCACAGGTAAGACGTGTTACCTTTTACAGCACGCCATGCAGTATGCACCAATAGGGGCTCCATCACGTGTAGCCAGCACTACTGAGGTGGTTAGTAAGGAAAGTAAGTAGCCTTCCAATCTTAGGGAGGACACTATAACCACAAGGCCACTGAGTTGGTTGAACCACCACAAGGCCACTGAGTTGGTTGAACCACCACAAGGCTACTGAGTTGGTTGAACCACCACAAGGCCACTGAGTTGGTTGAACCACCACAAGGCTACTGAGTTGGTTGAACCAACACAAGGCCACTGAGTTGGTTGAACCACCACAAGGCTACTGAGTTGGTTGAACCACCACAAGGCTACTGAGTTGGTTGAACCAACACAAGGCCACTGAGTTGGTTGAACCACCACAAGGCTACTGAGTTGGTTGAACCACCACAAGGCTACTGAGTTGGTTGAACCACCACAAGGCTACTGAGTTGGTTGAACCACCACAAGGCTACTGAGTTGGTTGAACCACCACAAGGCTACTGAGTTGGTTGAACCACCACAAGGCCACTGAGTTGGTTGAACCACCACAAGGCTACTGAGTTGGTTGAACCACCACAAGGCTACTGAGTTGGTTGAACCACCACAAGGCTACTGAGTTGGTTGAACCACCACAAGGCTACTGAGTTGGTTGAACCACCACAAGGCCACTGAGTTGGTTGAACCACCACAAGGCTACTGAGTTGGCTGAACCACCACAAGGCCACTGAGTTGGTTGAACCACCACAAGGCTACTGAGTTGGTTGAACCACCACAAGGCCACTGAGTTGGTTGAACCACCACAAGGCTACTGAGTTGGTTGAACCACCACAAGGCCACTGAGTTGGTTGAACCACCACAAGGCTACAGAGTTGGTTGAACCACCACAATGCTACTGAGTTGGTTGAACCACCACAAGGCTACTGAGTTGGTTGAACCACCACAAGGCCACTGAGTTGGTTGAACCACCACAAGGCTACTGCGTTGGTTGAACCACCACAAGGCTACTGAGTTGGTTGAACCACCACAAGGCTACTGAGTTGGTTGAACCACCACAAGGCTACTGAGTTGGTTGAACCACCACAAGGCTACTGAGTTGGTTGAACCACCACAAGGCTACTGAGTTGGTTGAACCACCACAAGGCTACTGAGTTGGTTGAACCACCACAAGGCCACTGAGTTGGTTGAACCACCACAAGGCTACTGAGTTGGTTGAACCACCACAAGGCTACTGAGTTGGTTGAACCACCACAAGGCTACTGAGTTGGTTGAACCACCACAAGGCCACTGAGTTGGTTGAACCACCACAAGGCTACTGAGTTGGTTGAACCACCACAAGGCTACTGAGTTGGTTGAACCACCACAAGGCTACTGAGTTGGTTGAACCACCACAAGGCCACTGAGTTGGTTGAACCACCACAAGGCCACTGAGTTGGTTGAACCACCACAAGGCTACTGAGTTGGTTGAACCACCACAAGGCTACTGAGTTGGTTGAACCACCACAAGGCCACTGAGTTGGTTGAACCACCACAAGGCTACTGAGTTGGTGCTACATTAAAATGTACCAAATGAATAAACGTTTCCCAACGTATTTAGAGGAATATGATAATTCAAATGTTGGTCTTTATGTTCAACAATGTGCCTTACACTGGTATTCCAAGGCATGAGTTGGCTCAGATAAGAAAGCCCTCTAGACTGACAGGTGATGGATCACTGAGATGTGCTACATCTGTAAATATGAGACTGGACAGGAAGTCTGAGGGAAAGCAACCATTTTAATAGTCTCCTAAACCTGTGGACACAGTGTACCACATACAGGTCTGCACAGACAACACATGGTCCAATATGCTGAAATGATTATGTTTAATATGTTTGGATAAAGTCAACAAAATGCTAATAATTATAGTTCAAGTCCGCCCCCTGCAGTTGTAATCACTTAGTATTAGCTCCTCTACCCAGCTGTGCTGACGTTGTTCAAATCTGCATCAAAGCCAATGAATTCAATAATTATTTGAGTCATTTTTAATTCACATCATCAATTCAAGGTTGCAGTTCTGTTGTGATGCTTGGAAACTGCTCATTTAGTGGGTCCAAACAGAGTCAGCGGGGATGCTGGTCGGTCGTTTGAGTGCAGTGAGGGGAGTTTCACAGAAAGCATGCAGCTCAGCCCGTTGCCTGGAACCAAGCACACATCAAACGGAAGCTAAGTATTCCCTGTGACGCTTCTGTCAATAATTGCTGGTGGAAAAACCCATTTCTCCCTGCACTGCAGACGGCTGTATGTCCACTAACACAGGAAGAGTAAAGGCCCAGTGAACTACTTTTGTGAAAAAAATATTTATTTTATTTTATTTAGTTTTAACATTCAGATTTTTCAGCACCCCTACTTCCTGCGGCTATGGTTGTGTGTACTTGTTTGTGTGTGTGTGAGTGTGTTTGTGTTTGTGAGCTTGTGTGTGTGTGTGTGTTTGTGTTTATGTGTTTGTGATTGTGTGTGTGTATTTGTGTGTTTGTTTGTTTGTTTGTTTGTTTGTTTGTTTGACTTCGAATCGACTGTTGTCGCCAGTAATAACTGCCCTGGTGCAAGATGTCCACGGAGTATGGAGCATGTCCACGCCCCCCCCCCCCCCCCCCCCCCCCCCCCCCCCCTTCAGGATGAGTCACAGAGTCGTGTCCTCTAAACCGGGCCAATCCCCGCCCTCGAAAACACTGACAACACCAATACAATAGAGTGCAGGCAGGCAGAACCCCACAACACACCTCCTCTCAGGCAAGGGACTACACTGTTCTCTGATGATAGGGTTTCAGATGGTGTTGAAGCTCCATGTTGATCAAATGGATCCGGTACACAAAGCAAGCACTTGGGATTCAATGGACAAATGAAAGACTATTCACTCTCTCTGAATATTAAATAGTCTGTCACCCTTTATGAGGTGTTGAGTGATTTTGGTTTCAATATTTCTCAATCCCTGCAATATGGCTGGATAGTGTAAAATCTAATGCTGTTCTTGGGTATATCAAGGGACTATTCAACTGCTTTTTGTAATCTATTCACCTTCCATGTTTCCACAACAGGAAAGGTCACATTGTGTCACGAACCATGACATGGTGGGGAGTGATAGTGCAGAGCTGAACACCATACAGCAAGTAGCTAACCGATCGCTGCAGCTGTACATAGTCCATCTGTAAATAGCCCACCCAATTTACCTACCTCATACCCATACTGTTTTTATTTTATTTACTTTTCTGCTCTTTTCCACACCAGTATCTCTACCTGCACATGTTCATCTGATCATTTATCACTCCAGTGTTAATCTGCTAAATTGTAATTATTCGCTCCTATGGCCTATTTATTGCCTACCTCCTCATGCCTTTTGCACACAATGTATATAAACTTTCTTTTTTCTACTGTGCCATTGATTTGTTTATTGTGTTATTGGCTTGTTTATTGTTTACTCCATGTGTAACTCTGTGTTGTTGTCTGTGTCACACTGCTTTGCTTTATCTTGGCCAGGTCGCAGTTGTAAATGAGAACTTGTTCTCAACTAGCCTACCTGGTTAAATAAAGGTGAAATAAAAAATAAATAAAATAAATAAAAACAGGTTTGGGCCAGTCATGTTACCCTGGCCTGACAGACCATGCTAGCTGGACTGTGACATTTGACTGTGACACACTGTGTTCTTATGTGTGACTGGTCACTGTTTTCTGTCACAGCATCACCACAGACCCTCCTCTCCTCTCCTCGTCCTCCTCCTTTCCTCTCTCCTGCCCTCCCAACCCTCCAGCTCTCTGGCCCAGCATCACAGCTCTCTGCTCTGTCCCCCGTCCCTCCCCACCACATATGCACCGTATGGCTTTGGCTCTGAATTCACAGAGCCGTGACCTCTAAACTGCCCCCCCCCCCTGTTTGACCAACACCATGACACAGGACACACCAAGCCAAGGTCAAGCCCTGGGCACCAAAGTTACCTTGGCATCACTAACTGGCAACTTTGCTGAATGAACTCTTCTGAACTCCCAAAATTAAGATGGATGCAGTTCGGGGGGGGGGGAGGGGGGGGGACGAAGAACAAGGAAAAGTTTGCTGTGTCTATTTCTCGCCGGTGATAGTTTGGATTAGTTTTAGTTATGTAAAGCAGTCAGAAGTGGAGCAGCTTTCAAAGCCAAACGTTAGCGCAGCCTATGTTCAGGTTCTGAGGAGGCTGTCGTTTCCTTGTCATTCCTTGTCCTTTTCTCATTTCGGGTTTTCTCCTGCGTTGGCCCAGGCTCAGCTTTCATGCCATGTGAAGTTTATTTCAGTACACGGTCCAAACTTCCAATATTTACCTCAAACTACACAACTACAACAATCCAAAAGATGAAAGATACAGAAAAACAAATAAAATGTCTGATCTTTTTTTGGCGGTTATTTCAAGTTATACCCACAAGGACCACCCAAAATACCTCTCACTATTTACTACAGCTGAGGTTGAGAGATACCGCTCTGTCATTTAATCTCTTCCTGCTTCTCTGGGAGTTGTGACTCCCAGAGAGACAAGGTGAGTGTCAGACTGGGGTTAAGCAGGGCTAATCCAATCCACAGGGAACAACAGCATAGTACCCGACTGGAACCTCAACACTAAAAGCTGACTAACACCAGGGACATTACACAGTAAGACTCAGAATGAGTGGTGCTAGCAACTCCAGGGTCGTGGGTTTGATTCCCGCTGGGGTCATACTAACAAAATACGCTCTACTAGGATCTACTTAGCTTAGGATAAAAGCATCTGTTATGCCATAGGCATAGAACTGCAGCATGGATGCCAGGGATACAGTATGTATCCCTGGCATCCATGCTGCAGTTCTATAAGTGGACGAGAGCCTCTGGGTGGATGACTAACGGTTGGACTGGGGTAGTGGTAGCAGGACAGGTAGCCAGCCAGCCAGCCAGCTACAGTACAAAGCAACGGTGGTGTCTGTACTGTCTGAGTCACCGAAGGCGCTGAGCACGAGCTAATTACAGAGCTTCAGGGTAACAGAGGAGAGCTGAGAGAAACAGAAGGACGTATAGCAGAAAGTGGAAGCTCTGGAAATAATGAGGAAACGACCCTGTGGATGTGATTCCTTTAACCATCATTTATAAGCCTAACCATTGTTCATACTAACTGGTGTGGTGTGTACTAACTTGAACAGTTTTAGGTTATTGAACAGTAATGCAAGACGTATTAGACCAGCTCAACTGGAGGTAATTGTAGGTGGTGGGAATTCCTGGAGTATAAAGCCAGAGAAATTCTAGCTACACCACCTGATAAAGTCAGAGTAGTTCTAGCTACACCTCCTGATAAAGTCAGAGTAGTTCTAGCTACACCTCCTGATAAAGTCAGAGTAGTTCTAGCTACACCTCCTGATAAAGTCAGAGTAGTTCTAGTTACACCTCCTGATAAAGTCAGAGTAGTTCTAGCTACACCTCCTGATAAAGTCAGAGTAGTTATAGATACACCTCCTGATAAAGTCAGAGTAGTTCTAGCTACACCTCCTGATAAAGTCAGAGTAGTTCTAGCTACACCTCCTGATAAAGTCAGAGTAGTTCTAGCTACACCTCCTGATAAAGTCAGAGTAGTTCTAGCTACACCTCCTGATCGCCTTAGCAATCTCACTAGGATAAAGACCTCCTCCATTCCTGTCATTATTGAAAGAGATCGTGATACCTCACATCTCAAAATATGGCTACTTAATGTTAGATCCCTTACTTCAAAGGCAATTATAGTCAATGAACTAATCACTGATCATAATGTTGATGTGATTGGCCTGACTGAAACATGGCTTAAGCCTGATGAATTTACTGTGTTAAATGAGGCCTCACCTCCTGGCTACACTAATGACCATATCCCCCGTGCATCCCGCAAAGGCGGAGGTGTTGCTAACATTTACAATAGCAAATTTCAATTTACAAAAAAAAGACATTTTCTTCTTTTGAGCTTCTAGTCATGAAATCTATGCAGCCTACTCAATCACTTTGTATAGCTACTGTTTACAGGCCTCCTGGGCCATATACAGCGTTCCTCACTGAATTCCTATCGGACCTTGTAGGCATAGCAGATAATATTCTAATTTTTGGTGACTAATATTCACATGGAAAAGTCCACAGACCCACTCCAAAAGGCTTTCGGAGCCATCATCGACTCAGTGGGTTTTGTCCAACATGTCTCTGGACCTACTCACTGTCACAGTCATACTCTGGACCTAGTTTTGTCCCATGGAATAAATGTTGTGGATCTTAATGTTTTTCCTCATAATCCTGGACTATCGGACCACCATTTTATTACGTTTGCAACAAATAATCTGCTCAGACCCCAACCAAGGAACATCAAAAGTCGTGCTATAAATTCACAGACAACACAAAGATTCCTTGATGTCCTTCCAGACTCCCTCTGTCTACCCAAGGACGTCAGAGGACAAAAATCAGTTAACCACCTAACTGAGGAACTCAATTTAACCTTGCGCAATACCCTAGATGCAGTCAAACCCCTAAAAACTAAAAACATTTCTCATAAGAAACTAGCTCCCTGGTATACAGAAAATACCCGAGCTCTGAAGCAAGCTCCCAGAAAATTGGAACGGAAATGGCGCCACACCAAACTGGAAGTCTTCCGACTAGACAGTACCGTGCAGTATCGAAGAGCCCTTACTGCTGCAAGATCATCCTATTTTTACAACTTAATTGAGGAAAATAAGAACAATCCAACATTTCTTTTTGATACTGTTGCAAAGCTAACTAAAAAGCAGCATTCACCAAGAGAGGATGGCTTTCACTTCAGCAGTAAGAAATTCATGAACTTCTTTGAGGAAAAGATCATGATTATTAGAAAGCAAATTACGGACTCCTCTTTAAATCTGCGTATTCCTTCAAAGCTCAGTTGTCCTGAGTCTGCACAACTCTGCCAGGACCTAGGATCAAGAGAGACACTCAAGTGTTTTAGTACTATATCTCTTGACACAATGATGAAAATAATCATGGCCTCTAAACCTTCAAGCTACATACTGGACCCTATTCCAACTAAACTACTGAAAGAGCTGTTTCCTGTGCTTGGCCCTCCTATGTTGAACATAATAAACGGCTCTCTATCCACCGGATGTGTACCAAACTCACTAAAAGTGGCAGTAATAAAGCCTCTCTTGAAAAAGCCAAACCTTGACCCAGAAAATATAAAAACTATCGGCCTATATCGAATCTTCCATTCCTCTCCAAATTTTAAAAAAAGGCTGTTGCGCAGCAACTCACTGCCTTCCTAAAGACAAACACTGTATACGAAATGCTTCAGTCTGGCTTTAGACCCCACCATAGCACTGAGACTGCACTTGTGAAGGTGGTAAATTACCTTTTAATGGCATCAGACCGAGGCTTTGCTTCTGTCCTCGTGCTCCTAGACCTTAGTGCTGCTTTTGATACCATCGATCACCAAATTCTTTGGAAAGATTGGAAACCCAAATTGGTCTACACGGACAAGTTCTGGCCTGGTTTAGATCTTATCCGTCGGAAAGATATCAGTTTGTCACTGTGAATGGTTTGTCCTCTGACAAATCAACTTTAAATGTTGGTGTTCCTCAAGGTTCTGTTTTAGGACCACTATTGTTTTTACTATATATTTTACCTCTTGGGGATGTCATTCGAAAACATAATGTTAACTTTCACTGCTATGCGGATGACACACAGCTGTACATTTCAATGATACATGGTGAATCCCCAAAATTGCCCTCGCTAGAAGCCTGTGTTTCAGACATAAGGAAGTGGATGGCTGCAAACGTTCTACTTTTAAACTCGGACAAAACAGAGATGCTTGTTCTACGTCCCAAGAAACAAAGAGATCTTCTGTTGAATCTGACAATTAATCTTAATGGTTGTACAGTCGTCTCAAATAAAAAACTCTGAAGGACCTCGGCGTTGCTCTGGACCCTGATCTCTCTTTTGACGAACATATCAAGACTGTTTCAAGGACAGTTTTTTTCCATCTACGTAACATTGCAAAAATCAGAAACTTTCTGTCCAAAGATTATGCAGAAAAATGTATCCATGCTTTTGTTACTTCTAGGTTAGACTACTGCAATGCTCTACTTTCCGGCTACCTGGATAAAGCACTAAATAAACTTCAGTTAGTACTAAATACGACTGCTAGAATCCTGACTAGAACCAAAAGATTTGATCATATTACTCCAGTTCTAGCCTCCCTACACTGGCTTCCTGTCAAGGCAAGGGCTGATTTAAAGGTTTTACTGCTAACCTACAAAGCATTACATGGGCTTGCGCCTACCTAACTCTCTGATTTGGTCCTGCCGTACATACCTACACGTACGCTACGGTCACAAGACGCAGGCCTCCTAATTGTCCCTAGAATTTCTAAGCAAACAGCTGGAGGCAGGGCTTTCTCCTATAGAGCTCCATTTTTATGGAATGGTCTGCCTACCCATGTAAGAGACGCAGACTCGGTCTCAACCTTTAAGTCTTTACTGAAGACTCATCTCTTCAGTGGGTCATATGATTGAGTGTAGTCTGGCCCTGGAGTGTGAAGGTGAACGGAAAGGCTCTGGAGCAACGAACCGCCCTTGCTGTCTCTGCCTGGCCGGTTCCCCTCTTTCCACGGGGATTCTCTGCCTCTAACCCTATTACAGGGGCTGAGTCACTGGCTTACTGGTGCTCTTTCATGCCGTCCCTAGGAGGGGTGTGTCACTTGAGTGGGTTGAGTCACTGACGTGATCTTCCTGTCTGGGTTGGCGCCCCCCCTTGGGTGATGCCGTGGCGGAGATCTTTGTGGGCTATACTTGGCCTTGTCTCAGGATGGTAAGTTGGTGGTTGAAGATATCCCTCTAGTGGTGTGGGGGCTGTGCTTTGGCAAAGTGGGTGGGGTTATATCCTTCCTGTTTGGCCCTGTCCGGGGGTATCATGGGATGAGGCCACAGTGTCTCCTGACCCCTACTGTGTCAGCCTCCAGTATTTATGCTGCAGTAGATAATATGTCGGGGGGCTAGGGTCAGTTTGTTATATCTGGAGTACTTCTCCTGTCTTATCCGGTGTCCTGTGTGAATTTAAGTATGCTCTCTCTAATTCTCTCTTTCTCTCTTTCTTTCTCTCTCTCTGAGGACCTGAGCCCTAGGACCATGCCTCAGGACTACCTGGCATGATGACTCCTTGCCGTCCCCAGTCCACCTGGCCGTGCTGCTGCTCCTGTTTCAACTGTTCTGCCTATGATTATTATTATTTGACCATGCTGGTAATTTATGAACATTTGAACATCTTGGCCATGTTCTGTTATAATCTCCACCCGGCACAGCCAGAAGAAGACTTGCCACCCCTCATAGCCTGGTTCCTCTCTATGTTTCTTCCTACGTTTTCGCCTTTCTAGGTAGTTTTTCCTAGCCACCGTGCTTCTACACCTGCATTGCTAGATGTTTGGGGTTTTAGGCTGGGTTTCTGTACAGCACTTTGAGATATCAGCTGATGTAAGAATTTGATAAAGTCAGAGTAGTTCTAGCTCCACCTCCTGATAAAGTCAGAGAAGTTCTAGCTCCACCTCCTGATAAAGTCCGAATAGTTCTAGCTCCACGTCCTGATAAAGTCAGAGAAGTTCTAGCTCCACCTCTTGATAAAGTCTGAATAGTTCTAGCTACACCTCCTGATAAAGTCAGAGAAGTTCTAGCTACCCCTCCTGATAAAGTCAGAGAAGTTCTAGCTCCACCTCCTGATAAAGTCAGAGTAGTTCTAGCTACACCTCCTGATAAAGTCAGAGTAGTTCTAGCTACCCCTCCTGATAAAGTCAGAGAAGTTCTAGCTCCACCTCCTGATAAAGTCTGAGTAGTTCTAGCTACACCTCCTGATGAAGTCAGAGTAGTTCTAGCTACCCCTCCTGATAAAGTCAGAGTAGTTCTTGCTACACCTCCTGATAAAGTCAGAGTAGTTCTCGCTCCACCTCCTGATAAAGTCAGAGTAGTTCTAGCTACACCTCCTGGTAAAGTCAGAGTAGTTCTAGCTACACCTCCTGATAAAGTCAGAGTAGTTCTAGCTACACCTCCTGATAAAGTCAGAGTAGTTCTAGCTACCCCTCCTGATAAAGTCAGAGAAGTTCTAGCTCCACCTCCTGATAAAGTCAGAGTAGTTCTAGCTACACCTCCTGGTAAAATCAGAGTAGTTCTAGCTACACCTCCTGATAAAGTCAGAGTAGTTCTAACTACACCTCCTGATAAAGTCAGAGTAGTTCTAGATACACCTCCTGATAAAGTCAGAGTAGTTCTAGCTACACCTCCTGATAAAGTCAGAGTAGTTCTAGCTACATCTCCTGGTAAAGTCAGTATTTCTAGCTACACCTCCTGATAAAGTCAGAGTAGTTCTAGCTACACCCAATGGCAGAACATTCTCAGAACACAAGGAACCAGTTTGAATAGGTAATTCACAGTACCGCATATATCTTAGACAGTTCTATGATGGGAGTTCAATGCAATTATTCTCATTTAGTCTGTTGGAGATGAGATGGGTTCCAGTATGGCCAGGATCTATCAACCTAATTAAGATCCTTCTGTAATTCCCGAGTAGAAGGTAACGTTCACCCTCTAATTAGAATACCTCCCTAGAATACTTTTCCCCACTACCATAAAATGACAGACAGGATTAATGTTGGTAGTCCTGCAGGGCATAATATTAACCATTTGGGACAGTGTTCCTTCTCTTACATCCCACTTTCATCTGTAATAACCCAAGGTAAGACACCATCATATTTCACCCACAGTCTGAATCTTAAATGGTTTCTTTCTCCCCCTCCATCTCCCCTAGCGACTGTGGCTGTTGTTGGATCTCTCTGGAGACGTGTCCGGAATGCAGATGGAATCCACTCAGACATACAATAACTTGAGGGGAATAAATATGTCCTAATTGAGAGAAATGATGTAATATTGATCTGGGAGCTCTGAACTCTTGGCATTGCGCGGAGCTCGGCTGCCACTGTGACATTTAGAAAGAAGGAGAGAGGAAGAAAGAGGGAGAGAGAGAGATGAAGAGAGAGGGAGAGGCAGTCAGCTGCAGTGCAGTGCGCTGCCTGGCAGAGATGAGGAAGAGACGGGCATTCGACTGTGAAAATGGCAGAGTTCCTTACCGCCACCGCCACAGTTTCACAGGAGCATCCCAGCCTTCCTGTCCTTCCTCAGTACTGCTGTTCTAAGACATGCTTTAATTCAAAGTACTGTCTTCATCACAGTAATATAACTATCTAGGACTGAGCGAAAGGAGTGGGGATGGGAAATTTTACAAACCCTAGCTGGTGGCATTTATACAGTATGATATGCACAGGAAAGGCTTTTCATAGGTAACTCACTGGAGGCAATGCCTTTGAAAAGGACACTGAACAGTAAATGTGTTTAAAAAGTCGAGAGGACAGTAGAGGTCCTTTTTATTCCCTGAAGTTCACCGGATGTACTCTTGATGGAGTGGTCACATAATGTACTGCTTCTGCTGAAGGATAGGCACAACATGTCGGACAAAGCAAAATTAATTCCATCCTGGGCCTTGCTTACTCTGACTATAGTGTTTCCATGTATGGCATGACATGCCAGAGAAAGAGCGTGGAGTAAGACAAAAACAATCCCTATTACTAGGCTATTCAAAATCAAATACAAAATCACTATAATTGTAGGTTAACTCTGTAAGCCGCCCTGCACAATCAATGAACCAATAGCATTTCCTTGGCCTATATATTCTCTCCCAGACTCATGGATAGAACGTTTGGAGTGTAGCATAAGGTAACCAGTCCATCCAGTATGCATAATAATACAGTCCACACTCAAAGCTCTGTCCATTTCGTTGTTAGGCTTTGAAACAACATCCACAACAACCATGTTTCCACTCAGTTTCAACCTGTTGGTGAACTTCTTTCTTCAAATTGATCAATCACAGTGAGGTGAGTTGTGAAAGCACAATACTGTTTTGGTGACAAGTGTTTGATGTGGTTTTTGATGGCATTTTGCCGGTGTGGTGGTAATAAGATCACAACAACAGCCCTTACTGCACCGTTTGTATTATCTTGTCAATCTGTAGAATCAGCCTCCCAAATTTAATTGAAACCTTCACCCTCCTCTCTGCCCCTCCCGCTTGTGCTTCTCCCTGGCTCTCGTCTGTGTGTGTGTGTGTGTGTGTGTGTGTGTGTGTGTGTGTGTGTGTGTGTGTGTGTGTGTGTGTGTGTGTGTCTGGCAAATGCAGTTCAAAGATGAGGGAGTTATGCATTCTCCTTAACAGACTTCACTTAATTGATGAGTGACAACTGTAATAGTTAGCTAATGATATTATTGTCAAGGCAGTGGTATAACTGGTAGCCTTTTCCTGCAGTCAAATGACCTAGTGGCCTCATGGATGGAATAGTGGCCTCATGGGTGGAATGTTATAAAATCATTTTCATAATTTCATAACTAATAAACATTATTTCAAAACCCGCCGAAAATCTGGTGTTTCTATGTATAACAGTTTTGTTATATTTCAGTCTTCTGTGATGTATATAAAGTGTAATATTGGGATGCAAACTCAAGATGGAATACATTTCATCTCTATATCTGACATGGTGCAGGTGTCTTCTTTTTACGCCCATAGCCATGTTGTAACAGTTGGGGTTTTTGCATAGTTGTTGAAACATAAAATGAAACATTTGAAGGATTTTCATTCCAAAGCGCTATACATCCCCTAGGGGTATAATCGTTCCCTTTCAGCACAATCTGATACGTATCTAGATACATGGATTACGATACGATACCAGAACCAAACATGTTCATAAGGAGGAAAAACTCTTCCATTCGGTTATATATCACTGACAAGCTCTTAACTTTGCCATTATACTTGTTTGATTATGGGGGGACTAAGCTTTTAATTGGCTTTTATAAACACCCTTAGACTGTGCTGGAGAGAATCTGTCAGGCTCTGAGAGGTTTGTATCTCCATCCATCTGTTTGTATGTCAAATTGATATAATGCAGACGATAGTAATTATTTAACGCAGTAGAGTACATTCTGATTAAGGGCCTGTTTATGTCTGTTTTAACTTAAACTGTCTACATCGAACATGTATGTTACTATGTGCGTCACTCACTGTCAATACACTGTGTTGTTACCAGATGGAAAAGACTGCTCGCTGACTTTTGTGGCCCATGCACTGAGGAAAACCTGTGTTCAGGGTCACAGTGGTTAGCAAGGCAGTATTCAACATGGTGTTCCTCCTGCACTTCTCCATTCATCAGGAGAGTTACATAATTATGTGTCTCTTTCTGCAGGGTTAGTGTTTGAGGGGCTGGCCCCTCGCTTCTCCTCCACGTGCTCAGACATGGTGTGGCAGAGGGTGTGTTCTCCACCTGCACGCCCTCAGACATGGTGTGGCAGAGGGTGTGTTCTCCACCTGCACGCCCTTAGACATGGTGTGGCAGAGGGTGTGTTCTCCACCTGCACGCCCTTAGACATGGTGTGGTAGAGGGTGTGTTCTCCTCCTGCACGTGCTCAGACATGGTGTGGCAGAGGGTGTGTTCTCCTACTGCACGCGCTCAGACATGGTGTGGTAGAGGGTGTGTTCTCCTCCTGCACGCGCTCAGACATGGTGTGGTAGAGGGTGTGTTCTCCTCCTGCACGTGCTCAGACATGGTGTGGTAGAGGGTGTGTTCTCCTACTGCACGTGCTCAGACATGGTGTGGCGGAGGGTGTGTTCTCCTACTGCACGCGCTCAGACATGGTGCGGCAGATAGCATTCTTCTGGGCTACCTGGCTCCAGACAGGGAGAGACCACTACTTATACAGGTGAGGATTATTCTGGGCTACCTGGCTCCGGACAGGGAGAGACCACTACTTATACAGGTGAGGATTATCCTGGGCTACCTGGCTCCAGACAGGGAGAGACCACTACTTATACAGGTGAGGATTATTCTGGGCTACCTGGCTCCAGACAGGGAGAGACCACTACTTATACAGGTGAGGATTATTCTGGGCTACCTGGCTCCAGACAGGGAGAGACCACTACTTATACAGGTGAGGATTATCCTGGGCTACCTGGCTCAGGACAGGGAGAGACCACTACTTATACAGGTGAGGATTATCCTGGGCTACCTGGCTCAGGACAGGGAGAGACCACTACTTATACAGGTGAGGATTATTCTGGGCTACCTGGCTCCAGACAGGGAGAGACCACTACTTATACAGGTGAGGATTATTCTGGGCTACCTGGCTCCAGACAGGGAGAGACCACTACTTATACAGGTGAGGATTATCCTGGGCTACCTGGCTCAGGACAGGGAGAGACCACTACTTATACAGGTGAGGATTATCCTGGGCTACCTGGCTCCAGACAGGGAGAGACCACTACTTATACAGGTGAGGATTATTCTGGGCTACCTGGCTCAGGACAGGGAGAGACCACTACTTATACAGGTGAGGATTATTCTGGGCTACCTGGCTCAGGACAGGGAGAGACCACTACTTATACAGGTGAGGATTATTCTGGGCTACCTGGCTCCAGACAGGGAGAGACCA
Organism: Oncorhynchus clarkii lewisi; assembly: GCF_045791955.1. Lineage (NCBI taxonomy): Eukaryota > Metazoa > Chordata > Actinopteri > Salmoniformes > Salmonidae > Oncorhynchus > Oncorhynchus clarkii. The sequence continues at coordinate 11,093,154 of NC_092153.1, read as the reverse complement.
CTACTTATACAGGTGAGGATTATCCTGGGCTACCTGGCTCAGGACAGGGAGAGACCACTACTTATACAGGTGAGGATTATTCTGGGCTACCTGGCTCCAGACAGGGAGAGACCACTACTTATACAGGTGAGGATTATCCTGGGCTACCTGGCTCAGGACAGGGAGAGACCACTACTTATACAGGTGAGGATTATCCTGGGCTACCTGGCTCCATACAGGGAGAGACCACTACTTATACAGGTGAGGATTATCCTGGGCTACCTGGCTCCAGACAGGGAGAGACCACTACTTATACAGGTGAGGATTATTCTGGGCTACCTGGCTCCAGACAGGGAGAGACCACTACTTATACAGGTGAGGATTATCCTGGGCTACCTGGCTCAGGACAGGGAGAGACCACTACTTATACAGGTGAGGATTATTCTGGGCTACCTGGCTCCGGACAGGGAGAGACCACTACTTATACAGGTGAGGATTATCCTGGGCTACCTGGCTCAGGACAGGGAGAGACCACTACTTATACAGGTGAGGATTATTCTGGGCTACCTGGCTCCGGACAGGGAGAGACCACTACTTATACAGGTGAGGATTATTCTGGGCTACCTGGTTCAGGACAGGGAGAGACCACTACTTATACAGGTGAGGATTATTCTGGGCTACCTGGCTCCAGACAGGGAGAGACCACTACTTATACAGGTGAGGATTATCCTGGGCTACCTGGCTCAGGACAGGGAGAGACCACTACTTATACAGGTGAGGATTATTCTGGGCTACCTGGCTCCAGACAGGGAGAGACCACTACTTATACAGGTGAGGATTATTCTGGGCTACCTGGCTCAGGACAGGGAGAGACCACTACTTATACAGGTGAGGATTATCCTGGGCTACCTGGCTCAGGACAGGGAGAGACCACTACTTATACAGGTGAGGATTATTCTGGGCTACCTGGCTCCGGACAGGGAGAGACCACTACTTATACAGGTGAGGATTATCCTGGGCTACCTGGCTCAGGACAGGGAGAGACCACTACTTATACAGGTGAGGATTATTCTGGGCTACCTGGCTCCGGACAGGGAGAGACCACTACTTATACAGGTGAGGATTATTCTGGGCTACCTGGCTCAGGACAGGGAGAGACCACTACTTATACAGGTGAGGATTATTCTGGGCTACCTGGCTCCAGACAGGGAGAGACCACTACTTATACAGGTGAGGATTATCCTGGGCTACCTGGCTCAGGACAGGGAGAGACCACTACTTATACAGGTGAGGATTATTCTGGGCTACCTGGCTCCAGACAGGGAGAGACCACTACTTATACAGGTGAGGATTATTCTGGGCTACCTGGCTCAGGACAGGGAGAGACCACTACTTATACAGGTGAGGATTATCCTGGGCTACCTGGCTCCGGACAGGGAGAGACCACTACTTATACAGGTGAGGATTATCCTGGGCTACCTGGCTCAGGACAGGGAGAGACCACTACTTATACAGGTGAGGATTATTCTGGGCTACCTGGCTCAGGACAGGGAGAGACCACTACTTATACAGGTGAGGATTATCCTGGGCTACCTGGCTCCAGACAGGGAGAGACCACTACTTATACAGGTGAGGATTATTCTGGGCTACCTGGCTCAGGACAGGGAGAGACCACTACTTATACAGGTGAGGATTATCCTGGGCTACCTGGCTCAGGACAGGGAGAGACCACTACTTATACAGGTGAGGATTATCCTGGGCTACCTGGCTCAGGACAGGGAGAGACCACTACTTATACAGGTGAGGATTATCCTGGGCTACCTGGCTCAGGACAGGGAGAGACCACTACTTATACAGGTGAGGATTATTCTGGGCTACCTGGCTCAGGACAGGGAGAGACCACTACTTATACAGGTGAGGATTATCCTGGGCTACCTGGCTCAGGACAGGGAGAGACCACTACTTATACAGGTGAGGATTATTCTGGGCTACCTGGCTCAGGACAGGGAGAGACCACTACTTATACAGGTGAGGATTATTCTGGGCTACCTGGCTCAGGACAGGGAGAGACCACTACTTATACAGGTGAGGATTATCCTGGGCTACCTGGCTCAGGACAGGGAGAGACCACTACTTATACAGGTGAGGATTATTCTGGGCTACCTGGCTCAGGACAGGGAGAGACCACTACTTATACAGGTGAGGATTATCCTGGGCTACCTGGCTCAGGACAGGGAGAGACCACTACTTATACAGGTGAGGATTATTCTGGGCTACCTGGCTCAGGACAGGGAGAGACCACTACTTATATTATTCTGGGCTACCTGGCTCAGGACAGGGAGAGACCACTACTTATACAGGTGAGGATTATCCTGGGCTACCTGGCTCAGGACAGGGAGAGACCACTACTTATACAGGTGAGGATTATTCTGGGCTACCTGGCTCAGGACAGGGAGAGACCACTACTTATACAGGTGAGGATTATCCTGGGCTACCTGGCTCAGGACAGGGAGAGACCACTACTTATACAGGTGAGGATTATTCTGGGCTACCTGGCTCAGGACAGGGAGAGACCACTACTTATACAGGTGAGGATTATCCTGGGCTACCTGGCTCAGGACAGGGAGAGACCACTACTTATACAGGTGAGGATTATTCTGGGCTACCTGGCTCAGGACAGGGAGAGACCACTACTTATACAGGTGAGGATTATTCTGGGCTACCTGGCTCAGGACAGGGAGAGACCACTACTTATACAGGTGAGGATTATTCTGGGCTACCTGGCTCAGGACAGGGAGAGACCACTACTTATACAGGTGAGGATTATTCTGGGCTACCTGGCTCAGGACAGGGAGAGACCACTACTTATACAGGTGAGGATTATTCTGGGCTACCTGGCTCAGGACAGGGAGAGACCACTACTTATACAGGTGAGGATTATTCTGGGCTACCTGGCTCAGGACAGGGAGAGACCACTACTTATACAGGTGAGGATTATCCTGGGCTACCTGGCTCAGGACAGGGAGAGACCACTACTTATACAGGTGAGGATTATTCTGGGCTACCTGGCTCAGGACAGGGAGAGACCACTACTTATACAGGTGAGGATTATTCTGGGCTACCTGGCTCAGGACAGGGAGAGACCACTACTTATACAGGTGAGGATTATTCTGGGCTACCTGGCTCAGGACAGGGAGAGACCACTACTTATACAGGTGAGGATTATTCTGGGCTACCTGGCTCCAGGACAGGGAGAGACCACTACTTATACAGGTGAGGATTATTCTGGGCTACCTGGCTCAGGACAGGGAGAGACCACTACTTATACAGGTGAGGATTATTCTGGGCTACCTGGCTCAGGACAGGGAGAGACCACTACTTATACAGGTGAGGATTATTCTGGGCTACCTGGCTCCAGGACAGGGAGAGACCACTACTTATACAGGTGAGGATTATTCTGGGCTACCTGGCTCCAGGACAGGGAGAGACCACTACTTATACAGGTGAGGATTATTCTGGGCTACCTGGCTCCAGACAGGGAGAGACCACTACTTATACAGGTGAGGATTATCCTGGGCTACCTGGCTCCAGACAGGGAGAGACCACTACTTATACAGGTGAGGATTATTCTGGGCTACCTGGCTCCAGACAGGGAGAGACCACTACTTATACAGGTGAGGATTATTCTGGGCTACCTGGCTCCGGACAGGGAGAGACCACTACTTATACAGGTGAGGATTATTCTGGGCTACCTGGCTCCAGACAGGGAGAGACCACTACTTATACAGGTGAGGATTATTCTGGGCTACCTGGCTCCGGACAGGGAGAGACCACTACTTATACAGGTGAGGATTATCCTGGGCTACCTGGCTCCAGACAGGGAGAGACCACTACTTATACAGGTGAGGATTATCCTGGGCTACCTGGCTCCAGGACAGGGAGAGACCACTACTTATACAGGTGAGGATTATTCTGGGCTACCTGGCTCCGGACAGGGAGAGACCACTACTTATACAGGTGAGGATTATCCTGGGCTACCTGGCTCCAGACAGGGAGAGACCACTACTTATACAGGTGAGGATTATCCTGGGCTACCTGGCTCCGGACAGGGAGAGACCACTACTTATACAGGTGAGGATTATTCTGGGCTACCTGGCTCCAGACAGGGAGAGACCACTACTTATACAGGTGAGGATTATCCTGGGCTACCTGGCTCCGGACAGGGAGAGACCACTACTTTTTAGGTGAGGATTATTCTGGGCTACCTGGCTCCAGACAGGGAGAGACCACTACTTATACAGGTGAGGATTATTCTGGGCTACCTGGCTCCGGACAGGGAGAGACCACTACTTATACAGGTGAGGATTATTCTGGGCTACCTGGCTCCGGACAGGGAGAGACCACTACTTATACAGGTGAGGATTATCCTGGGCTACCTGGCTCCAGACAGGGAGAGACCACTACTTATACAGGTGAGGATTATCCTTGGCTACCTGGCTCCGGACAGGGAGAGACCACTACTTATACAGGTGAGGATTATTCTGGGCTACCTGGCTCCGGACAGGGAGAGACCACTACTTATACAGGTGAGGATTATCCTGGGCTACCTGGCTCCAGACAGGGAGAGACCACTACTTATACAGGTGAGGATTATCCTGGGCTACCTGGCTCCAGACAGGGAGAGACCACTACTTATACAGGTGAGGATTATCCTGGGCTACCTGGCTCCGGACAGGGAGAGACCACTACTTATACAGGTGAGGATTATTCTGGGCTACCTGGCTCCAGACAGGGAGAGACCACTACTTATACAGGTGAGGATTATTCTGGGCTACCTGGCTCCAGACAGGGAGAGACCACTACTTATACAGGTGAGGATTATCCTGGGCTACCTGGCTCCAGACAGGGAGAGACCACTACTTATACAGGTGAGGATTATTCTGGGCTACCTGGCTCCAGACAGGGAGAGACCACTACTTATACAGGTGAGGATTATTCTGGGCTACCTGGCTCCAGACAGGGAGAGACCACTACTTATACAGGTGAGGATTATTCTGGGCTACCTGGCTCAGGACAGGGAGAGACCACTACTTATACAGGTGAGGATTATTCTGGGCTACCTGGCTCCGGACAGGGAGAGACCACTACTTATACAGGTGAGGATTATTCTGGGCTACCTCGCTCAGGACAGGGAGAGACCACTACTTATACAGGTGAGGATTATTCTGGGCTACCTGGCTCCAGACAGGGAGAGACCACTACTTATACAGGTGAGTGTACAACGAAGTCTTTAGTGTTGTGATGATATGTGTATTTATGACAATGTTGTGAGTGTGTGCGTCTGTGTGTCCAGGTGCCAACCCCCTCTGGAGCAGCAGCTCTGTGTGAGCCGGGATCTGCTGTGTGTTGGACTACTGAGTGATGCTACGCTCAGCTAACACCCCCAATACTACGGCACAGTCTCACGTCACACCATCAGAGCTGTTCACACTACTTTCTGACCTCTCAGCCTCTGGGTTGTGTTCATTTGAGAAATGGAAAACATTTTTCTACCAAAAACGACAATGTGCGTTTTGTACCCAAGGACGTCAGAAGGCAACAATCGGTTAACCACCTAACTGAGGAACTCAATTTAACCTTGCGTAATACCCTAGGTGCAGTCACACCCCTAAAAAAAACTGTTATAAGAAACTAGCTCCTTGGTATACAGAAAATACACGTGCCCTGAAGCAAGCTTCCAGAAAATTGGAACGGAAATGGCGCTACACCAAACTGGAAGTCTTCTGATTAGCTTGGAATGACAGTACCGTGAGGTATCGAATAGCCCTCACTGCTGCAAGATCATCCTATTTTTCCAATTAAATGAGGAGAATAAGAATAATCCAAAATGTAACTAAAAAGCAGCATTCACCAAGCGAGGATGGCTTTCACTTCAGCAGTGAAAAATTCATGAACTTCTTTGACGGAAAGATCATGATCATTAGATCATTTCTCCAAAGCTCAGTTGTCCTGAGTCTGCACAACACTGCCAGGAACTAGGATCAAGGGAGACATTCAAGTTTTTTAATACTATATCTCTTGACACATTGATGAAAATAGTAATGGCCTCTAAACCAAGCTGCATACTGGACCCTATTTCAACTAAACTACTGAAAGAGCTGCTTCCTGTGATTGGCCCTCCTATGTTGAACATAATAAACGGCTCTCTATCCACCGGATGTGTACCAAACTCACTAAAAGTGGCAGTAATAAAGCCTCTCTTGAAAAAGCCAAACCTTGACCCAGAAAATATAAAAAACTATCGGCCTATATCAAATCTCCCATTCCTTTCAAAAATGTTAGAAAAAGCTGTTGTGCAATTTAATTTAAGTCTTTCTCTCTTTCTTTCTCTTTCTCCTTCTCTTCTCTCGGAGGACCAGAGCCCTAGGACCATGTCTCAGGACTACCTGGCCTGATGACTCCTTGCTGTCCCCAGTCCACCTGGCCGTGCTGCTGCTCCAGTTTCAACTGTTCTGCCTGCAGCTATGGAACACTGACCTGTTCACCGGATGTGCTACATGTCACAGACCTGCTGTTTTAGACTCGCTCTCTCTACCGCACCTGCTGTCTCTAACTCTGAATGATCGGCTATGAAAAGCCAACTGACATTTACTCCTGAGGTGCTGACACTGTTGCACCCTCTACAACCACTGTGATGATTATTATTTGACCCTGCTGGTCATCTATGAACATTTGAACATCTTGGCCATGTACTGTTATAATCTCCACCCGGCATAGCCAGAAGAGGACTGGCCACCCCTCAGAGTCTGGTTCCTCTCTAGGTTTCTTCCTAGGTTCCTGCCTTTCTAGGGAGTTTTTCCTTGCCACCGTGCTTCTACATCTGTATTGTTTGCTGTTTGGGGTTGTAGGCTGGGTTTCTATATAGCACTTTGTGACATCGGCTGATGTAAAAATGGTTTAATAAATACATTTGATTGATGTGTAGTCTCGCTATTTTCTTCTGTTTGTTGCCTAATGATCACGACCCTGATGTCTTTCCCCCTGTCAGAGCTGCTGTAATGCATGCTGGGAAAATATATATGAATAAAATATAAATGAATAAATATCAGAAAGCCACGCCCCCCAAATGACCCCATCCCTTTACATTGCCTATGCCTGATTTGCGTTGAGACTACGTTAAATTCAATGCCCATCATGGCAGATCTGAACGTAATGCGAGCACAATGTGACTTTCCTACATCAAAACCTAATGCCAAGTGTTAATAAACGTACATACCATACACACTTTTGACATAGTGGAAGATACATACTGAATTTATACTGTATTTCATACTAACATGGACCAAGATATGTGTTGCTTTTGCATATATTTGTTCATTTGTTTTGCAAGATCCGGTTGATTGGTCGGTTGATTGGTCGGTTGATTGGTCGGTTGATTGGTCGGTTGATTGGTCGGTTGATTGGGTTAATTGGTCTTGCAGGATGTTGATGCCATTGATTTAAAGAGTAAGAATAGGATGCAATGTCCAACCCAAAATATAAGACTGTTTACTCCATTATTTGTACACAATATAATTGTAAAACAATTAATCAGTTGGTTGCACCATTAATTCACTTAATATTGAGGCACGAAATAATGCAGCATGTATCTTTTGTCAAGCTGGATGCTCAAAATATGAAATAAGATCATTAGAGTCATGCTTCTTCAGTAGTGGAATAAAGACAATTAGTCCGTGAATGATGTAAATAAATACTGTGTGTAAATACTGAAGTGATGTACGATTGTTAATAAAATTGTTCATAGACCAATTTTCTATACTGCGTCTATATGTATAGCCTGCAAGTACATTGAAAAAATAAATAATTGAAGTTCTATCCAAACCTAAATGACATGAAAAATATGTCTTTTCAACTTTCAAAACTGAACGTAGACTGCCGGGCATAGCCGTCTTTTCAATGACATTTTGCTAGGCCAAATGACACCCCATCTCCTCCCATTCCTCTCCTCCTTTTTCTCCTTTTTGATGGAAGTGAGGCCTGTGTCAGTCAGACCAGAACACACAGCGACCACTCAACCAGGCCAGCTGTGTTGCCTGTGTGTTGGTCTCCCAAATGACACCCTAGTCCTTCTAAAGTGGACTCCTTTTGACCAGTGCTTAGAGAGAGAGGAGGGGCTCTGGTCTAAAGTAGTGCACTACAATGGGAATAGGGTGCCATTTGGGAGACCAACACACAGGCAACACAGCTGGCCTGGTTGAGTGGTCGCTGTTTGTTCTGTGACAGACACAGGCCTCAATTCCATCAGACACAGATGAAATGTCAGCCTGGTGGAGGACAATGAGACCAGAGGATGTCACCCACCCAGTCAGCTCCACAAAGGACCAACATCATTTAGAAATGACCAGCTGTGTGTGTGTGTGTGTGTGTGTGTGTGTGTGTGTGTGTGTGTGTGTGTGTGTGTGTGTGTGTGTGTGTGTGTGTGTGTGTCTGAGGCAAGCTAGCTCCTCTCTCTGTCACTGAGGCTGCATTGTTATCTCTGAGGAGACCTTCCTCTCTTACACTGAGGGAGCAGAGAGAAGGGGGGAGGAGATGGGAGATGGTGGTGAAGGAGGAGAGGATGGGGGGGAGATGGGGGATGGTGGTGAAGGAGGAGAGGATGGGGAGGAGATGGGGGATGGTGGTGAAGGAGGAGAGGATGGGGAGGAGATGGGGGATGGTGGTGAAGGAGGAGAGGATGGGGAGGAGATGGGGGATGGTGGTGAAGGAGGAGAGGATGGGGAGGAGATGGGGGCATGGTGGTGAAGGAGGAGAGGATGGGGAGGAGATGGGAGATGGTGGTGAAGGAGGAGAGGATGGGGAGGAGATGGAGGATGGTGTTGAAGGAGGAGAGGATGGGGAGGAGGTGGAGGATGCAGGTGAAAGAGGAGAGGATGGGGAGGAGATGAGGGGATGGTGGTGAAGGAGGAGAGAAGGAGGGAGGAGATGAGGGGATGGTGGTGAAGGAGGAGAGGAGGGGGAGGAGATGGGGGCATGGTGGTAAAAAAGGAGAGGAGGGGGAGGAGATGGGGGATGGAGGTGAAAGATGAGATCCTTGTTGCCCTTGTGTGCTGATGGGCGCCAGTCCAGCCACCGTAATAATGCAAGACTAATTATTTTCCACAAGAGTGATCACATCTACTGGGTTTGGAGGACAGTAAGGAGCATCGTTTACCATTACATTCAGTGAGGCACTGTGCAAACTTTAGCAGAGGGAATTACTGTTTCCCTCTTTAAGAACGGGTGAGGTAGTGGGAGTGTGCTCCTCTTTATTAAGGGGTGGGGGTGGGGGGCGGTGCTCCTCTTTATGAAGGGTTGGGGGATTGGGAGGGTGCTCCTCTTTATGAAGGGGTGGGGGAGGGTGCTGCTCTTTATGAAGGGACAGGGGTGGGGGGGTGCTGCTCTTTATGAAGCGGTGGGGGAGAGTGCTCCTCTTTATGAAGGGGTGGGGAAGGGTGCTCCTCTTTATGAAGGGGTGGGAGAGGGTGCACCTCTTTATGAAGGGGTGGAGGTGGGAGGGTGCTGCTCTTTATGAAGGGGTGGGGGAGTGAGAGGGTGCACCTCTTTATGAAGGGGTGGGGGAGGGAGAGTGCTCCTCTTTATGAAGGGGTGGGGGAGTGAGAGGGTGCTCCTCTTTATGAAGGGGTGGGGGAGGGAGAGTGCTCCTCTTTATGAAGGGGTGGGGGAGTGAGAGGGTGCTGCTCTTTATGAAGGGGTGGGGTGGGGGGTGCTCCTCTTTATGAAGGGGTGGGGGTGGGAGGGTGCTCCTCTTTATGAAGGGGTGGGGGTGGGAGGGCACCCCTCTTTATGAAGGGGTGGGGGAGTGAGAGGGTGCTCCTCTTTATGAAGGGAAGGGGGTGGGAAGGTGCTCCTCTTTATGAAGGGGTGGGGGAGTGGGGGGGTGCTCCTCTTTATGAAGGGGTGGGGGGGGTGCTCCTCTTAGTGAAGGGGTGGGGGAGTGGGGGGGTGCTCCTCTGTAAGAAGGGGTGGGGGTGGGAGGGTGCTCCTCTTTATGAAGGGGTGGGGGTGGGAGGGTGCTCCTCTTTATGAAGGGAAGGGGGTGGGAAGGTGCTCCTCTTTATGAAGGGGTGGGGGAGTGGGGGGGTGCTCCTCTTTATGAAGGGGCGGGGGTGGGAGGGTGCTCCTCTTTTTGAAGGGGTGGGGGGGTGGTAGGGTGCTCCTCTTTATGAAGGGGTGGGGTAGTGGGGGGGTGCTCCTCTTAATGAAGGGGTAGGGGTGTGAGGGTGCTCCTCTTTTTGAAGGGGCAGGGGTGGGAGGGTGCTCCTCTTTATGAAGGGGTGGGGGAGTGGGAGGGTGCTCCTCTTTATGAGGAGGTGGGGGTGGGAGGGTGCTCCTCTTTATGAAGGGGTGGGGGGGTGGGAGGATGCTCCTCTTTATGAAGGTGTGGGGGAGTGGGAGGGTGCTCCCCTTTATGAATGGCAGGGGGTGGGGGGGTGGGAGGGTGCTCCTCTTTATGAAGGGGTGGGGAGGATGCTCCTCTATATGAAGGGGTGGGGGTGGGAGGGTGCTCCTCTTTAAGAAGGGGTGGGGGTGGGAGGGTGCTCCTCTTCATGAAGGGGTGGGGGAGTGGAAGGGTGCTCGTCTTTATGAAGGGGTGGGGAGTTGGAGGGCGCTGCTCTTTATGAAGGGGTGGGGGTGGGGGGTGGGAGGGTGCCCCTCTTTATGAAGGGGTGGGGGTGGGAGGGTGCTCCTCTTTAAGAAGGGGTGGGGGTGGGAGGGTGCTCCTCTTCATGAAGGGGTGGGGGAGTGGGAGGGTGCTCGTCTTTATGAAGGGGTGGGGAGTTGGAGGGCGCTGCTCTTTATGAAGGGTTTGGGGGTGGGGTGTGGGAGGGTGCTGCCCTTTTTTAAGGGGTAGGTGTGGGGGAGTGGGAGGGAGCCCCTCTTTATGAAGGGGTGGGGGTGGGGGGTTGGAGGGTGCCCCTCTTTATGAAGGGGTGGGCGTGGGGTGTGGGAGGGTGCCCCTCTTTATGAAGGGGTGGGGGTGGGGGGTGGGAGGGTGCCCCTCTTTATGAAGGGGTGGGGGTGGGGTGTGGGAGGGTGCTGCCCTTTTTTAAGGGGTAGGTGTGGGGGAGTGGGAGGGTGCCCCTCTTTATGAAGGGGTGGGGGTGGGGTGTGGGAGGGTGCTGCTCTTTATGAAGGGGTGGGGGTGGGGTGTGGGAGGGTGCTGCTCTTTATGAAGGGGTGGGGGTGGGGGAGTGCTCCTAAATGGGGACTCTTTGGATAGAAGGTACTGTACAGTGTTGTACTCACTGACTACATTAAGAGCATTATGATAAAAGCATTATGAAACATCCATCCTTGGGAAAATACAGACACCAGATCAGGACCAAGGTGAAACACATGACTTTTTGTTTGGTCTACTTTTAGACAGAGTGAGATGTTATTTACATTAGCAGGCAAACATGTCATCACTTCTTTAGGCTGCCAAAGGTCAATACAGGTTCACCATTTTCCTCTGCTAACGAAATCTCTCATGATAACACACCTAGAGTGCGCTAGCGAGGAGGATACAGTCCCACAATGCAACACTGTGAACATAATGCATCTAATGGTATAACAGACTCACCGACACAAGGAGGTATCTGATTTGTTCTGCTGGGTGGGCCTTGAGGAGACACAGTAATGCTGCCCACCCAGGGCCACAGCAAGTATTTATACAACACATTTTAATTAAATAACTATTAGGGAATCGATTGTGAAATGGTAAGAGAAAAAATAGGTGTTGATTAATTTGGGCCTGCAGTTTACGGCTCCCTCTCTTTTCATCTCCTGTCCTCCTCCATTCCTTCTCCTCTTTCTCCATCTCTCCTCTCCCTTCCTCCCTGCTGTCTCTTCTGTCATTTCTCCTCTCCCCCCATTACTCTCCTCTCGTTTCCTCCATCTCTCATCATCCTTCCTTCCCTCCTTCACTCCTACTCTCTCTCTCCCTCACTCCTCCTCTCTCTATTTTTCCCTTTCTCCATCCCTCCTCCTCTCTTCTTTTCCTCCTCTCGTGCTCACCAAATTAACTGTCAACTGTAACCATTTATGTTTATATATTTTATGAGGGAATGAATATTAAACATTCCCCTCTCTCTTCTCTCTATCCCCTCTCCACCCCCTCCATCCCCGCTCTCCACTCCCTCTCTCTCCCCTCTCAATCCACTCTCTCTCCCCTCTCTCCCCTCTCCACCCCCTCTCTCCACCTCCTATACATCCCCTCTCCCCTCTCCATTCCCTCTCTCCACCCACTCTCTTCACTCTGCACCCTCTCTATACCCCCTCTACCCCCTCTCTCCCCGTCCACCCCCTCTCCACCCCCTCCCCTCTACACCCTCTCTACCCCCTCTCTCCCCTCTCTACCCTCTTTCCCCTCTCTACCCCCTCTCACTCCCCTCTCCAACCCCACTCCCAACCTCCCCTCTATACCCTCTCCCACCCTCCCATCTCTACCCCTTCACTCCCCTCTCTCCACTTTCTACCCCTTCACTTCCCTCTCCAACCCCTCTCTCCCCTCTCTCTCCTCTCCAACCCCTCTCTCCCCTCTCCACCCCCTCTCCTTCCCTCTCCAACCCCTCTCTCCACTTTCTACCCCCTGACTTACTACCCTTTCTGAGGTGGTGACATGAACATGTTACCGTGACGATGAGAGTAAGTGACAGGATTTTGTATAGCTGGAACTTCAAACAGGCTCCCCCACATGTATTATGAATATGTGACTGGGAAACCATATGAAAGCATGGGTGAGCATGAAAACAGGACCCCCACCAATCCAGATACACTGTAGTTCAAAACCTGATCTCTTCCATGTTCAAACATGTTTGGATACAGAGGAGATCAACAGTGTCTACAGAATTTCCTGTGAACTTTCTCAGTCAGAAAATGCAGACACTTTCAGGGAAGTAAAAAAAATCTAATCTGTAATTTGACTGCTGCCTTAGTTGCTCAGTATAGCATATAAACTTCTGGCCTAAGCACTGTCAGTGAATGGACTGCGTAGAATCACCCTCCATCCCCAAACATTTGATCTGATAAACCACATAATGACTCGCACCTCTTTTCCTGATTGCCACGTTGTACCTCCGCCTCCTGTGTTCATCACCGTGACACATTTACATCAAAGGGAAACCTCCATCATGACCCATTTTCTCTCCCTCCGCAGCTGCTTGTGCTCTGGGCCAATCACAGCGCGGCAGGAAGTATCCCATGTATCCCTGTGATGAGCGGCTGGTTAGGCACACTAAAGAGCATCATTCATGCTCAGTCACTCCAGTAGCGATCCAGGCCAATCATCAGCAGGAATACTAACATCAACCCATTTTAAATGATAGAAAGGTTCATTCCCCATATCATCCAGGTGATCAAACACAGACCGTGTCCATGTTGTATGTTGAGGTAAACCAGATCAGATGCTTTTCGCCATTCAGAGAACATACAGAATTGAACATGTCGGATCGCTGCAGAGCTCTCAGGTGCTCCCTGTGTCCAAGTTGATTTCACCTTCCAAATAAAGCATCGCTGGCAATTTCATCTTTCATTTCAAGTAGTGTGATATATACTGGGTTGCCCATGTTGACTCAAATCAAATCAAAGTTTATTAGTCACATGCACCGAATACAACACGACTCCAATACTTCCCACAGTTGTGTCAAGTTGGCTGGATGTCCTTTAGGTGCTAGACATTCTTGATACACACGGGAAACTGACACACTCAAGCCGGTGCTCCTGGCACCTACTACCATATTCTGTTCAAAGGCACTTAACTGTTTTGTCTTGCCCATTCACCTTCTGAATGGCACACAGACACAATCCATGTCTCAATTGTCTCAAGGCTTAAAAATCATTATTTACCCTGTCTCCTCTGCTTCATCTACACTGTTTTAAGTGGATTTAACAGGTGACATCAATACGGGATCATAGCTTCCATCTGGATTCACCTGGTCAGTCTATGTCATGGAAATAGCAGTTTCTGTACACTCAGTTTAAGTTGTCCCAGTAATCTCAGTAACAACCACACTGGGTGGTTTTCTATTCACAGCAGGCTAAACTGAGTGTAAAGCCTACCCATCTTGAATCAATGCAAATATCCCCTTGTAAAATGATCTGCTAAGGTAAAACATTACTGTGGTACTAATAGTGACCCTATCTTTGGTTAAAGTAGCACACAGAGACAGTGCTTGTTAGGGAACATAAACCCGCTGGTGTCTTACCTAACTGCAGCTCCAGGATGCTGAGTTTGCTTTCTGAGGGGAACAGGATCTTTGGAGGCTTGTCTGTCAGAGGTGCTGGAAAACAAAAAGAAAACACACATTACAATTCATTTCCACACTTCTGACATTTGTCCGTTGAGCCATATACTTTTCAAAATGTCTTCGTAAACCCGAGCGCAGCGTTGAAGAGTGAGAGGAGAACACAGTGCAGACACAGTATGGAAGCTGAAGCAGTAGACAGAGGGAAACTGTTAAAGGATATCCCCTTCTCCAAAAGCCTCAAACATCCATCTACTTCAAAACTTTACCCTGGCAACCATTTTTAATCCCAGCTAGCGGCTTCACTACCTTATGGACCAAGCACGTCAGTGACTAGACTGGCTGTGCTACAGTGTGAACACGGATTCAGGTTGGATGGGTATTTACCCCAAACCCCAGGTTTATTCCCTGCTATGTAGGGAAGGGCTTCAGTACCGTTCACGGATATCTTAGCAGCTATTTACATATGTCAGATTGTTGCGACGACTCATCACAGCAGAACAAAATACCTATAAATAATCCATTGGTGAATTTCCTGCAACCTCGATGTTGAGTGAGATGGATCAAGCCAGCAACAGAGGGAGGACAAGGGGAAATATGTAGTGTGTGACTGGAAGTGCTATCCTGTCATGATGAGCTTAATCGTACCAAGCTGCGTTTGACAGGACGCTCGTTTTTCATCCGCCCGGATTCCAACTTGCATGCGCTCCAGATGCATTTAAAGTGGCTACGTTTGGTTTAGTCTTCGTGTATTCTCAGACTACACCAAGAGAATACATCTAATATCCATATTCTGTGAAGTGCCAGCCTATTTACCATAAACTTTTAAAAATGTATCCGCGCTGCAATGAAACATACTCTTGGGTACGACATATGGCATCGCTGAAATCTGTATTTGTATTTATCTGTCATTGTTGTTCAAAGCCTTTAACCCAGAGGCAAATAACTGGTGGTGGTGGTGGTGGTGGCAATATATACCGTAAGAAGCAGAGGCAATATAAATAGGCTTTACAAAGGAGGAGGTAGGAACCCAGGAAGTGGGTTGAATGTTGAATCTTAATTTGATCACAGCAGGAAATTAAAAGTTGTAGTGTATTCAAGGTTTAAAAGGGATTCTAAAGTTTGCAGACTTGATTTGCCCTAACTAAAAATGTATCACCCTCTAAAAAAAGATACATTTTTAATTTAAATGTTTTTATAATCCACACAATAATTCACATTTTCTGTTGCTGCAGGATTATCTTGCTGCTGTTGGTCAATTTAAGAGTTGTTCTTGTTATCCTTCTTGTCAACTAATGTTCTCTGTCCAATAGAGTGTTCGGCTTTTTATCTGCTTCTATAGCTTCACGTGTCATATTTACCAAAAGTAATGACTAATCATGCTCATTATTCACAATGTAAAGGTCAGGGTCTGCAGCGAATGCTTCAGCTAAAGAGGTCAGCTGTACATTAAACAGCACATGAACACATGCACGGTGCATATAACAGTTATAAGAAGGGACAAAAGCAATCTAGTACAATGACAAAACTAGTTGGGTCTTCCCTTAGACCTGAATTCAAACTGATCATTAATGGAAGGTTTCTTATGTAACATACTTCCTATGAGACAAGTAAAATCTTCTTCTGATCAGCAATTATCTCCCCCCCCCCCCCCCCCCATGTTCTACTGTAGATATGCATAATTAATGAACACTTGTTTGATACTGCAGCGATGATAAAATTGTAGCTATGAGAGGTCACAGATGATTCACCATTGTGAAGATACTGGTTTCCAGTCTGTTTCGACCCCCATTGGAATACACCAGCCCCAATTAGGCCTAGCGAGAAGTAACAGAAGATCTGCACTTAGGGCCATCCCATGATCATTAGTGCTTAATTGGGCACCCTCTTCAAAGTGGCATTGGAATGTCCTCATATCTAAGATACTTTTTTTAAGAGTAGTAAGAGTATGAACACTCAGTCTGAGTCTGAAAACGGTCAGGGAGAAACTCTTATAGGGGAATGAATTCTGGCACAAAACAACACGGCAGCTGTAGAGTAGGTAGTAGTCAGAGGTGTAGGTACACTGTGTGGTGTTTCCTGTATGTGTTGCCAGTCTAGTCTGCTTGCTCATTAAAGAACAGCAGTTGAATCTGTTAATTTATCATCAGGTACAAACAGCCTTCACTAAATCTATTTGGGGGGATACCTGTGTCTTTCTATCCAGTGTTGCAACAATTTGGCATGGTCCATACCGCTTTGCAACTGCATCTTGGTGAGACAAAAGCAGGACTGAAAAAGGTCATTGATGTACCATACACAGTCTTCGTGAAAAATAACATCTTTGGAGCAAAATGGATGACATTTGGGAGTCAATGGTTCTCAATTGACACATTAAAGCCTATTCTCTGGTGACTGTGTGAAATGACTCTCCATCATGCAGTGATAATGTGGTGCCGTCTCAATTCATGACTAATGAGCCAAACCACGACACCGTCCCCATTCGAAGAGAGAGCCGAGACCAAATCGTGACACCAAAACTCGTTAGTTACGAACTCAAACTAGAGCCTCGATCCATGAAATGTTTCCCTGGCGGGAGCAAGAGCTGGGCTCCGCTCGCGGAAAATCTCATTATGTTAATTACCTTTTTCTTTATGAAATATGCATTGAATATTTTGTTTAATCACGACATGAAAAAGAAAACACAGTCGTTCCCGAAAATGATTAGTCCCAACATGAGGCAGGCATGAAAAGGGTACAAAAAGTCTGTGAACAGCGTTTTGGCAGGAGGGTGACCATAACTCTGATAACCGAAAGAGAGAAACTGAGCAGTACTTTGCTTTGATGAGAACTCATAGTAGTACCATAGTGGACTCAACATTGACCAATGATAGGCCAAACACAATATGTATTCAGAGTTTCCTAAATCCATTGGTATTGACTGCGAGGCAGAATATTAATAATGGACTGCTTGGTGAGATTCAAACAGGAAATTCATACCACACATTACCTTTGATGTAACCAGTTATGGATTTATCTGATTGTAATGTCTTCTTTGAGATGACTACAGACATCCACAGACACAGACACACACATAGAGTAGGTACTGTATTGTAGGTTATCCTCAGGGACTGGCTAGAGATGTAGCTGGACCTGGATGGAGCCACCTACCTACACGACCATAGGATTCTGGAGCTAGCTGCCTCATAATACCTGTCTCTGTAGGGTTCTGGAGCTACCTGACTACCCTTCCCTGTCTCTGTAGGGTTCTGGAGGTACCTAACTACCCTTCCCTGTCTCTCACCTCCTCCCTGTAGGCCGTATCGTCGTTGTTGGTGATCAAGCCTACCACTGTAGTGTCGTCAGCAAACTTGATGATTGAGTTAGAGGCGTGCATGGCTATGCAGTCATGGGTGAACAGGGAGTACAGGAGTGGGCTGAGAACTCACTCTTGTGGGGCCCCAGTGTTGAGGATCAGCGGAGTGGAGATGTTGTTTCCGACATTCACCCCCTGGGGGCGGCACGTCAGGAAGTCCAGGACCCAGGGCGGGGTCGAGACCCAGGGTCTCAAGCTTAATGATGAGTTTGGAGGGTACTATGGTGTTGAATGCTGAGCTGTAGGCAATGAACAGCATTCTTACATAGGTACTCAGTGTGCAGTGTGATGGCGATTGCATCGTCTGTGCACCTATTGGGGCGGTAAGCAAATTGGAGTGGGTCTAGGGTGACTAGTAGGGTGGAGGTGATATGATCCTTGACTAGTCTCTCAAAGCACTTCATGATGACAGAAGTGAGTGCTACGGGGCAATAGTAATTTAGTTCAGTAACCTTAGCTTTCTTGGGAACAGGAACAATGGTGGCCATCGTGAAGCATGTGGGGACAGCAGACTGGGATTGATTGAATAGCACTGAGACTGCACTTGTGAAGGTGGTAAATGACCTTTTAATGGCGTCAGACCGAGGCTCTGCATCTGTCCTCGTGCTCCTAGACCTTAGTGCTACTTTTGATACCATCGATCACCACATTATTTTGGAGAGATTGGAAACCCAAATTGGTCTACACGGACAATTCCTGGCCTGGATTAGATCTTATCTGTCAGAAAGATATCAGTTTGTCTCTGTAAATGGTTTGTCCTCTGACAAATCAACTGTAAATTTCGGTGTTCCTCAAGGTTCCGCTTTAGGACCACTATTGTTTCACTATATATTTTACCTCTTGGGGATGTCATTCGAAAAACATAATGTTAATTTCAATGACAATGACTGTACATTTCAATGAAACATGGTGAAGCCCCAAAATTGCCCTCGTGTGTTTCAGGAAGTGGCTGTAAACTTTCTACTTTTTTTTTTTTACCCCCTGTTCTCCCCAATTGTTAATAGTTACCATCTTGTCTCATCACTACAACTCCCGTACGGGTTCGGGAGAGACGAAGGTCGAAAGCCATGCGTCCTCCGAAACACAACCCAACCAAGCCGCACTGCTTCTTAACACAGCGCGCGTCCAACCCGGAACCCAGCCGCACCAATGTGTCAGAGGAAACACCGTGCATCTGGCGACCTGGTTAGCGTGCACTGCGTCCGGCACACCACAGGAGTCACTTGTGCGCGATGAGACAAGGATATCCCTACCGGCCCACAGACCTCCCGGTCGCGGCCGGCTGCGACAGAGCCTGGGCGCGAACCCAGAGTCTCTGGTGGCACAGCTAGCACAGCTAGTGCCCTAGACCATTGCGCCACCCGGGAGGACCCAAACTTTCTACTTTTAAACTCGGACAAAACAGAGATGCTTGTTCTTGGTCGCAAGAAACAAAGAGATCTTCTGTTGAATCTGACAATTAATCTTGATGGTTGTACAGTCGTCTCAAATATACCTGTGAAGGACCTTGGCGTTACTCTGGACCCTGATCTCTCTTTTGACGAACATATCAAGACTGTTTCAAGGACAGTTTTTTTCCATCTACGTAACATTGCAAAAATCAAAAACTTTCTGTACAAAAATGATGCAGAAAAATGAATCCATGCTTTTGTTACTTCTAGGTTAGACTACTGCAATGCTCTACTTTCCAGCTACCCGGATAAAGCACTAAATAAACTTCAGTTAGTGCTAAATACGGCTGCTAGAATCCTGACTAGAACCAAAACATTTGATCATGTTCCTCCAGTGCTAGCCTCCCTACACTGGCTTCCTGTTAAGGCAAGGGCTGATTTCAAGGTTTACTGCTAACCTACAAAGCATTACATGGGCTTGCTCCTACCTATCTTTCCGATTTGGTCCTGCCGTACATACCTACACGTACGCTACGGTCACAAGACGCAGGCCTCCTAATTGTCCCTAGAATTTTTAAGCAAACAGCTGGAGGCAGGGCTTTCTCCTATAGAGCTCCATGATTATGGAATGGTCTGCCTACCCATGTGAGAGACACAGACTCGGTCTCAACCTTTAAGTCTTTACTAAAGACTCATCTCTTCAGTGGGTCATATGATTGAGTGTAGTCTGGCCCAGGAGTGTGAAGGTGAACGGAAAGGCTCTGGAGCAACGAACCGCCCTTGCTGGCTCTGCCTGGCCAGTTCACCTCTCTCCACTGGGATTCTCTGCCTCTAACCCTATTATAGGGGCTGAGTCACTGGCTTACTGGTGCTCTTCCATGACGTCCCTAGGAGGGGTGCGTCACTTGAGTGGGTTGAGTCACTGACGTGATCTTCCTGTCTGGGTTCGCGCTCCCCCTTGGGTTGTGCCGTGGCGGAGATCTTTGTGGGCTATTCTCGGCCTTGTCTCAGGATGGTAAGTTGGCGGTTGAAGATATCCCTCTGTGGGGGCTGTGCTTTCGCAAAATGGGTGGGGTTATGTCCTGCCTGTTTGGCCCTGTCCGGGGGTATCATGGGATGGGGCAACAGTGTCTCCTGACCCCTCCTGTGTCAGCCTCCGGTATTTATGCTGCAGTAGTTTATGTGTCGGGGGGCTAAGGTCAGTCTGTTATATCTGGAGTACTTATCCTGTCTTATCCGGTGTCCTGTGTGAATTTAAGTATGCTCTCTCTAATTCTCTCTTTCTTTCTCTCTCTCGGAGGACCTGAGCCCTAGGACCATGCCTCGGGACTACCTGGCATGATGACTCCTTGCTGTCCCCAGTCCACCTGGCCGTGCTGCTCTCCAGTATCAACTGTTCTGCCTGCGGCTATGGAACCCTGACCTGTTCACCGGACGTGGTACCTGTCCCACACCTGCTGTTTTCAACTCTCTAGAGACAGCAGGAGCGGTAGAGATACTCTTAATGATCGGTTATGAAAAGCCAACTGACATTTACTCCTGAGGTGCTGACTTGATGCACCCTGGACAACTACTGTGATTATTATTATTTGACCATGCTGGTCATTTATGAACATTTGAACATATTGGCCATGTTCTGTTATAATCTCCACCCGGCACAGCCAGAAGAGGACTGGCCACCCCTCATAGCCTGGTTCCTCTTTTATTTGTATTTTATTTCACCTTTATTTAACCAGGTAGGCTTGTTGACCTGGCCAAGATAAAGCATAGCAGTGTGAACATACAACAACACAGAGTTACACATGGAGTAAACAATAAACAAGTCAATAACATAGTAGAAAAACAATAATCTATATATATTGTGTGCAAAAGGCATAGGCAATAATTAGGCAATAATTAATAATTACAATTTAGCAGATTAACACTGGAGATAAATGATCAGATTAACAGGTAGAGATACTGGTGTGCAAAAGAGCAGAAAAGTAAATAAAATAAAAACAGTATGGGGATGAGGTAGGTAAATTGGGTGGGCTATATACCGATGGACTATGTACAGCTGCAGCGATCGGTTAGCTGCTCAGATAGCAGATGTTTAAAGTTGGTGAGGGAGATAAAAGTCTCCATCTTCAGAGATTTTTGCAATTCGTTCCAGTACTGGAAGGAGTACTAGAAGGAAAGGCGGCCAAATGAGGTTTTGGCTTTAGGGATGACCAGTGAGATACACCTGCTGGAGTGCGTGATACACCTGCTGGAGTGCAAAACCTAGGTTTCTTCCTAGGTTTTGGCCTTTCTTGGGAGTTTTTCCTAGCCACCGTGCTCCTACACCTGCATTACTTGCTGTTTGGGGTTTTAGGCTGGGTTTCTGTACAGCACTTTGAGATATCAGTTGATGTAAGAAGGGCTATATAAATAAATGTGATTTGAAATGTGATTTGAATAAGTCCAGAAACACACCAACCAGCTGGTCTGCACATGATTTGAGGACGTGGCAAGGGATGCCTTCTAGGCCGGCAGCCTTTTTTTTTTTTTTTTTTTTTTTTTTTTACCCCTTTTTCTCCCCAATTTCGGGGTATCCAATTGTTGTAGTAGCTACTATCTTGTCTCATTGCTACAACTCCCGTACGGGCTTGGGAGAGACGAAGGCTGAATGTCATGCGTCCTCCGATACACAACCCAACCAGCCGTACTGCTTCTTAACACAGCACGCGTCCAACCCGGAAGCCAGCCACACCAATGTGTCGGAGGCTACACCGTGCACCTGGCAACCTTGGCTAGCGCGCACTGTGCCCGGCCCGCCACAGGAGTCGCTGGTGCGCGATGAGACAAGGAGATCCCTACCGACCAATCCCTCCCTAACCCGGACGACGCTAGGCCGATTGTGCGTTGCCCCATGGACCTCCCGGTCGCGGCCGGTTACGACAGAGCCTGGGCGCGAACCCAGGGACTCTGATGGCACAGCTGGCGCTGTAGTACAGCGCCCTTAACCACTGCGCCACCCGGGAGGCCACATTTAAATGTTTTACTCACGTTGGCCACAGAGAAGGAGAGTCCACAGTCTTTGGTAGCGTGACGTGTCGGTGGCACTGTATTGTCCTCAAAGTGCGCAAAGAAGTTGTTTAATTTGTCTGGAAGTAAGACGTCAATGTCTGCAACAGGGCTGGTTTTCCTTTTGTAATTTTCCTGTCTGAGCCGTTGAATTGCGACTCTACTTTGTCTCTATACTGACACTTGTTTGTTTGATTGCCTTACAGAGGGAATAACTACAATGTTTGTATTCGGCCATGTTTCCAGTCGCCTTGCCATGATTAAATGCGGTGGTACGTGCTTTCAATATTGCGCGAATGCTACCATCAATCCAAGGTTTCTGGTTAGGGAAGGTTTTAATAGTCAGAGTGGGTACAAAATCTCCTATACACTTCCTTACCGCTGACTCGGTGAGCGAGTACTGGGAACATATCCCAGTCCACGTGATCGAAGCAATCTTGAAGTGTGGAATCCGATTGGTCAGACCAGTGTTGGATAGACCTAAGCATGGGCGCTTCCTGTTTTAGTTTCTGCCTATAGGAGGGGAGCAAGATGATGGAGTCATGGTCAGATTTGCCAAAAGGAGGGAGGGGGAGGGCCTTGTATGCATTGCGGAAGTTAGAGTAGCAGTGGTTGAGTGTGTTACTCGCTCGTGTAATGCAATCAAAATGCTGCTGGAATTTAGGTAGCCTTGTTCTCAGATTAGCTTTGTTAAAATCCACAGCTACAATAAATGCCCCTCAGGATATATGGTTTCCAGTTTGCGTAAAGTCCAGTGAAGTTCCTTGATGGCCGTCTTGGTATCTGCTTGTGGGGGGATGTAGACGGCTGTGATGATAACCGAGGAGAGTTCTCTTGGGAGATAATACGGTCGGCATTTGATTGTGAGGAATTCATGTGAACAAAAGGACTTGAGTTCTTGTATGTTGTTACAATTACACCATGAATTGTTAATCATGAAACATACACCCCCGCCCTTGTTCTTACCAGAGAGATGTTTGTTCCTGTTGGCGCGATGCACTGAAAATCCCGTTGGCTGTACAATCTCCGACAGCATGTCCCCAGCTAGCCATGTCTCTGTGAAACAGAGTTTGTTACAATCCCGGATATCTCTTTGGAAAGCAACTCTTGTCCTAATTTCGTTGACTTTGTTAACTAGGGACTGGACATAATCTCAGAAGCGGTGGTTGGTGTGCGCGCATCCAAAGCCTCACTAGAAGACCGTTCGGCACCCTCCCCTCCGATGGCATTGTTTTTGGTCAGCCTCTGGAATCAGATCAAATGCCCTGTGAGGTGCAGACAAAGGATCCGCTTGGGAAAGTCGTATTCCTGGTCGTAGTGCTGTGTAACGGCAGATCTCCTCTTTGTCTGAAGAGGAGTAAGGATCGGAACAAGATGCAGCATGGTAAGTGTCCATAACGTTAATCAAAGAAAGCACTGAACACTGAATAAGAAATAACAAAAGAAACGTGAAGAAACGAAACCAAAACAGTACCGTGTGGCGACAAACACTGACACGGAAACAAACACCCACAAACCAACAGTGAAACCCAGGCTACCTAAGTATGATTGTCAATCAGAGACAACTAACGACACCTGCCTCTGATTGAAAACCATACTAGGCCGAAACAGAAACCAAACATAGAAAAACAAACATAGACTGCCGATCCCAACTCACGCCCTGACCATACTAAATAAAGACAAAACAAAGGAAATAAAGGTCAGAACGTGACAGTGCTGGTTGTGCTGGTAAGTTGACGTCTCTCTTATATCCAATACTTATTCCCGGCTGTATGTAATAACACTTGAGATTTTCAGAGCTAACAATGTAAGAAATAATACATATAAAAACAAAATACTGCACAGTTTCCTAAGGACCTGAAGCGAAGCTGCCATCTCTATCGGTGCCATCTCCATGATCTGCCTGATCACAAAGTTAAACTGTCAAAGCATACTGCTTTGGTTCAGATACAAGCAGAAACTCCACATCATTCATTCTCTTGGTTGTAGAAAAGTGTTAACCTTTAATTTCAAGAGCTATCTGTAGGGGAAAATGGTCTTAGTCCATAGATAATATATAAATGTAGAATATTCAGTATATATACCGCAATCTGTACTGTTTCAGTTTTTTGCTCAATACAAATATTCAATTTCTCTGCAATAATATATGTTCACTGTCCCTCTCTCTCTGTCTCTCTCTCTCTGCAATAATATATTCTCTCTGCACATCTCTCTCTCTCTCTCTCTCTCTCTCGCTCTCTCTCTCTCAATTCAATTCAAGTGGCTTTATTGGCATGGGAAACATGTTGACATTGAATATGACATTTCACATGTCATATTATGTCTATATACAGTGTTGTAATGATGTGCAAATAGTTAAAGTAAAAAAATGGAAAATAAATAAACATAAATATAGGTTGTATTTACAATGGTGTTTGTTCTTCACTGGTTGCCCTTTTCCTGTGGCAACAGGTCACAAATCTTGCTGCTGTGATGTCACACTGTGGAATTTCACCCAATAGATATGGGAGAGTATCAAAATTTGAATTATTTTCAAATTCTTTGTGGGTCTGTGTAATCTGAGGGAAATATGTGTCTCTAATATGGTCATATATTTGGCATGAGGTTAGGAAGTGCAGCTCAGTTTCCACCTCATTTTGTGGGCAGTGAGCACATAGCCTGTCTTCTCTTGAGAGCCAGGTCTGCCTACGGTGGCCTTTCTCAATAGCAAGGCTATGCTCACTGAGTCTGTACATAATCAAAGCTTTCCTTCATTTTGGGTCAGTCACAGTGTTCAGGTATCCTGCCACGGTGTATTCTCTGTTTATGGCCAAATAGCATTCAAGTTTGCTCTGTTTTTTTGTAAATTATTTTCAATGTGTCAAGTAATTATATATATTTTCTCTCTCTCTCTCTCTCTCTCTCTCTCTCTCTCTCTCTCTCTCTCTCTCTCTCTCTCTCTCTCCTTCCAACATGCTAGTTATATAAATATGCTAGACCATAACTGTTACAGAACTAAGGAACAATGCTACACTGTAATCACACTGTGCCAGCCCTGCCTAACAAATGAATAGATAGCTTCTAGCGTCGCTGAATGTAAAGTGGTGCCTGCCCCACGCTTCCAATAATGGGTGGTGGTAATGCTGAGGGGGTGGGTGGATCGCAATGTATTCTTAAAACCCTTTTCCTTCTTCCTACTTCAACCTTTTCCATTAATTCTGTCTATTTGGGGCCATTAGTGTGAAGTATCCCTCCACTCCCCCTTTTGGAGGTTGCCATCAGTTACAACCCTACATTGTGCAGCGGGTAGCAGCAGAACACTAATCATTAGCAGGGTGGAAGCCAGGCTCTCTGGGGGGTATCCTTTAACAAATGTCAGGATTGAGCTGGAGGGGAAATTGCTCTCCCAAAGGCGGCCGTACATCAGAGGACCCAAGACAAGAGTAGCGCTGATCCCTCTAAGAGAAGCACACTTTAAAACAAGACTCATGGTGAAATCACTCCTTCTTGCTCCGGTTAGGTGTGAAAACGCTAGTTGAACAGAACAGAGGCGAACAGCACAGCATCTCATTTGCTGGGATATAATTGGATCCCTCAGGTTTTGGTGAGAATTTGCAAAGGGTATGTGGTTGTAGACAAACTTCTGGAACAAAGAGGATGTAGGAAAAAGCAGGAGTATCTTTCGTTAGTTTTAACATAGATATTTCGATATTTTGTAGTAGTAGTATTTTGTAGTATTCCAGGTCACATCCATTAATGGGATTAAAATGTGAAAATATCAAATACTTTCACTTGATTAAAAGCTGCTTGGGTGACAGACAGACACAGGGAGAATCTCAATTGCATACTCCTCACGTCCTCTCTCCTCACCTCAAAACCCATTGGATGAGAAAGCCAGAGGTCCCTCTCCTCTGAACTTCTCCTCCAATGGGTTTTGAGAAGAAGGCAAGGAGAGAGCAGAGAGGACGCGAGGAGTATGCAATTCAAATTTTCCCATTCTCATGGTGATGTTTAGTGAGACATCAGGTTTGTGACTTTGACCAAACAGAAGCTCTTCAAAGCCTTCAACAGCGTAGGTGGTCTCTGGTCATCTATTGACCGGACAATGTGCAACAACTTCAATTGCATTTTGATTTGAGACTCTAAGCTGTGTGCCTTTCATCCACACTGGTAGGAGTTTCATACAGGGACTGTAGCAGACTGCCTGGAAGTGCTAATGAGCAATACCTCTTAATGTAATCTCCTTTTAATGAGACTCTTTGTTTTGAGAGTCTTGTTTCTTCCAGGCACTAAGGTATGAGTCAGCCTGATACAACACTCTATGTTGATCTGAGAGGATAGTGGTAAAAACAGGAAGTGAATGTAGTTGTAGATGTTAATGACCACTTATAAGAACACAATAATGTTTGTACCATGTTTTGTGCTGCTACCATGTTGTGCTGCTACCATGTTGTTGTCATGTTGTGTTGCTACTATGCTGTGTTGTCATGTGTTGCTGCCATGCTGTGTTGTTGTCTTAGGTCTCTCTTGTCATGATGTGTGTTTAGTCCTATATTTTTTATTTGATTTTGGGCCCCTGTCCCCGCTGGAGACCTTTTGGTTGGCCGTCATTGTAAATAAGAATTTGTTCTTAACTGACATACCTAGTTAAATAAAGGTTAAATAAAACAATTTTAAAAGTATGAGGTAATTCATATGAAGTGTTACCAATACATGCAATAAGAGCAGCAACACCAAGTGATAAAATATTTAAAAATATATAATTTAAAGAGCCCAACATATATATTTGCATTATTAAACTGATGTTTCAGTTCAGACAATGAACAAAACATTTCTTATAAGGAAGCTCATGAGATACATGTCCCAGAGAGGTTGTATCAGCGGTTTCATTACTAAGGGCATGGATACTGAACCAATACCCACGTAATAGGCCTGTTTGACGTCAGAATAACAGGGATTTGGGTTGTAGCTTCAGTACCCTGAGAGGTACTGGGGGAAACAAAACATTTCCATGTAATTACCTTCAATAATCCTCCAAGTTCTCTCTAAGGTCCCTGAAATAGAACCACTTTAAATCTCACACATTGTTTAAAAGGGCACATTGTGCTCTACCTACAGCGCCTTCACAAAGTATTCATACCCCTTGACTTATTCCACATTTTGTTGTGTTAAAGCCTGCATTCAAAATGGATTCAACATCTCACCTATCTACACACAATACCCCATCATGACAAACTGCAAACATTTTTTTTTTTATGTTTGCAAATTTATTGAAAATGAAATACAGAAATATGTAATTTACGTAAGTATTCACACCCCTTTGCTATGACACTCCAAATTGAGCTCAGATGAATCCAATTCCCTTGGGATGTCAGAACAACTTGAGTGGAGTCCACCTGTGGCCAATTCAATTGTTTGGGCATGATTAAATAAGGTCCCAGAGTTGACAGTCAGAGCAGAAACTATACCAGAGCAGAAACTATCCCAGTCTGCTATCCCCACATGCTTCAAGATGGCCACCATTGTTCCTGTTCACAAGAAAGCAAGGTGACTGAACTAAATTACTATCACCCCTTGGCACTCAATTCAGTCATCATGAAGTGCTTTAAGAGATGAGTCAAGGATCATATCACCTCCACCCTACTAGTCACCCTAGACCCACTCCGATTTGCCTACTGTACCAATAGGTCTACAGACGATGCAATCGCCATCACACTGCACACTGCCCTATCCTATCTGGACTAGAGGAATAACTATGTAAGAATGCTGTTAATTGACTACAGCTCAGCATTCAACACCATAATACCCTCTAAACTTGAGACCCTGGGTCTCGACCCCGCCCTGTGCAACTGGGTCCTGGACTTTCTGATGGGCCACCCCCAGGCCCCACAAGGGTGAGTTCTCAGCCTTCTCCTGTACTCCCTATTCAACCATGACTGCGTGGCCATGCACGCCTCCAACTCAATCATCAAGTTTGTCAACAAAACAAGGGACCACCCCCCTATCCACATTGACGGGACAGTAGTGGAGAAGGTGGAAAGTTTTAAGTTCCTCGGCGTACACATCACAGACAAACTGAAATGGTCCACCCACACAGACAGCATGGTAAAGAAGGCGCAACAGTGCCTCTTCAATCTCAGGAGGCTGAAGAAATTTGGCTTGTCACCTAAAACCCTCACAAACTTTTACAGATGCACAATCGAGACCATCCTGTCGGGCTGTATCACCGCCTGGTACGGCAACTGCACCGCCCTCAACCGCAAGGCTCTCCAGAGGGTAGTGTGGCTGTTAAACAGCCATCACTAACATAGAGAGGCTGCTGCCAACATACAGACTCAAATCACTGTCCACTTTAATAAATAGATTTAATAATGGTATCACTAGTTACTTTAAATAATCCCACTTTAATAATGTTTACATATCCTACATTACTCATCTCATATGTATATACTGTATTTTATACCATCTATTGCAGCTTGCCTATGCCGCACGGCCATCACACATCCATATATTTATATAAAACCATCCCCTTACATTGTGTGTTAGATATTACTGCACTGTCAGAACTTGAAGCACAAGCATTTCACTACACTCGCATTAGCATCTGCTAACAATGTGTATGTGACCAATAAAATTTGATTTAATTTGATGAAGTCCAAGGAACTGTCCCTAGATCTCTGAGATATAATTGTGATGAGGCATATATCTGGGGAAGGGTATAAAACAATTTCTAGAGTGTTGAAAGTTTCCAAGAGAATAGTGGTCTCCATTATTGGGAAATTGAAAACATATGGAACTACCCAGACCAAACTGAGCAAGAAGGACCTTGGTCAGGGAGGCAACCAAGAACCCAAATGATCCCTCTGACAGAACTACAGAGTTCATTGGCTGAAATGGGAGAACCTGTCAGAGAGACAACAGTCTCTACAGCACTTCACCAATCTGGGCTTTATGGTACAGTGGCCAGACGGAAGCCACTCTTGAGAAAAAGGCACATGACAGCACGCCTGGATTTTGTAAAAATGCACGTGAAAGACTCTGAGATTATAAGTCAAATGGGGTCTGATTAGATAAAATGAAATCTTCGGCCTGAATGCAAAGCGCTATGTCTGTAGAAAACCAAGCACAGCTCATCACCTGTCTAACACCATCCCTACCTTGAAGCATGTTGGTGGCAGCATCATGATATGGGGATGCTTTTCAACAGCAGGGACTGGGAGACTGGCAAGGATTGAGGGAACAATGAATGGAGCCAAATACAGGCAAATCCTTAACTTAATGAGAACCTGCTTTAGAAAGCAAATGGCCATAGAATGGGGTGAAGATTTATGTGGCAAATGAACAATTAGCCCAAGCATACAGCCAAAGCAATGCTGGAATGGCTTCAGAACAAGAATGTGAAAGCCCTTGAGTGGTCCAGCCAAAGCCTTGAAGATTGCTGTTCACTGCCGCTCCCCATCTAACTGAACAGAGATTTGAGAAAATCTGCAAGGAAGAATGGGAGAAAATCCCCAAATCCAGACGAGCAAAGCTGATCCAGACATACCCAAGACAACTCAAAGCTGATCCAGACATACCCAAGACAACTCAAAGCTGAT
The DNA here is from genome assembly GCF_045791955.1 of Oncorhynchus clarkii lewisi. Taxonomy (NCBI): domain Eukaryota; kingdom Metazoa; phylum Chordata; class Actinopteri; order Salmoniformes; family Salmonidae; genus Oncorhynchus; species Oncorhynchus clarkii. Next base: position 11,063,522 of record NC_092153.1, on the reverse strand, counting down.
CCAGACATACCCAAGACAACTCCAAGCTGATCCAGACATACCCAAGACAACTCAAAGCCGATCCAGACATACCCAAGACAACTCAAAGGTGATCCAGACATACCCAAGACAACTCAAAGCTGATCCAGACATACCCAAGACAACTCAAAGCTGATCCAGACATACCCAAGACAACTCCAAGCTGATCCAGACATACCCAAGACAACTCAAAGCCGATCCAGACATACCCAAGACAACTCAAAGGTGATCCAGACATACCCAAGACAACTCAAAGCTGATCCAGACATACCCAAGACAACTCAAAGCTGATCCAGACATACCCAAGACAACTCCAAGTTGATCCAGACATACCCAAGACAACTCAAAGCTGATCCAGACATACCCAAGACAACTTAAAGGTGATCCAGACATACCCAAGACAACTCAAAGCTGATCCAGACATACCCAAGACAACTCAAAGGTGATCCAGACATACCCAAGACAACTCAAAGCTGATCCAGACATACCCAAGACAACTCAAAGCTGATCCAGACATACCCAAGACAACTCAAAAGTGATCCAGACATACCCAAGACAACTCAAAGGTGATCCAGACATACCCAAGACAACTCAAAGCTGATCCAGACATACCCAAGACAACTCAAAGCTGATCCAGACATACCCAAGACAACTCAAAGGTGATCCAGACATACCCAAGACAACTCAAAGCTGATCCAGACATACCCAAGACAACTCAAAGGTGATCCAGACATAGCCAAGACAACTCAAAGCTGATCCAGACATACCCAAGACAACTCAAAGCTGATCCAGACATACCCAAGACAACTCAAAGGTGATCCAGACATACCCAAGACAACTCAAAGGTGATCCAGACATACCCAAGACAACTCAAAGCTGTAATTGCCGCCAAAGGTGTTTTTTGAAAAGTATTGACTCAACATTTATGTAAATGTGATATTTAATTTTCAACAAATGTGCAAACATTTCTAAAAACATGTTTTCACTTTGTCAATATGGGTTATTGTGTGTAGTTAGGTGAGACAAACCATTTCTGTATGGACCTCGCTTTCTGCACAGGGGTTTTGTCATGCTGAAACAGGAAAGGGTCTTCCCCAAACTGTTGCCACAAAGTTGGAAGCACAGAATCATCTAGAATGTCACATATGCTGTAGTGTTAAGATTTCCCTTTGGAACTAAGGGGCCTAGCCCAAACCATGAAAAACAGCCCCTGATCATTATTCCTCCTCCACCAAACTTTACAGTTTGCACCATGCATTGTTGCAGGTAGCGTTCTGCTGGCATCCGGCAAACTCAGATTCGTCCATCAGACTGCCAGATGGTGAAGTGTGATTCATCACTCCAGAGAACACGTTTCCACTGCTCCAGAGTCCAATGGCGGTGTGTGCTTTACACCAACCACTGCGCATGGTGATCTTAGGCTTGAGTTTTTTGTGAAGAATCAACAACAAGTGGGACACAATCATGAAGTGGAACGACATTTATTGGATATTTCAAACTTTTTTAACAAATCAAAAACTGAAAAATTGGGCGTGCAAAATTATTCAGCCCCCTTAAGTTAATACTTTGTAGCGCCACCTTTTGCTGCGATTACAGCTGTAAGTCGCTTGGGGTATGTCTCTATCAGTTTTGCACATCGAGAGACTGACATTTTTTCTCATTCCTCCTTGCAAAACAGCTCGAGCTCAGTGAGGTTGGATGGAGAGCATTTGTGAACAGCAGTTTTCAGTTCTTTCCACAGATTCTAGATTGGATTCAGGCCTGGACTTTGACTTGGCCATTCTAACACCTGGATATGTTTATTTTTGAACCATTCCATTGTAGATTTTGCTTTATGTTTTGCATCATTGTCTTGTTGGAAGACAAATCTCAGTCCCAGTCTCAGGTCTTTTGCAGACTCCATCAGGTTTTCTTCCAGAATGGTCCTGTATTTGGCTCCATCCATCTTCCCATCAATTTTAACCATCTTCCCTGTTACTGCTGAAGAAAAGCAGGCCCAAACCATGATGATGCCACCACCATGTTTGACAGTGGGGATGGTGTGTTCAGCTGTGTTGCTTTTACGCCAAACATAACGTTTTGCATTGTTGCCAAAAAGTTCAATTTTGGTTTCATCTGACCAGAGCACCTTCCTCCACATGTTTGGTGTGTCTCCCAGGTGGCTTGTGGCAAACTTTAAACAACACTTTTTATGGATATCTTTAAGAAATGGCTTTCTTCTTGCCACTCTTCCATAAAGGCCAGATTTGTGCAATATACGACTGATTGTTGTCCTATGGACAGAGTCTCCCACCTCAGCTGTAGATCTCTGCAGTTCATCAAGAGTGATCATGGGCCTCTTGGCTGCATCTCTGATCAGTCTTCTCCTTGTATGAGCTGAAAGTTTAGAGGGACGGCCAGGTCTTGGTAGATTTGCAGTGGTCTGATACTCCTTCCATTTCAATATTATCACTTGCACAGTGCTCCTTGGGATGTTTAAAGCTTGGGAAATCTTTTTGTATCCAAATCCGGCTTTAAACTTCTTCACAACAGTATCTCGGACCTGCCTGGTGTGTTCCTTGTTCTTCATGATGCTCTCTGCACTTTTAACGGACCTCTGAGACTATCACAGTGCAGGTGCATTTATACGGAGACTTGATTACACACAGGTGGATTGTATTTATCATCATTAGTCATTTAGGTCAACATTGGATCATTCAGAGATCCTCACTGAACTTCTGGAGAGAGTTTGCTGCACTGAAAGTAAAGGGGCTGAATAATTTTGCACGCTCAATTTTTCAGTTTTTGATTTGTTAAAAAAGTTTGAAATATCCAATAAATGTCGTTCCACTTCATGATTGTGTCCCACATGTTGTTGATTCTTCATAAAAAATACAGTTTTATATCTTTATGTTTGAAGCCTGAAATGTGGCAAAAGGTCGCAAAGTTCAAGGGGGCCGAATACTTTCGCAAGGCACTGTATATATAGTATGTCCCAAAGAGGTTGTATCACTGTGAAAAAACATTCTTAATGTGGAATAAGGCAAGGGGTATAAATACTTTCTGAAGGCACTGCATGTCTTTGAGAATAAGTCTGCACCCACACCAGCTCTCTCAAGAGTATGCCCTCCCTTACACCAGCAAATAATAGTCTTTCAAATGGAAGTGAGTGATTCTCTTATTGACAAAGAAATGATATGCATCTCTCAGTGGAGAAAGGGCCTCCGCTATGCATATTCTCCAATCACTCTGTAGTCTATCTACAATATACACCTGTCTGATCCTCTCCTCTGCCACCTCTCTTTCAGGCTACATCATCACCTGCTCATTACTGACCCCCAGCTGCCTATGACACAAACATTATCTAAAAACACCAGGCCCACCCCCTCCACACCTTCTGCCTCCTCCCCCCACCCACCCACCATAGTCATGTCTCCTACCTTCCTCCCCCATCCCCCCACCACAGTCATGGCTCCTACCTCCCTCCCCTGTCCCCCCACCAAAGTCATGGCTCCTACCTCCCTCCCCCGTCCCCCCACCAAAGTCATGGCTCCTACCTCCCTCCCCCGCCCCCCCACCAAAGTCATGGCTCCTACCTCCCTCCCCCGTCCCCCCACCACAGTCATGGCTCCTACCTCCCTCCCCTGTCCCCCCACCATAGTCATGGCTCCTACCTCCCTCCCCCGTCCCCCCACCAAAGTCATGGCTCCTACCTCCCTCCCCCGTCCCCCCACCACAGTCATGGCTCCTACCTCCCTCCCCCGTCCCCCCACCAAAGTCATGGCTCCTACCTCCCTCCCCCGTCCCCCCACCACAGTCATGGCTCCTACCTCCCTCCCCCGTCCCTCCACCACAGTCATGGCTCCTCCATTCCTTCCTGTCTGAGTCATGGTACCCGTGAAGCTCAAAGCAAATGAAATCCAACACAGCTTCAGGTGTGTTTTCAGTGTGATTGTAGTCATCTCCCCCGCAGTACGCCTCATCAAGGAGCACAGTGTTTCCCCCCTGAACACAACACAGCTTCAGGTGTGTTTTCAGTGTGATTGTAGTCATCTCCCCCGCAGTACGCCTCATCAAGGAGCACAGTGTTTCCCCCCTGAACACAACACAGTTTCAGGTGTGTTTTCAGTGTGATTGTAGTCATCTCCCCCGCAGTACGCCTCATCAAGGAGCACAGTGTTTCCCCCCTGAACACAACACAATTTCAGGTGTGTTTTCAGTGTGATGTAGTCATCTCCCCCGCAGTACGCCTCATCAAGGAGCACAGTGTTTCCCCCCTGAACACAACACAGTTTCAGGTGTGTTTTCAGTGTGATTGTAGTCATCTCCCCCGCAGTACGCCTCATCAAGCAGCACAGTGTTTCCCCCCTGAACACAACACAGTTTCAGGTGTGTTTTCAGTGTGATTGTAGTCATCTCCCCGCAGTACGCCTCATCAAGCAGCACAGTGTTTCCCCCCTGAACACAACACAGCTTCAGGTGTGTTTTCAGTGTGATTGTAGTCATCTCCCCCGCAGTACGCCTCATCAAGCAGCACAGTATTTCCCCCCTGAACACAACACAGCTCCTTTGAGGAAATCGTGAATAATGCATGCAAGCCTCTCTAATTAAAATAGCGACCCGTTCTTGGCCACACATCATTACCTACGTGTCCGCGCTCCTCAAGAATATGTTAGCGCATCACACACACACACACACACACACACACACACACACACACACACACACACACACACACACACACACACACACACACACACACACACACACACACACACACACACACACACACACACAAACAGTAACCCCCTGACGCTTAAACAGCACCCGTGGGGAGGGGGCATTGTTTGATCAGGCGAGGCAGACGGTAGCGAGGGGGGTACCTAACGTGCGTGAAAGTATCCATCTGACATTTCCCTTTCGCTGATTAGCGTTTCATTCATGACCATTCAGCTCGTCATCTCTATCCAATCATTTCAATCAAGGCATGCTTACCTAGCTCCCTCCATATTCATGTCTAACAAACACATTATCTGTTGATTTAGGGTTGTATAAATACCTCTTTAACAAAATAACAAGCTCAACAAACAGGGAACGTAATCCAATTCGACAGTGTATGGTCAACGGATATGGAGCTGATTTAATAAGATACTGTGGATGTCTGTCTGTCTGTCTGTTCAGGAACATTGTGAAATGAACTGAATCTCTCTGCTGAGCTCTGATAGGGAAGGCGCTTTAGTCATCAACGTCTTGGGATATTTAAACGTGACTTGGCAGTTGGGTCATGAAGCCATGAGCTAATATCTAATCGTTATGGCAGTTGTCATAACATTGCGCACTGTTTTTTGTCCGATGTGACTTAAGACAGCTTGGACCAAAATGACAAGGCAGCCGAGGTTAACTTGGGCACCACTGTATGTCATGAAAACGTTAGTTCATTTATCATCTTAGATATGTACTTGCTTACATTGTTTAATATACCAAACATATTCACATGCTAATAATTACATTTCAGACCTGCCATTCTAAAAGGTAGCGTTCATTCAAATCACCAACCAACTATAACTCAGCATGTAGGTGCAAAGGAAACAATATCATGGTGGTGAAAGAACTCAATGTCAGAGGGAAGGAAGGAGAGAAATAGGGAGGGATGGAGGGAGAAAAGGAAGGGAGGACTAGTCTACACTCTTAGAAAAAAGGGTTCCAAAAGGGTTCTGCCACTGTTCCCATATGGGAACCGTTTTGGTTCAGGTAAAACTATTTTGGGTTCCAGGTAGAACACAAAAAGGGTTCTACCTGGAACCAAAGCGGTTCTATCTGGAACCATAAGGTTATATCTGGAACCAAAAGGGGTTCTTCAAAGGTTTCTCCTATGGGAACAGCTGAGAATACTTTTAGGTTTTAGATAGCACCTTTCTTTCTTAGCATGTACAGGAGATTTAGCTCCACATAAACACACACACATACACACATGCACGTACACACACACAAATCCATTTGTTCCCTCTCACCAGGCAGCTTGCTGTGGAACCAATGCAAGCCTAGTCTAGCTAAGTCTTAATTAACTGACCAGGCATGATTTAGCTGCTTTAAATTATCATTACACTATCCTACTTTTCTTCATTCCTCATCCTAACTGTCACAGCCTTTAAGCATTCTAATAGGCTTTAGAGTGCCTCTTCTGTTGTTAAAATAGACTCAGAGGACGGACGTAATCGTGACTCGTGAAAAGCAGTATGTACAGTGGGGCAAAAAAGTATTTAGTCAGCCACCAATTGTGCAAGTTCTCCCACTTAAAAAGATGAGAAAGGCCTGTAATTTTCATCATAGGTAGACTTCAACTATGACAGACTATGACAAAATCCAGAAAATCACATTGTAGGATTTTTTATGAATTTATTTGCAAATTATGGTGGAAAATAAGTATTTGGTCAATAACAAAAGTTTATCTCAATACTTTGTTATATACCCTTTGTTGGCAATGACAGAGGTCAAATGTTTTCTGTAAGTCTTCACAGGGTTTTCACACACTGTTGCTGGTATTTTGGCCCATTCCTCCATGCAGATCTCCTCTGGAGCAGTGATGTTTTGGGGCTGTTGCTGGGCAACACGGACTTTCAACTCCCTCCAAAGATTTTCTATGGGGTGGAGATCTAGAGACTGGCTAGGCCACTCTTCTTACGAAGCCACCCCTTCGTTGCCCAGGCAGTGTGTTTGGGATCATTGTCATGCTGAAAGACCCAGCCACGTTTCATCTTCAATGCCCTTGCTGATGGAAGGAGGTTTTCACTCAAAATCTCACGATACATGGCCCCATTCATTATTTCCTTTACACCGATCAGTCGTCCTGGTCCCTTTGCAGAAAAACAGCCCCAAAGCATGATGTTTCCACCCCCATGCTTCACAGTAGGTATGGTGTTCTTTGGATGCAACTCAGCATTCTTTGTCCTCCAAACACGACGAGTTGAGTTTTTACCAAAAAGTTATATTTTGGTTTCATCTGACCATATGACATTCTCCCAATCTTCTTCTGGATCATCCAAATGCTCTCTAGCAAACTTCAGACGGGCCTGGACATGTACTGGCTTAAGCAGGGGGACACGTCTGGCACTGCAGGATTTGAGTCCCTGGCGTCATAGTGTGTTACTGATGGTAGGCTTTGTTACTTTGGTCCCAGCTCTCTGCAGGTCATTCACTAGGTCCCCCCGTGTGGTTCTGGGATTTTTGCTCACCGTTCTTGTGTTCATTTTGACCCCACGGGGTGAGATCTTGCGTGGAGCCCCAGATCGAGGGAGATTATCAGTGGTCTTGTATGTCTTCCATTTCCTAATAATTGCTCCCACAGTTGATTTCTTCAAACCAGGCTGCTTACCTATTGCAGATTCAGTCTTCCCAGCCTGGTGCAAATAAATTAATAAAAAATCCTACAATGTGATTTTCTGGATTTTTATCCCTCATTTTGTCTGTCATAGTTGAAGTGTACCTATTATGAAAATTAAAGGCCTCTCTCATCTTTTTAAGTGGGAGAACTTTCACAAATGGTGGCTGACTAAATACTTTTTTGCCCCACTGTATAGAGCTAACTTCCTGCTCCCTGCTTCCTGCTTCGTGCCTCTGTCTTTTATCTTTATTTGTTCCTGGTGATTGTAATGAACACATAGTTCAGCCCCTGACATGACGTGAGAGCATGCTCATTTAGCCTCTCCGTGGTCTGGTGTCTTGGTCTCTGGGTTGTAGAAATGATGCAGGTGACTTCTATGAAGAGGAGGAGAGTGGGAGGAAGGGAGGGAAAATGTGTTATTGATTCAGCCAGTTTCCCCTCCATATACTGCTCTCTCAGCAGCTATGCTAAAATGAACGCCGACATTTGGCTAAACCTTAAATCTGGAAGCTTGACAGGCAATACCTATGTACTTCTCTGTAATTAAAAAATTGATTAATCTTGAGCGCTGGGCTGTCATAAATTCCCTGTTATTTTGAGCAGAGCTTTGGTGCAGCCTCATATTAATATAAACAGAGAAATTGACAGCGGCTATGACTATGTATACATCAGTGTGAATGGGCGCTGAGGACCCAACTCTACCTGTTGCCTTTGGAGAGAAGCAACACCTTCCAGCATATTAACATCCAAGATGGCTGCCGTCATCATCAGTACCATGAGAGGCCTCTTGGCTCATGTCAGGGAAATGACTGAGGCAAAGCCTAGGAGGGGTGTGAGAGAATGTCCTTCTACCACATATATGCTCATACAATACTGAGGAACATTGTCTTTCTCTCTGGGTTGGAATCATAGGACAGAAGAAGATAGTCTCCCAACCACTTCCCCTGCTACTGCACGGTCTTCAGCTACAGCTTTGATATCCAAACAGAAGTGAGGAATTCTTTCCAAAGTTGCAATTAAGCAGATGTGTAAACCCAGCCTGAGCAGGAATGAATCATGACTGTTTTAATTGTGTATTGTTTCCATAATAACGAGGGGAGGGTGTGGGCAGTGGTAAACAGACCTGCAGAATAGACTGCTGTATTGTCAAAGCACTGCTGTCATTTGAGAGGGCCTGCCTGATGCAAAGGATACTGAAAAAAACATGTTCCTTCTATATAGTTATTACCCAAAGTACTGAGTGATTTCATTCCCTGTTCCACTTGTAAAACTACCCTTTGAAGTTAATTTAGTGGGTATTTTTTCCCCCCCACACAAAATTGTTTCTGATATAATCTTTAATTAGGAGATTGAATGTTTTTCCAATTGGGGAATAAAATTAAATGGTTTGCTCTTGGTACAGAGTGTTTTGTCCCAAGGACAAATATGAATGTCCCTGTTTAGATCACTCAACTGACAGCAGACAGTAAAGTGCTTGTTTTATTGGAGTGAATGATTGTGTGTGTGTGTTCATTCTCGGTCTACAGGCACATCTCATGAGACTGACTGTATCACAACTCTGCCACCTTGAACGCTTGGATTCCTCCACTAGAGTCTTGAGCAACAATACCTTTAGAAAAAGGGAATAGTGGGCCATTTGGAACACAGGCTTTATTGTCTGAGGCTGGGAAGACTGCCATAGCGATGTTTAAGCACTGTCAAGCTTTGTTTGTCTTCTGGACACATCTCGTGGTTTCCAGTTTGCCATTGTTTAATCAAGCATGTTGTTAACATGGTGGCTTTGATTTTTAGCACTGACACGTTTGGCTATTGTTACTGTTAACTTGTAGCTAAAATCCAAGGCTGTATTTGTGGAATAGAACGCTCAAAACTCTTTAGAATACACGTACTGTAAGTACTGTAATAATTCAACATAGAACTCTTACACCAAAAAAAAAGTGTTTTTCCATAAACAAGAACATGACCCAGAAGGTTGGTGGCACCTTATTTGGGGAGGACGGGCTCGTGGTAACAACTGGAGCGGAATCAGTGGAACGGTATCAGACACATGGTTTCCATGTGTTTGATGTCATTTGATGTCATTTCATTTGCTCCGTTACGACAATTATTATGAGCCGTCCTCCCATCAGCAGCCTCCCCTGGAATATAACCATGCTCAATGATGAAACGTTCTCAAATTGAAATGTTTCATAACATCAACAAAATTCAACGTGCTGACATGCAGCGGGGCGGTGCCTCGTCTGAGTTATGTCAGAGACCTCACGCTTCGACGGTAGTCCTTTGAAAGTCCTGCTAGAGTGTAGCCCATCGACCCACATCTATCAGTTATCTCCACCTATTGTCGACTCACTGAGTACGTTCCCATGCACACTAATAATTAGATGTTAAACTGATTGTGGCAGTAGGCAGATCATGTAAACACCTTACTCTGCTTATCTTAATTGGGGTAAGGTCATAATCCAAGTAAGCGTACGCCGATTAAAACACCTGGTTTTCTGAGCAATCATTTAAATTACTAGGACACGTAAACACCTTAATCGGCGTTCCAGCAGTGTATTTGATCTGTGCATGTGCTAGCGCCAGCCGAGAGCCTCTCTATTTAGCGTTAGGGAAGTGAGTTCGGAACAACTGAATATATGCATCTTAGAAGTAGTTTTCACATACACGCTATATATGTCCCAACTCAGAATCAAATATGTTCCAGCATGTCACTGCGATGCTCTAAACGGTCCCCGACCTTGTAGTCTGCAGTACCATGGGTTCAAACATGAGGCATGACTCCTGGAAATGGGTCATGTGATCTGGGTCAACTGGCATCAACGGGGCAGATATGAGGCTGAGATGATAAGCCTCTGTAAGCCCCTGTCCTGTCTGGTCAGGTCACTGTCAGTCACTCCCAGGATGCATTGTGGTTGTGCGCCTGTGCCTGCGGTCCGCCTCCCTTCAAGCAGGGCTATAACCCTCTCTCTCTCTGCCAGTCTACGGGTCCATCCGAAATAACACTCTATTGCCTATTGAGCGCACTATATAGGATACTTTTGACCCTACGTGTGAAGGTCAAAAATAGTGCACTATATAGGCAATAGGGTGTAATTTCAGCCTCAGCCTCTATGCCAGTGTACATGCCCACAGTTCATCTCCAGAGATGGGCAGTGCCAAGCAGCTACAGCTGTTCAAACAGGTCAGTGGGTAGAGTAAAGCGGACGCAGCACCAGGGGCAGTGCCAGCTAGTCAGTACCACGTGGTGCCCTACATCTCGGCAGGCCCCGTGGGAACAGCGATGCAACGTGCCAGGCTGCGAGGAACCGCTGCACGGTGCACAGCCACTACTCTCTCTGTCTCTGAGAGCATAGTACACTCAGTCCTCTAGCTCTCCAGGTCTCAACACACAACCATGCAGCAACACTGTAGCTCTGTTATATAACCACTGGCTGGGCTGGCAAGGTGATAACACAGATATTGCAATCATTCAGTTGAACATTTAATCTGGGGGTTTAACCCTTTCTTCATCACTTTAAATGAACCTCTCACCCTAGGCCTTTTGCCTTGGCCCTTTTAATGCTGAAATCCCATAATAGAACTGGGAGCCATGTGAGCCCATAACAGAGTGACCTGGGCTGGGCAGATGTTAAGAGTGGGCCATTTAAACATCAGATTAATGACGAGGCCAGCTGTAGGATTAAAGGGCTATGTGGCGCTGCGGTAATCTTCTACCCGGTAACACTGAGCAATTGTCTCCTATAGGTGAACTAAACCCTTTTGCCCGTTGAAACGCCCACTTGTGTCAAACGATCTTGTCGATAGCCATTATTGCGTTAAATACACAGAAACAAAGGGCTTACGCTGCGGAATGGGCCGGAAGGTAATACAGATGTAGTTAATGTAAGATTGTAAAGGTCAACAGGCTATAAGTGGTACAACCCACAAGACATCCTCTGCCCTGATAAAGCAGGAAGACAGACAGACTATGGGAACACTCATTGGGGCTAAAATAAATGTCATATAAACATTGGCCCACTTATGTCTTTAACAGCATATACCTAATGTTGTGTCTGAGCTCTGCAGGCCTTTGAACCGTAGTCTAGCCTGAAGGATCCCTCCTCTTCCTCTACTGTTTCCATACAGTCCAGCTGCGTGTGACAGAGTTTTACATGCCACCGCAGTCAGTGATTACTGTTGTACAGTCTCCCCCAGCTGTTGATCTGTTCCTTCCCCTCCCCTTCCTATTTGCATTGGCTAATTTGGCCTGTTATTCAGAGCAGCGTGATAAATCTGAAGGTCTGGAGGGTTCGACGGTGCGGTGACGCGGCGCTCCTTGTCGTTACCGTTACAGACAGCCATGACCGGTGACCCGTGTGATGAGGCGTGCTGCTGTGCCCGCTGCTCCCAGCACCCAACGGTCAGTCACACAGGCTTGGGCGCAGCAGGGGGTGTGAGAGGGCCCACAGCCGTGCCTGACACCCTGACAGCTTCATCAGCGTTAAGACAACCCCCCGCTCTCGCTCCCCTCGCCCCTCTCTATGCCTGTGGACAGCTCCAGCGACCAGGCCAGCTATAATTAATCCACACCACCTATGGGCTTTGTTCATTTCTCATCTCTCGTAACACCGATGGCGCAGTGGGCGATATTGTCAGACCAGCGACTGCAGGTAATTGGCTGGTCGAGGCTGTTGTAGCGGCCGGGAGGGAGACTTTTTGAAGTGGGCGGCTTGTCACACGGAGGACTTTCGGGCGGCAGGGTAGCCTAGTGGCCTAGTGGTAGCCTAGTGGTTAGAGCATTGGACTAGTAACCGGAAGGTTGCAAGTTCAAACCCCCGAGCTGACAAGGTACAAATCTGTCGTTCTGCCCCTGAACAGGCAGTTAACCCACTGTTCCTAAGCCGTCATTGAAAATAAGAATTTGTTCTTAACTGACTTGCCAAGTTAAATAAAGGTAAAAAATAAAAAATAAATGTCGCGACTAGGACAAAATAAGTGGAGTGGGGATGACAACCTGATGGAAGAGCGATGAAGAAATGGTTGAGGAGAGGAAGGAGAGAGAATGAGAGAGAGATTTGGAGAGTGGAAGGGAGAGGAAGGAGGAGAGAAAGTGAGAGAGGTAAAAAAGAAGAGCAAGATGGACAGATAGGAAGAATGGAGAGTTTATGATCAGGCCAGAGATACAGTCAACAGCTAATGTAGAACCTTGCCAGTGGGAACAACAACCAAATCCCATCAAATGAGACTAGGAGACCCACAGAAGACCTTCAGCTGAAGTCCTAATGCAGTTTGGACATGAGCACTTCACTACAGCTCCACAGACAGAAAAGTGTCAGTTGAGGGAGAGATAGGATCATTTTGTTTACCTTCGAAGCAGTCGAATTGATGAGAAACTGGACTGGAAACATATTACCTTTCTGTTTGGTCGAGAGAACTACCGTGTTTTTCCTGCACTAACCCGCACTGTGAAACGTACACTACATGGGTGTAAACCAAATAAGCAATTGATTTACTTCCCCTTAGTAAATCCCATTCCCGCAGGGTTGGATAAAAGCTGATCAGTTTGCGATGGGGGAAATGTGTTTTGCTTGTTCTCTTTATTGGGGGCTGTAGTGCTGTCATGGTACAACTGGCTGGAACGATGACCCTGGAAGACTACAAATCAAACCGGCAATTATAACTTCAAATAGCCTGGAGAGCCATTCACCTACAGCGCCATTTGACGGGCGACGGGCAGCGCCTGTGTAAAACTAGAAAGCAATTACTCAACACTGTAAAGGCCTAGCTTTAGTGAAAGGGGATGGGAAGAAAAAAAACGACAGGATTTCTCTACTGGCCCATGCTAGAGTTATTCTTTCTCTGGCTGTAACATTGGCATTTCATAAATAAACCAGAGCTTTGCTATGTTGAAAATATGCCCCAAGTCACTGTTTTGTTCTTCCGTTAAACTTGCGCATAAGCCTCCTTTAGTGCCACTAAAATAACTGTGTGTGTGTGAGAGAGAGAGAGAGAGAGAGAGAGAGAGAGAGAGAGAGAGAGAGAGAGAGAGAAAGAGAGAGAGAGAGAGAGAGAGAGAGAGAGTGGGAGAGTTGGAGAGAGAGACAGAAAGAGAGAGTGGGAGAGTTGGTGAGAGAGACAGAAAGAGAGAGTGGGAGAGTTGGTGAGAGAGACAGAAAGAGAGAGTGGGAGAGTTGGTGAGAGAGACAGAAAGAGAGAGTGGGAGAGTTAGTGAGAGAGACCGAGAGAGAGAGTGGGAGAGTTGGAGAGAGAGACAGAAAGAGAGAGTGGAAGAGTTAGTGGGAGAGTTGGAGAGAGAGACAGAAAGAGAGAGTGGGAGAGTTGGTGAGAGAGACAGAAAGAGAGAGTGGGAGAGTTAGTGAGAGAGACCGAGAGAGAGAGTGGGAGAGTTGGAGAGAGAGACAGAGAGAGCGAGAGTGGGAGAGTTGGGGAGAGAGACAGAGAGAGAGAGAGTCGGAGAGTTGGGGAGAGATAGAGATAAAATGGGAGAGTTGGGGAAAGAGACAGAGAGAGAGAGGGAGGGAGTGATGGGGTGTGTGAGAGAGAGAGAGAGAGAGAGAGAGAGGGTGAGTTGGGGAGAGAGACATAGAGAGGTAGGGAGAGTGGGTGAGAGAGAGAGAGGGAGAGTTGGGGAGAGAGACAGAGAGAGGGATGGAGAGTGGGTGAGAGAGAGAGAGTTGGGGAGAGAGACAGAGAGAGAGAGTGGAATAGTTGGTGAGAGAGACAGGGAGAGAGAGTGGGAGAGTTGGTGAGAGAGACAGATAGAGAGAGAGAGAGAGAGAGACAGAGCGAGAGAGGGAGAGTTGGGGAGAGAGACAGAGAGAGCGAGAGTGGGAGAGTTGGGGAGAGATAGAGATAAAGTGGGAGAGTTGGGGAAAGAGATAGAGAGAGAGAGGAAGGGAGAGTGGGTGAGAGAGAGAGAGAGAGAGAGGGAGGGAGCGAGACATAAAAAGTTAGAGAGGGAGGGAGGGAGAGTTGGGGAGAGAGACAGAGAGAGAGAGAGAGAGGGAGGGTGAGTGGGTGGGTGGGTGTGTGAGAGAAGGTGAGGGGAGGGGACACTAATGCAGCATCACATTAATGGCCTGGAAACATGTCATTTTCCCTGCCAACGTCCACACTTCCCAAGTTCACCAGTAGAGGGAACAACGGCACAGCCAGATACAAACCCCTTGAGTTTATGACATTGTCTTTTGTTGGTCCCCTTCCAAATCTCGATATACATTGCATTCAGAAAGTATTCAGACCCATTCCCTTTTTCCACATGTTGTTAGGTTACAGACTAAAATGTATTAAATTATATTTTTCCCTGATCAATCTACACACAATACCTCATAATGACAAGACGAAAACAAATTTTCGCAAATTTATTACAAATAAAAAACAGAAAAACCTTATTTACGTAAGTGTTCAGACCATTTGCTATGAAACTCAAAATTGAGCTCAGGAGCATCCTTAAGATGTTTCTACAACTTGATTGAAGTCTACCTGTAGTAAATTAAATTGATTGGACATGATTTGGAAAGGCACACACCTGTCTATATAAGGTGTCACAAGCTATGAGGTCAAAGCAATTGTCCGTAGAGCTCCGAGACAGGATTGTGTTGAGGCACAGATCTGGGGAAGGGTACCAAAACATTTCTGCAGCATTGAAGGTCCCCAAGAACACAGTGGTCACCATCATTCTTAAATGGAAGAAGTTTGGAACCACCAGACTCTTCCTAGTACTGGCCGCCCAGCCAAACTGAGCATTTGTGAAAGAAGGGCCCGATTGTCACTCTGACAGAGCTCCAGAGCGCTCAGGACCTCAGACTGGGTGAATATTAACCTTCCAACAGGACAACAACCCTAAGCACACAGCCAAGACAACGCAGGAGTGGCTTCGGGACAAGTCTCTGAATGTCCTTGAGTGGTCCAGCCAGAGTCCGGACTTGAACCTAATCGAACATCTCTGGAGAAACCTGAAAATAGCTGTACAGCAACGCTCCCCATCCAACCTGATAGACCTTGAGAGGATCTGCAGAGAAGAATGGGAGAAACTCCACATATACAGGTGTACCAAGCTTGAAGCGTCATACCCAAGAAGAATCGAGGCTGTAATCGCTGGCAAAGGTACTTCAACAAAGTACTTAAAGGGTCTGAATAATTATGTAAATGTGATATTTCATTATTTTATTTTATTTTATTTTTGCAAACTTTCTAAAAACATGTTTTCATCATTATGGGGCATTGTGTGTAGATTGATGAGGGGAAAAACAATTGAATCCATTTTAGAATAAGGCTGAATACTTTTCGAATGCACTGTATAGGGATGTGTTTTTTCTATGAAATGTCATTTAAAACATCACTGCTTGAGCTATTTATGTCTGAGTTGTAGCCAGCTCCTCTCCTCATGTCACGCTCTTATTCTCTATTTTGCTTAGGCCAGGGTGTCACATTCTATGTTCATTTTCTATGTTTTGTATTTCTTTGTTGTTTGGCCGGGTGTGGTTCTTAATCAGAGGCAGCTGTCTATCGTTGTCTCTGATTGAGAACCATACTTAGGTAGCTTTTTCCCACTGGGTTTTTGTGGGTAGTTGTTTTCTGTTTTTGTGTCTGCACCAGACAGAACTGTTTCGGTTATTACCTTTGTTAATTTTGTATTTAGTGTTCAGTGTCAATAAAATAATATGAACATGAACCACGCTGCACTTTGGTCCTCACCTTCTTCCACCGATAGCCGTTACACCTCAGAACAGATTGTGCTTACTGACTGCACCTTTTGTTGGATGCCCAATCTACAACTAATTAACATCAAAGTCATTTATACCACAAATGGATTTCTACAAGCTATAAATTATGCAGTAGCTCCATCCACTGTCGTCGCCAGCTTCTTATCGCTTTAGGACAACCTGGGGAAGGTTTGACATGTCGTTGAAGTGTCCTCGTCCTTGTCAAGACAGTCACTCTCATACTGTCAAACATAATATCAGGCGAGAAAAAATACAGGAATCTTCTCCAGGAAAGAAAAATGTTTCTACTTGAGGATAACCATAGAAACACAGGCCTAGTTAATATGTTTACCATAACACTCTGTCAAATGATAGACAGCAGTGGTTCCCAACCCTGTTTTTCCAGTACCCACAACATTACACAGTTTAGTTGCAGCCCTGGACAAACACGCCTAATTCAGTTCATTGGGGGCTTGATGATTAGTTGACATGTTGATTTAAATAGAACGCAGAGAGTATGTCACACTGTGTAGGTTGCCTGCATGAAACTGTCCTTAGATGAGGCAAAACACCGGAAACCAAGAAGATACCAGATAGCCTCACTTTCTTTCCTCACTCCTACCAAAGTGTTTGTGATTCCCATCCATCCCATTAACACCACTTCTCACATTTCGTCTGCGATGTCACTAATTGAGTGTTAACTTGGCAAGCAGAGGCATTAATTATGTGACACGTCATCTTAATGAGAGATCCCAGATGTACACCGCGGAGTCAGGAGAACATTTGTAAGTAACACTTTACTAATTGACAAATATCTAATAGGAGATATGAAGGCCTAACACAGAAATGAGAATGTGGCTAATGATCACCTATGAATCTGTGTTTTGATTGGTTGGCAGTACCTACATTGTGTCCTAGCTTGAATTGCATTGGCTCATTGTTGCTGTAGCAACATTTCCTAACCTAGAAGAAGTTGTTAAGGTTAGGATATGATAGGCTGAGGGTTAGAGTGTATGGTTAATGTTAGGGGTAAGGTTATTGCTCCTTGAATTTAGCTACAGGGGAATATCCCTGTATGAAACTAGAAGTCAGTATAATGGAAAACTGCTCCCACTGCTCTTACAGACCACTATGTAACTAACACCAATGACAATATTACAGACAGACCACCGAGTCATGTTCCCATTATGTAACTAACACCAATGACAATATTACAGACAGACCACCGAGTCATGTTCCCATTATGTAACTAACACCAATGACAATATTACAGACAGACCACCGAGTCATGTTCCCATTATGTAACTAACACCAATGACAATATTACAGACAGACCACCGAGTCATGTTCCCATTATGAAACTAACACCAATGACAATATTAGACAGACAGACCACCGAGTCATGTTCCCATTATGTAACTAACACCAATGGCAATATTACAGACAGACCACCGAGTCATGTTCCCATTATGAAACTAACACCAATGATAATATTACAGACAGACCACCGAGTCATGTTCCCATTATGTAACTAACACCAATGACAATATTACAGACAGACCACCGAG
>NC_092153.1:11038371-11040871 GCF_045791955.1 Oncorhynchus clarkii lewisi | reverse complement strand
CTATTTTCTACAAAATGGCACCCTATTTCCTACAAAATGGCACCCTATTTCCTACAAAATGGCACCCTATTTCCTACAAAATGGCACCCTATTTCCTACAAAATGGCACCCTATTTCCTACAAAATGGCACCCTATTTTCTACAAAATGGCACCCTATTTCCTACAAAATGGCACCCTATTTCCTACATAGTGCCAGTGTTTGGAGGATATATTGGCATGAGGGTTGTTAGGCCCATGACCAAGTCAAGGGCTGGCAAAGCGTGCCAATACTGTATATTCTCCAAACACCGGCTTCGAGGGCATTATCACTTTTATACAACAGGTTACCAACATATTCAAATAATGATTGACATAATTTCAAAACATTTATTATGATGAATTTATTCATACCTTCCACGAGATATAGTCCCGACACAAATCAAAGGATGCTACCCTAGCCGGTTGGTCGTTTGTTCTATCGGTTTGGTTGCTAGACGTAATGCAGTCGTTCAGTCTTTTTGTTCTGCCTCTATGGATGTGACCCAGTCATACGGCAAATAAGTTATCACGATATCTATATATTTTTTCATTCGATAATGATAATTATCACGATATTAATCAAATAATGTTTAAAAGGTGCATACCTGCCTCAAACTCAAGAATGCCTGAACACACCGTGGTTAGAGTGTTGGGCCAGTAACCAAAAGGTTGCTAGATCGAATCCCAGAGCTGACAAGGTAAAATTATGTCATTCTACCCCTGAACAAGGCAGTTAATCCACTGTTCATTGACAATAAGAAGTTGTTCTTAACTGACTTGCCTAGTTAAATAAAGGTTTAATTATTTTAAATTATGTGAGCTACACATAAAATTATACTTGAAGGAAAATTGTTCCATGTTTGCACCAGGGGTAAATTGGGGTCAATTAAATTGATAAGCCTCTTGAAACTTTCCTTTTCGACTGTGCTAATTGGTAGCATGTCCTTAGCAATGCAATGCATAATAGCATTTGTGATGTCTTTGTCTTTTCGATGTTTACTTGTAGGGCATAAACGCTGTCAGTGTTGACTGCTTCGGGCAAACATTCCTAGATTGGCTGGTGCTTGAGGGGAGTTTATCAACACCGTGGCGCAAACTCAAACATCCCTAGATTGGCTGGTGCTTGAGGGGAGTTTATCAACACCGTGGCGCAAACTCAAACATCCCTAGATTGGCTGGTGCTTGAGGGGAGTTTATCAACACCGTGGCGCAAACTCAAACTTCCTGCAAGTTTCAAAGAGTGATTTTGCTTCAGATGTTGAAAAAGGTTTGTCGTATTACCAGACTACCAGACACAATTTGCACTGAACATTGCTCTGCTCTTTGTCGGAATTCAAAAAGCAAAACCACTTCCAAATTACTGGAACAGTTTAACCCTTTTTATCAATCATTTCTTTGTTGGAAGCTGCTCCTTCTCCATGGCTATCACTGCCACTGTTTTTGCCTACATCACTCATTTTTCGTGGTTAATAGTGGCGACTCCATCACTCGAGGTGCTAAGTGGTTTTTAGTGGGCGTATATCTCTCCACGTTCCTATTGTCACTTCTCCGCACGTTCCTGCTGCGTCAGAGGTGAAATGGACTGCTGGACCTAATTATTCAATATCGACATTATCGAAAATTAATCTAATCGTTTTTATATCATTATTGAGGGAAGTAATTACCTCAATAATTATTGATATTGATTTATCGCCCAGCCCTACCCAGTCATTCATTCCAAATGTTCATTGCCATACTTGCTGGCAACATTCTTATCCCTTGCTTGCTAGCTAGCCAACTACGGCGAACTTAAAGTCACGTCAAATAGTGAAGCCAGAATAACAGCAAAGTAGCTGCATTTGCATTTGTTTAAGCTGTTTTCTGGTGATATTTCTTGGATACATTCATAAAAATGAGCTAATGATGCGCGATTTCGCCTGGCATAGAAGATGTGCTCTCATCAGGACACTTTTGTTCAGAGGAGCTAGCCAACAACACAGCTAACACAATCACTTCAAACTGAAGCTGGAAAGACTGCAAACTAGCTGCATTTATTTATTTTTCCCTTTTTTCTATTGACATTTCATAGTATATATTCATAAAAATGATGCCAGCTGATTCATGATTTCTGGCTGCGAAAAGCTGTCTGTCTGTCTCGTCCTGACTCCTGACACGTTCATAATAATGGGAAAGCTGGAAATCGTGATTTAGCTGGAGATTCATACATTTTTTGCAAACGTCTGAGAGACGGACAGCAAGGTTTATACAAATCTTCGCTGTTGAAAACCAAATGTTTGTCTAAAAGAAATGGGGGATAATGTCTAGATGCTTTTTATAGTGGAGATCAAGTTTATACATTGACTGGCTGGGCTAATGAGATAGTGGATTGTGCAGTGATATGGAACAGAGTAAATAGGCATTTCAACGTCATAGCTTTAGCTGGTGGAAACTTGTGGAATAGACACCGGCTGGAATGCGGTTTTAAACAATCAGCATCCAGGA
>NC_092153.1:10983371-11035871 GCF_045791955.1 Oncorhynchus clarkii lewisi | reverse complement strand
TCCTCTGAGCTGTGTGCTGTGCTGTTCTGTGCTATTCTGTTCTGATCCGATCTGTTCAGTGAGGAGGAACAGTTTAGGGCCTGTCGTGCCAATAGTCCCCCGGACAAACAGCCTTGTTTGCATAGCGATGATAGTAATAACGTAATTTAGGCTGTAATGATCTCCAAAATGATAATCATTAGGTCATCACACCATTGATATAGCAACGGACGCTAATATTTTATTGAATCCCATTGGGACGTAGAGGGGGACACTATTTGGCCGGGGGACATTATTTGGCATGACAGGCCCATAGCACTTTTCTTCTGCTTGTTCTGAACATGTGATGTAATGGTATTGCTACATCACATCTATTGTAGCTCTGATGATCCAGTGTCTCTCTGATGGACTGGATTAAAAATGTCAGATAATAAAACAGGATAACTCTGGTTTTAGAGATAATACCAGCCTTGATCTACCCTCTGACTTGCAAAGTGTATACACACATAGAACATTCCATAAGTGCACACACATACACACATGCACGCACACACGCACACACACACACACACACACACACACACACACACACACACACACACACACACACACACACACACACACACACACACACACACACACACACACATTTCTTTTGCTTCTCGGCTATTGTCAATCCTTAACTTTCCCTTAAAACGTATGGTAGTTTGGGGTACTTCAAAGTCTAATAAGAGGTCCATCTTTGCGAATAATCTCCCAAATGAAGAATTCTAATGGAGAAGTACAGAGAAAAGAGAAAGTCCCAATGAATAGCACTTATCTACCACCTTTAAATAAGGGAGAAAAGTACTAACATATCAAACATGTTCTCACAAAGAGACATAATTTCTCCTGCAGCCAAATTCTTCAGGTTCCTTTTCCCCGTGCTGCTTTGGACAGTCTAATTATACTCTATCAATTTGAACGGCCCTTATTAATCACCCTACTTCATATGCTAATGAGTCAACTTCACAGAGCCAAGACAAGAGGAGAGACCTCTGTTCTGTAATGGCTGCCCATTCAGCAGAGCCTAGTCGCTGGGCTGCATCCCAAATGGGTCCCCTATGGGCCATGGTCAAAAGTAGTGCACTACATAGGGAATAGGGTGACATTTGGGATGCATCCACTGAGAGAACAGCCAGTGGAATGGAACCATACAGCAGAGTTTCAGAGCCATAGATCCACAAATTCCTGTTCTTACTTGCTGTGGTAAATCCTTTCGGAGGTATTGTATATCTAATGAAATGATGCAGGAGTCTGTAGGATAGGATAAGGTTATTTAGATGGTGCTATCTCTGGACCTAGGACTACACGTTTCCTGTTGAAGGAACTGATTGGGCACTCAGCTGTTAAATCAGCTGGAACATCCAAGGGAGGAGATAGGCATTATAAACTTGGTTTTCTACTAGCCTGTTTCTTTGAACCTGGGGGCATTTGGAGTATTGTCATTCTCTACTTAAGTGAAGAGCCTTTTCCTTTGTCAACGGTAGGCCTAGTATTACCATCACTTTATTGTGCTTTATTAGAAAATAAAAAGCAAGATCACCACTGCCATCGGTCTCTAGTCATTAGCTAAACATGCAGACCATTCGTTTCCCTCTGTGCAGCACAAGAAGACACTATAACAGCCAATTGAGTAGGCGGTTCATTATCCACCCTTTATTGTGCGGTTTTCAATCCACTGGATCAAACGGCACACCTTGTAAAACAATCATAAAATCCCACATTTCATTTAGTAATAATATCCAGTTTAATAGTTGCATCAATGGCTGAAGACATCACTATGAATAAAAAGAGGTCCTCAAGACAGTCCAATGGAGCGTGATCTTTCATACTCTTCTCCTGCCATAACAGGCCAGTTGACCATTGATACAGAGAACAGGGACAAAGGTTGGTCACGATGTCAACACCCTCACCATGGTAGCACGCGCTCCAGCAGGTGTATCTCACTGATCATCCCTAAAGCCAACACCTCATTTGGCCGCCTTTCCTTCCAGTTCTCTGCTGCCTGTGACTGGAACGAATTGTATCTTCCTCAACTTTAAACATCTGCTATCTGAGCAGCTAACTGATCATTTATCACTCCAGTGTTAATCTGCAAAATTGTAATTATTCGCCTACCTCCTCATGCCTTTTGCACACAATGTATATAGACTCTTTTTTTTTCATAAAAAATAAAATAAATTCTACTGTGTTATTGACTTGTTAATTGTTTACTCCATGTGTAACTCTGTGTTGTTGTCTGTTCACACTGCTATGCTTTATCTTGGCCAGGTCGCAGTTGTAAATGAGAACTTGTTCTCTACTAGCCTACCTGGTTAAATAAAGGTGTTCTCAACTGGCCACCTGGTTAAATAAAGGTGTTCTCAACTAGCCTACCTGGTTAAATAAAGGTGAAATAAAAAATAAAAAAAATAAATGAATGTCGTCGTTCATCCACGACTTGGTGAAACATATGATATTACAGTTTTTAATGTCCCGTTGGTAGGATATACGTGCTCGTAGTTCGTCTATTTTGTTATTGATTATCTCCGTCTTTTCCTCCTGCGAATGATGGGGATGAGGGCCTTGTCTGGTGTCTGGAGTAAATCCTTCCCATCCGACTCGTTGAAGAAGAAGAACTCCTCCAGTATGGGAGTAATCGCTGCCCATAAGACACGGTGGCAGAAACATTATGTACAAAATGCGTTACAAACAATGCGAAAAAACATACATAATAGCACAATTGGTTACGGGATCGTAAAACGGCAGCCGTCTCCTTTGGCGCCATTATGATGGACCAATATGATATCTCACAGTCTGTCTGACACGATCACATGCGGGTGAATCATTAAAAACATGATCACTATGGCTGAAGACAAGTTCAAAAACATTTGATGTGACTGTTTCATGTAATGTATCAATTCATTTCCCTTTCTTTCACCAGGTACACAAACCACCTGGCCATGCCAGGAAGGAGGAACAGATGCAGCCTTTGAGTCATAATAGTCTTAACAGAAGATATCTCCATTTACACCAGTCACGCAACAACTACATAACATATTGTTCTGTACTGTATTGATACAGACTATTCAACATTATACAATGTATGGACCCGGATCGTGGCTTCCCTGTAGGATACTGAGAGACGTACTGTACAGCATAGTGGAGGAAAGCATTGTTATGATTATGGCTGCATATTAAATCAGGATAATCTGATTGTTTTGCAAACACATGAGCACTAGATGAACGTCACACAATGTACCACTTCCTCCAGATCACACCAGGTCCAACACAACTACAATGACACAACAACATCACGGCAACATAGCCCCCCCGTTAGAGGAAATAGATTTGTTTATATGTAGAACTGGTGAGACTGGTCTTTTATGAAATAGCTAATGGGCTTGTTGTCATTCAATGTTCTATTATTGTAATGAAAGGTCTAACGGATGTATGTTTCTAAACTAATGTCCTATGTGTCATTTAAAGGTCATTTTGCTTCAAGGACTGTGTTAGCTACAGCACATACACACAGTGGATAAAACATTAGAAACAGCTTCCTAATATTGAGTTGCCTCAACTCGTTGGTGCATGGACTATACAAGGTGTTGAAAGCGTTCCACAGGGATGCTGGCCCATGTTGACTTCAACACTTCCCATGGTTGTGTCAAGTTGGCTGGATGTCCTTTGGGTGGGGGACCATTCTTGATACACACGGGAAACTGTTGAGACTGAAAAACCCAGCAGCGTTGCAGTTCTTGACACACTCAAACCGGTGCTCCTGGCACCTACTACCATACCCTGTTCAAAGGCACTTCAATCTTTTGTCTAGACCATTCACCCTCTGAATGGCACACAGACACAATCCATGCCTCACTTGTCTCAAAGCTTAAAAATCCTTCTTTACCCTGTCTCCCCTGCTTCATCTACACTGTTTTAAGTGGATTTAACAAGTGACATCAATAAGGGATCATAGCTTTCACCTGGATTCACCTGGTCAGTCTATGTCATGGAATGTTTTGTACTCTCAGTGTTTGTCTTTATTACAGGAAGTAATTTATGTATGCATGTCTATGTACATGTATCGTACATGATGCGTGTAGGTGGGCCATGTTCTTTCCTCTGCCCTCTATATGTGGGCGGAAGCGTGTAATTATTATTTGCGAGCGAGAGAGAGAGAGAGAGAGAGAGAGCGAGAGAGAGAGCGAGAGAGCGAGAGAGAGAGAGAGAGAGAGAGAGAGAGAGAGAGAGAGAGAGAGAGAGAGAGAGAGAAAAAGAGAGAGAAAAAGAGAGGGTCCTCAGATTCCCTCCTGATTTCAGTCAGATAAAAAAATTAAGCAGTCTATGGACAAGGTATGACAGCAATCCATGCTGTGGTTCAGTTTCCCTTTCCACATGCTAATGGTTTAGCATTCGTGGCACAAATCCCATTCAAGTCAAGGGAGCGTTATTGTAATTTTTCGCTGAATCATGTTAAAACGGTAGCATGTGGATGGATGTGCCAGAGAAACTCAACCAACGCATGGATTGCTGTCATACCTTGTCCGTAGACTGCTTACAGGGAAAGGAAACCAATGTGTCATTTTGTATTTTGAGTGAACTATCCCTCATCCAAAAATGCTAAATGCGTCTCTTTGTGAGGGGAAGGGAATCATCCCGGAGGATGAGGACCGTCTGAGGCAGCAGGGAACAAGATTGATGAGTGAAATTGGTCTTCTATGGAGTCTGCCTTTGTCTCTTTAGGGGATAATAAACTGTAATCAGATAGCCGTAAACTGCAAATAGTTTGCTTGACCTCGAGACCACTATGGACGATGGGTGTGATGCATTGACATGTAACAGCTCTTAATATATCTTGCTACAGTGGTTTTCTCTGGTGTTTTCTTTTCAGGGTTCAGCCATGAGGGCAAGACTGAGTAGAGTAGATATTTTTGTAATCATTGTGTCATTGATTGAATGCACCTGTACTATGGGTTTTCCATCAAGACTGTCCAAGTTGTTACTGCACATCAACGTTAGCGGTGGAGGTGGCGGTGGCGAGCGATCTCTATTCTGTCACACCCCTCCCTCTATAGATAAGGAACGTTAAGTTCAAGCTTTAATATTTGAACAGCCTTAGTTGAGAAAAAGTGATGAAGTGGATCTGTGCAAATTCTACTACTTAGCAATTAAGAACGCCAGCTGAAGTCACGACAGCACAGAGGTATTGAAGCCACAACCCTGACAACAAGGTTCACAACTACTGTCTTAGCAGAACAACATGTAGTAAGAGATGTACCATTATCATGTATATATATATAACTACTATGGATAAATGTCAGCATTCTGACCTATTTCTAATGCGATGTCTGCTGCAACATAATCCCATCAACATTTTATCCCTGAAAGTACACCTCAGATATCTGTGTTTAAAAAAAAATCTAAACGTATTCTTCATTTCAGCCAAGCAGAAGATCTGTAGCTCATATACAATAAACTATTGTGGCCATCCCCAAAATAGACGACGAACACGACACAGCTGCACAATGGCAATGATTATTAAATCCGCTCTCCCACAAAGAATGAACTCTGCATCGCTGACAGTCAAAACAACATGAACATTCATCAATGCCAATAAAAACACAATGCAAGTTATCCCCAGTGGCCCAGCATGGAGCACATGTGACCCGCAAAGGAGTTTTCCTTACCTGTAACAGAGAGTTCTGTAGTTCTTCTCACCACGAAGCTGCCAAACTGTAATTCACACGTGTAATTTCCAATGTCATCTTCACGCACCTCCCGGATAGAGAGAGTATCTCTTCTCCTTACAATGCTTTGTCTCCACTGCTTTGGCTTGCATTCCTTCGATTCAAATAGAGAGAAGGCATATGAATGTAAAACAACACGAAGAAACAGAAAAGCAGTATACCGTTGGACTTAGATTACACTTTTTACAACATACAATGTAGACATGTGGAAAAAATGGACGCCTGACGAAATGCATCGAACCATTCCAAACTTCAAACATCTCTTTGATCACAAATGCATTCTCATCTTGTATTTAGTGTTGTTGTATTGAGTTCCTGTTTTTGGCAAGACGAGTGTGATCTATTATACAACATTATATCGCTAAGTTCCCACTAGAAGAACAGCGTTTCGGTTGAAGCAGTTCATTTTGGTAGGAATAAACCCAGAGGAAGAACGAGATCCTTGGAAAAGGGAACTTGTGCCACACAAACTCATTCACCCACAGCAGGAAAACTGGAATACCGTGGGTTGGTTCCACCTGCACTCGCGGGTCTCCCAGAATTCAATCAGCTCTGCTTGCAGAGACAGAGCAAATAACTAGAATATTCTAGGGCCACAGTCATTATCCATATTTTAATTTGATTTACTGGGAAACTGAAGAAGCACTGTGGCCATCCAATCCGACATTCATCTAGTTTTGATGAATTGGCCCCTGGCCTCCGTCGGCTACTCTGTCAGTCTGCTGTTACACTGTGGGCAGGCAGCCGGGGCCGGTGAGGGCAGCTCGTCGACTCAGATAGCCAGACGTCTGACCCCTCCAGTCGTTTGGGGGGAGTTAATTTCTTTGTCTTCTAGACTATTTACATCATGAACGTGGGCTGTAGACCCCTTTCCCCAGACGGTTTGAGTCTCATGAAAAACAAATGACATCTCAGGAGGTGTTCTGCAGAGTGGCTGTGAGTTATGGGTGGATAAATCTACCTACTGTCATCAAGCAAGCACATAGGCTGCTAGACAATACATACAAGTATGCTTAGACTAAAATACACTGCTCAAAAAAATAAAGGGAACACTTAAACAACACAATGTAACTCCAAGTCAATCACACTTCTGTGAAATCAAATTGTCCACTTAGGAAGCAACACTGATTGACAATAAATTTCACTTGCTGTTGTGCAAATGGAATAGACAACAGGTGGAAATTATAGGCAATTAGCAAGACACCCCCAATAAAGGAGTGGTTCTGCAGTTGGTGACCACAGAACACTTCTCAGTTCCTATGCTTCCTGGCTGATGTTTTGGTCACTTTTGAATGCTGGCGGTGCTTTCACTCTAGTGGTAGCATGAGACGGAGTCTACAACCCACACAAGTGGCTCAGGTAGTGCAGCTCATCCAGGATGGCACATCAATGCGAGCTGTGGCAAGAAGGTTTGCTGTGTCTGTCAGCGTAGTGTCCCGAGCATGGAGGCGCTACCAGGAGACAGGCCAGTACATCAGGAGACGTGGAGGAGGCCGTAGGAGGGCAACAACCCAGCAGCAGGACCGCTACCTCCACCTTTGTGCAAGGAGGAGCAGGAGGAGCACTGCCAGAGCCCTGCAAAATGACCTCCAGCAGGCCACAAATGTGCATGTGTCTGCTCAAACGGTCAGAAACAGACTCCATGAGGGTGGTATGAGGGCCCGACGTCCACAGGTGGGGGTTGTGCTTACAGCCCAACACCGTGCAGGACATTTGGCATTTGCCAGAGAACACCAAGATTGGCAAATTTGCCACTGGCGCCCTGTGCTCTTCACAGATGAAAGCAGGTTCACACTGAGCACATGTGATAGATGTGACAGTCTGGAGACGCCGTGGAGAACGTTCTGCTGCCTGCAACATCCTCCAGCATGACCGGTTTGGCGGTGGGTCAGTCATGGTGTGGGGTGGCATTTCTTTGGGGGGCCGCACAGCCCTCCATGTTCTCACCAGAGGTAGCCTGACTGCCATTAGGTACCGAGATGAGATCCTCAGACCCCTTGTGAGACCATATGCTGGTGCGGTTGGCCCTGGGTTCCTCCTAATGCAAGACAATGCTAGACCTCATGTGGCTGGAGTGTGTCAGCAGTTCCTGCAAGAGGAAGGCATTGATGCTATGGACTGGCCCGCCCGTTCCCCAGACCTGAATCCAATTGAGCACATCTGGGACAACATGTCTCGCTCCATCCACCAACCACACGTTGCACCACAGACTGTCCAGGAGTTGGCGGATGCTTTAGTCCAGGTCTGGGAGGAGATCCCTCAGGAGACCATCCGCCACCTCATCAGGAGCATAACCAGAGCATGCCTAGGGAGGTCATACAGGCACGTGGAGGCCACACACACTACTGAGCCTCATTTTGACTTGTTTTAAGGACATTACATCAAAGTTGGATCAGCCTGTAGTGTGGTTTTCCACTTTAATTTTGAGTGTGACTCCAAATCCAGACCTCCATGGGTTGATAAATTTGATTTCCATTGATCATTTTTGTGTGATTTTGTTGTCAGCACATTCAACTATGTAAAGAAAAAAGTATTTCATAAGAATATTTCATTCATTCAGATCTAGGATGTGTTATTTTAGTGTTCCCTTTATTTTTTTGAGCAGTGTAATAATATATATATAAAAAAACAAAAATTAATCTCATTTTTTCAATACATTTACATGATCATACAGTTCTGATTATACGCTAATAATATATATGTATCACATTTGATACATGACACATAGCAGTGGTTTCCCAGACACATACTAGGCCTGATCCTGGGCTAAAAAGCAGCCTCAGTGGAGAACCTGCCTAGGCTTAATTTGTATCCTTGAAACTGCCCCTATGGCATTCAATCTGAAATAAGTTACAGACATAATGCTATAGTGGACTCTTACCTTGTACCATACTATCTCTGGCTCCTTCCCCGGCTGTACATAATCCTCAATGTCCGGACAGGTGATGTCTTTACTTTTACTTAACTCTGCCTTCTCGAAGTACCTCATTTTGGAGTTGTAGCAGAGGTCTGTGTCGTTCTCCGCCACTGTCAGTGACATGGACACTTTCATACAATATGTGGAATTCCTGCAAAACACAAGTGAACAAATCAGTAAGTTTAATCATTTTTGTATAACATTGTTCTCTCACGCCACTATCACTATATGTTGACAGGTATTGATACAGTATACATTTGATGAAACTGTAATAAACTGAATAAAGCCCTTTTGTGGGGAAAAACGAATTCTGCTTGGCTGGGCCGGACTCCCCAGTGGGTGGGCGTATGGCTGTGCCCCTGCCCAGTCATGGGAAATCCATAGATTAGGGCCAAATGAATGTATTTCAATTGACTGATTTCCTTATATATACTGCAACTCAGTAAAAATGGTTTATATTTTGGTCCAGTATACATTTGGAAAGTGAATGCAGGTACTTGAATAACGGATCAAAACATTCTTAACTCATATTGCTTTTAGAGTCAGCTCTACTTGTTTGATCTAAACCATTGACACCCAGATACAGTGAGCCATCTGGTTCGGGGGGAGAATATGGGAACGTTTGACATTCTCCTCTCTCTTCAACGTGAAGAATCATCTCTCCACCTCCACTCAGCCGTGGCTGGTTGTCCGGACCGTTCATACAGAGCTGCATTGTGTTTTCTCAACCATCCAGGAGGAATGTAAATGATGCGGGAGAGATGAACCTGGATATCATAAATTATTGATGGCAACGACAAAAGAAAAGTGGGGAAAACGGAGGTGGAAGGGAGACGAGGGCTAATGCAGAACGGCAGTTCTGAAAGTCAACAGCAGTGAAGATTGAGTGAGCCTTTTGTTTCCACGCGTTATGCAGATACAACGCAAGCTAGCAGAAAATTACTTGCCAGAGTTGATATTTTGTAACTGGTCAGACCTGATAGAGTAAAGCCTATCAGCCCAGAGGACTACAACTGTGACTGAAAGCTGTGAGGGTATAATGTAAATACCAGGTCTGGCAACCCAGTCATGTACAACACTATGGCACCATACTGTGTGGTACAATTTCACTGTGCTTAGTCTAATAATCACTCTGTGTTGAATCTGTACAACTGTTCAATAACAATTGTCCCACACCAGCAGGAACTCCAGTAGCATGCTCACATGAATGAGCAGGGAGTTTGAGTCGATTGCAGTATACCCTTCCACAGCCATAGTAATACATCAGTCATTACAGCTGGTTGAGTTTTTTTATGGCTAGGTAAACAGGTTCATGTTTGGCCTTTGACTCCAGATGAGTGATTCTTATGCAAGGATCCATGGATTTGTGGAATCAATGGACAGAGGTATTGAGTGTGCAGGGAATTCCATACAATGTCGGAGTTGAAAAGCCAGCCTAATGTGATCAATGAGCTCAATCAGTGTGACCTTTGATCCGTCTATGCATGTATAGCTAATAAGATTGTCTCCACTCACGACTATCATCAGTAGCTGTGTAGCCTTGTTCTTCAAGAGGGTGAGCACTGTATCAATTATCCCATAATATCAAATCCTTCTGGTCTACAGATTTCAACAAATGACAACATTTAGGAAAACCTCATTGGGTAATTTCAGGGGCGCAAACTGGTAACACAGATTTGAGGCTGAACCAACAACCAATTATAAACAAGTGGAATCCTTCTATAATTGCCACGGCATTAGCGCAGCCTCGCAGATTAGCAAGCAGTAAGCAAAGGCCCGGTCGGTCCATAGTCAGACACACCCTCTACTGGGCACCGCGGTCTGTCCCATTAAGTCTGCCCATTTTATGAAGCGGAGGATGCAAATGCGACATGATGTGGAGATTATCCCAGACAACTTGCACCAGATGGACACCTGAACAAATGAGATCCCCCGGGTCCGCTCCCCCTGTTAAATATTCTGGGCAGTGCTGATAAACTCGCCCGGTGGGAGAGAGAGAGAGAATAGTGTCAGCCTGGCTGTTGAGTGATCGATGGCCCAGGCCAACACTTTGTCCTACGATGTCTTTCCAACGGTTCACATCCGTCACACTGCCTTTTAAGCAAGAGAACCAGGAGGATGGAGAACAGTAGCACTTTGTTTTCAGTCAGTAGCACTATCTATACTGTATATTCATGAACAATGTGGCCAGGACAAACACACCGCTTTCAGTCCACTGTACATCAATTACTGTATACTCATAACTAAATGTCTACTAGACAGGAAGTATAGGCTTCTGTATACTGCAGTGGTTCCCAACTCCGGCCCTCCAGTTCCCCCAACAGCACACGTTGTTGTTGTAGACCAGGACAAAAACACCTGGTTCAACTTGTCAAGGGCTTGATGATTAGTTGACAAGTAGAAACAGGTGTGCTTGTCGAGGGCCACAACAAAAACATGTACTGTACTAAACTGGGTCCTTGAGGACCGGAGTTGGAAAACACTGGCATAGTGCATACTAGAGTATTCGGCTGACTATACTTTTGGATATATTGGTTATACCAAGGTAATACCACAATATTAATGACAGCATGTCAATGGGAGCTGACGAGAGGCTGCTGTTCAATGTCAAGGCAATAACAGACAGATACCATGCAGTTCATATTAAAGTGGAGAACACCTTGGCTGACAGTTTGCACACAGAGAGCCGGAGGGCAAATGGAGGATTTGTTTCCATAATAGAAATGGTTGTTGCAATATGCGACAGGGAAGGAGGTCATGGCCAAAAGGGATACATTTTTGTGATACATTTTTTGTGATATTGACGGCAAAATTAGTTTTTGGGGCATTTTAGCTAACCCTTTATCTAAATTTAACCTAATTATCCTAACCTGCTATGTAAATTCCCTTAACCTGCTGCTTAAGTTATCCTAACCTACTATAAAAAGTCAAATCTGACAAAAGCTGTATCCCATCTAGTCAAATCCAGGGTAGGAGTAATGGATGGTAGGTCAACGATGAACTGACTACCACACCTTATTAAAATAATGACCAACACAATGTTGCCTGTATTGTACAGCCACTTTTTACAAACATGTAAAAAATACCTATTTGGGGTGCAATGTAAAACAGTACCATTGAGGATAAACTATTCCCCGCTCTTGCTTGCTCTCATGTCAAAATGAATTCATAATTTTTAGGACAAGGCCATTAATCTGCGTATTCCTTCAAAGCTCAGTTGTCCTGAGGCTGCACAATTCTGCCAGGACCTAGGATCAAGAGAGACGCTCAAGTGTTTTAGTACTAAATCTCTTGACACAATGATGAAAATAATCATGGCCTCTAAACCTTCAAGCTGCATACTGGACCCTATTCCAACTAAACTACTGAAAGAGCTGCTTCCTGTGCTTAGCCCTCCTATGTTGAACATAATAAACGGCTCTCTATCCACCGGATGTGTACCAAACTCACTAAAAGTGGCAGTAATAAAGCCTCTCTTGAAAAAGCCAAACCTTGACCCAGAAAATATAAAAAACTATCGGCCTATATCGAATCTTCCATTCCTCTCAAACATTTTAGAAAAGACTGTTGCGCAGCAACTCACTGCCTTCCTGAAGACAAACAATGTATACGAAATGCTTCAGTCTGGTTTTAGACCCCATCATAGCACTGAGACTGCACTTGTGAAGGTGGTAAATTACCTTTTAATGGCATCAGACCGAGGCTCTGCATCTGTCCTCGTGCTCCTAGACCTTAGTGCTGCTTTTGATACCATCGATCACCACATTATTTTGGAGAGATTGGAAACCCAAATTGGTCTACAAAGGACAAGTTCTGGCCTGGTTTAGATCTTATCTGTCGGAAATATATCAGTTTGTCTCTGTGAATGGTTTGTCCTCTGACAAATCAACTGTAAATGTTGGTGTTCCTCAAGGTTCCGTTTTAGGACCACTATTGTTTTCACTATATATTTGACCTCTTGGGGATGTCATTCGAAAACATAATGTTAACTTTCACTGCTATGCGGATGACACACAGCTGCACATTTCAATGAAACATGTTGAAGCCCCAAAATTGCCCTCGCTAGAAGCATGTGTTTCAGACATAAGGAAGTGGATGGCTGCAAACTTTCTACTTTTAAACTCGGACAAAACAGAGATGCTTGTTCTAGGTCCCAAGAAACAAAGAGATCTTCTGTTGAATCTGACAATTAATCTTAATGGTTGTACAGTCGTCTCAAATAAAACAGTGAAGGACCTCGGCGTTACTCTGGACCCTGGTCTCTCTTTTGAAGAACATATCAAGACCATTTCAAGGACAGCTTTTTTACATCTACGTAACATTGCAAAAATCAGAAACTTTCTGTCCAAAAATGATGCAGAAAAATTCATCCATGCTTTTGTCACTTCTAGGTTAGACTACTGCAATGCTCTACTTTCCGGCTACCCGGATAAAGCACTACATAAACTTCAGTTAGTGCTAAATACGGCTGCTAGAATCCTGACTAGAACCCAAAAATGTGATCATATTACTCCAGTGCTAGCCTCCCTACACTGGCTTCCAGTCAAAGCAAGGGCTGATTTCAAGGTTTTACTGCTAACCTACAAAGCATTACATGGGCTTGCTCCTACCTATCTCTCTGATTTGGTCCTGCCATACATACCTACACGTACGCTACGGTCACAAGACACAGGCCTCCTAATTGTCCCTAGAATTTCTAAGCAAACAGCTGGAGGCAGGGCTTTCTCCTATAGAGCTCCATTTTTATGGAACGGTCTGCCTACCCATGTCAGAGACGCAAACTCGGTCTCAACCTTTAAGTCTTTACTAAAGACTCATCTCTTCAGTGGGTCATATGATTGAGTATAGTCTGGCCCAGGAGTGGGAAGGTGAACGGAAAGGCTCTGGAGCAACAAACCGCCCTTGCTGTCTCTGCCTGGCCGGTTCCCCTCTTTCCACTGGGATTCTCTGCCTCTAACCCTATTACAGGGGCTGAGTCACTGGCTTACTTGGGCTCTCTCATACCGTCCCTGGGAGCGGTGCGTCACCTGAGTGGGTTGAGTCACTGATGTGATCATCCTGTCTGGGTTGGCGCCCCCCCCCCCTTGGGTTGTGCCGTGGCGGAGATCTTTGTGGGCTATACTCAGCCTTGTCTCAGGATGGTAAGTTGGTGGTTGAAGATATCCCTCTAGTGGTGTGGGGGCTGTGCTTTGGCAAAGTGGGTGGGGTTATATCCTTCCTGTTTGCCCCTGTCCGGGGGTGTCCTCGGATGGGGCCACAGTGTCTCCTGACCCCTCCTGTCTCAGCCTCCAGTATTTATGCTGCAGTAGTATATGTGTCGGGGGCTAGGGTCAGTTTGTTATATCTGGAGTACTTCTCCTGTCCTATTCGGTGTCCTGTGTGAATTTAAGTGTGCTCTCTCTAATTCTCTCTTTCTCTCTTTCTTTCTCTCTCTCTGAGGACCTGAGCCCTAGGACCATGCCTCAGGACTACCTGGCATGGCATGATGACTCCTTGCTGTCCCCAGTCCACCTGGCCATGCTGCTGCTCCAGTTTCAACTGTTCTGCCTTATTATTATTGGACCATGCTGGTCATTTATGAACATTTGAACATCTTGGCCATGTTCTGTTATAATCTCCACCCGGCACAGCCAGAAGAGGACTGGCCACCCCACATAGCCTGGTTCCTCTCTAGGTTTCTTCCTAGGTTTTGGCCTTCCTAGGGAGTTTTTCCTAGCCACCGTGCTTCTACACCTGCATTGCTTGTTGTTTGGGGTTTTAGGCTGGGTTTCTGTACAGCACTTTGAGATATCAGCTGATGTACGAAGGGCTATATAAATAAATTTGATTTGATTTGAAATTTGATTTAATTATTTCAGGAGCTTGATGAATTATTAATCAAACATTATTGTAATTAAAATTAGATACCAAGGGCCCAACTTGGCAAAATCAACTTGGCAAAATCATTACATCCATTCTTAATTATTCTCTCCTAACCTCATTTATGACATCATCTCCCTTGTTTTGGTTGAAGAGAAAGATACTTTAACTCAGTATCTGTTCCCTGTGATACTATCGCTCCAAGCTGTAGAATTAATGTGAAACCATTCTCCTCAGATAGCAAGGTACCTGTGGGATTAATTCATTACTGAATTCTTAATTAAAAGATCTGCAAGTTCTACTTTAATAGAGCAGGAAATTGAACACTTGTTGATTCTCATTAGACGTATACCTTAAAGTAATAATAATGTAGAAACATTGTCACAAATGTTTACAATAAATCCCCTTCACTCAATAAAAAGATAACTTGGACAATTGTCAAACTCCTTTCAACCCTTAACACACCCGCTTGTATTCGACTGGACTATACATTAAAATCTCACACACTGGTGAAACCAGTGCCATGGACAGCGGGCCATGGCACTGGTTTCACCAGTGTGTGAGATTTTAATGTATAGTCCAGTCGAATACAAGCGGGTGTGTTAAGGGTTGAAAGGAGTTTGACAATTGTCCAAGTTATCTTTTTATTGAGTGAAGGGGATTTATTGACCTTTAGCTGGACCTTGCTGGTACATCAGGCTCCACCATGAGGCACGCTAGCCCAACTCAGTCCAGAGCTCGGCAAACAACCAGCCAGCTAGCAGCTGCCAAATCAACACTGATGACAACCTGCACCCAGTGGCCAGACAGACCAGGGCTACAGATTACCCATAATCAGTATTTTATGGTCAGTGCATTATTTATGACCCAAGCGAAGGTCAGGTTGGCATGGCGTGCTGCGGTGGGAGGCGGTGAGGAGTGGTGGGAGGACTGAGGCTCTACCTGTGGCCTGCTCCATAACTCATCTGTCAGCACACGAGGCCAGGTGATTAACTGCCCACTCCCCAAACCTCACTTTGGGCCAACAGGCCTCCACTTAGCCTCGGTCTCTGGAGAGAAGGTCCAAAATGTTGAGCTTCTCAGCCGTTTGCGGATTTCACATCTCCATAAATGACTATGGAGAGAGACATGTTGATCTTCTATGCCAGGGATCATCAACTAGATTCAGCCGTGGGACGACCTTTTCTTGAGTGGATGGTCAGGGGGCCAGAACATAATTACAAATCATTTGTAGACTGCAAATGGACCGCAAGAAGCACAAACAGATATAATACTTGACTAAAACATAATCATTCCAAACCTTGCTTACATTTGAATACGAA
Source organism: Oncorhynchus clarkii lewisi (assembly GCF_045791955.1). NCBI lineage: Eukaryota > Metazoa > Chordata > Actinopteri > Salmoniformes > Salmonidae > Oncorhynchus > Oncorhynchus clarkii. Next base: position 11,020,026 of record NC_092153.1, on the reverse strand, counting down.
AACATATATCTCTCTGTAATGCGTTGGAATAATTTGGAATAAATGTCCAAAATTACAATCACTTGGAGCTGATTTGCTGGTGTTTTTGCAGTCATTAAATGTCTCCCCCCCAAACACACAAACGCACACGCACACGCACACGCACACACACACACACACACACACACACACACACACACACACACACACACACACACACACACACACACACACACACACACACACACACACACACACACACACAGACAGCCCTGTTTTTTTTCTCTCTATGCAGGATCTGTTACCCATGTAGGGGAGAGAGGATAAGAGGGAACTCTGCTGCATCATAAGCATTTTGTGACTGGTTATACAGCACCTGAATGAACTACTTTAGACACCACACATTCAGTATGTGACTGGTCATACAGCACCTGAATGAACTACTTTAGTCAACACACCTTCATTATGTGACTGGTTATACAGCACCTGAATGAACTACATTAGTCACCACACCTTCATTATGTGACTGGTTATACAGCACCTAAATGAACTACTTTAGTCACCACACCTTCATTATGTGACTGGTTATACAGCACCTGAATTAAATACTTTAGTCACCACGCCTCATTATGTGACTGGTTATACAGCACCTGAATTAACAACTTTAGTCACCACACATTCATTATGTGACTGATTATACAGCACCTCAATGAACTACTTTAGTCATCACACATTCATTATGTGACTGGTTATACAGCACCTCAATGATCTACTTTAGTCAACACACATTCAGTATGTGACTGGTTATACAGCACCTGAATGATCTACTTTAGTCACCACACCTTCAGTATGTGACTGGTTATACAGCACCTGAATTAACTACTTTAGTCACCACGCCATCAGTATGTGACTGGTTATACAGCACCTGAATGAACTACTTTAGTCACCACACCTTCAGTATGTGACTGGTTATACAGCACCTGAATTAACTACTTTAGTCACCACGCCATCAGTATGTGACTGATTATACAGCACCTGAATGAACTACTTTAGTCACCACACCTTCATTATGTGACTGGTTATACAGCACCTGAATGAACTACTTTAGTCACTACACCTTCATTATGTGACTGGTTATACAGCACCTGAATGAACTACTTTAGTCACCACGCCTTCAGTATGTGACTGGTTATACAGCACCTGAATTAACTACTTTAGTCACCACGTCATCAGTATGTGACTGGTTATACAGCACCTGAATGAACTACTTTAGTCACCACACCTTCAGTATGTGACTGGTTATACAGCACCTGAATTAACTACTTTAGTCACCACGCCATCAGTATGTGACTGATTATACAGCACCTGAATGAACTACTTTAGTCACCACACCTTCATTATGTGACTGGTTATACAGCACCTGAATGAACTACTTTAGTCACTACACCTTCATTATGTGACTGGTTATACAGCACCTGAATGAACTACTTTAGTCACCACACCTTCATTATGTGACTGGTTATACAGCACCTCAATGAACTACTTTAGTCACCACGCCTTCAGTATGTGACTGGTTATACAGCACCTGAATGAACTACTTTAGTCACTACACCTTCATTATGTGACTGGTTATACAGCACCTGAATGAACTACTTTAGTCACCACACCTTCATTATGTGACTGGTTATACAGCAACTTAATAAACTACTGTAGTCACCACACCTTCATTATGTGACTGGTTATACAGCACCTCAATGAACTACTTTAGTCCCCACGCCTTCAGTATGTGACTGGTTATACAGCACCTGAATGAACTACTTTAGTCACCACACCTTCATTATGTGACTGGTTATACAGCACCTGAATGATCTACTTTAGTCACCACACCTTCATTAGGTGACTGGTTATACAGCACCTGAATTAACTACTTTAGTCACCACACCTTCATTATGTGACTGTTTATACAGCACCTCAATGAACTACTTTAGTCCCCACGCCTTCAGTATGTGACTGGTTATACAGCACCTGAATTAACTACTTTAGTCACCACATCTTCATTATGTGACTGGTTATACAGCACCTAAATGAACAACTTTAGTCAACACACCTTCATTATGTGACTGGTTATACAGCACCTGAATGATCTACTTTAGTCACCACGCCTTCAGTATGTGACTGGTTATACAGCACCTGAATTAACTACTTTAGTCACCACACATTCATTATGCGACTGGTTATACAGCACCTCAATGATCTACTTTAGTCACCACACATTCAGTATGTGACTGGTTATACAGCACCTCAATGATCTACTTTAGTCACCACACCTTCATTATGTGACTGGTTATACAGCACCTGAATGAACAACTTTAGTCACCACACCTTCATTATGTGACTGGTTATACAGCACCTGAATGCACTACTTTAGTCACCACACCTTCATTATGTGACTGGTTATACAGCACCTGAATGCACTACTTTAGTCACCACACCTTCATTATGTGACTGGTTAAACAGCACCTGAATTAACTACTTTAGTCACCACACTTTCATTATGTGACTGGCTATACAGCACCTGAATTAGCTACTTTAGTCACCACGCCTTCAGTATGTGACTGGTTATACAGCACCTGAATTAACAACTTTAGTCACCACACATTCATTATGTGACTGATTATACAGCACCTCAATGAACTACTTTAGTCACCACACATTCATTATGTGACTGGTTATACAGCACCTCAATGATCTACTTTGTCAACACACATTCAGTATGTGACTGGTTATACAGCACCTGAATGATCTACTTTAGTCACCACACCTTCAGTATGTGACTGGTTATACAGCACCTGAATTAACTACTTTAGTCACCACGCCATCAGTATGTGACTGGTTATACAGCACCTGAATGAACTACTGTAGTCACCACACCTTCAGTATATGACTGGTTATATAGCACCTGAATTAACTACTTTAGTCACCACGCCATCAGTATGTGACTGATTATACAGCACCTGAATGAACTACTTTAGTCACCACACCTTCATTATGTGACTGGTTATACAGCACCTGAATGAACAACTTTAGTCACCACACCTTCATTATGTGACTGGTTATACAGCACCTGAATGAACTACTTTAGTCACTACACCTTCATTATGTGACTGGTTATACAGCACCTGAATGAACTACTTTAGTCACCACACCTTCATTATGTGACTGGTTATACAGCACCTCAATGAACTACTTTAGTCACCACACCTTCATTATGTGACTGGTTATACAGCACCTGAATGAACTACTTTAGTCACTACACCTTCATTATGTGACTGGTTATACAGCACCTGAATGAACTACTTTAGTCACCACACCTTCATTATGTGACTGGTTATACAGCAACTCAATAAACTACTGTAGTCACCACACCTTCATTATGTGACTGGTTATACAGCACCTCAATGAACTACTTTAGTCCCCACGCCTTCAGTATGTGACTGGTTATACAGCACCTGAATTAACTACTTTAGTCACCACACCTTCATTATGTGACTGGTTATACAGCACCTGAATTAACTACTTTAGTCACCACACCTTCATTATGTGACTGGTTATACAGCACCTCAATGAACTACTTTAGTCCCCATGCCTTCAGTATGTGACTGGTTATACAGCACCTGAATGATCTACTTTAGTCACCACACCTTCATTAGGTGACTGGTTATACAGCACCTGAATTAACTACTTTAGTCACCACACCTTCATTATGTGACTGGTTATACAGCACCTCAATGAACTACTTTAGTCCCCATGCCTTCAGTATGTGACTGGTTATACAGCACCTGAATTAACTACTTTAGTCACCACACCTTCATTATGTGACTGGTTATACAGCACCTGAATGAACAACTTTAGTCAACACACCTTCATTATGTGACTGGTTATACAGCACCTGAATGATCTACTTTAGTCACCACGCCTTCAGTATGTGACTGGTTATACAGCACCTGAATTAACTACTTTAGTCACCACACCTTCATTATGTGACTGGTTAAACAGCACCTGAATTAACTACTTTAGTCACCACACTTTCATTATGTGACTGGTTATACAGCACCTGAATTAACTACTTTAGTCACCACGCCTTCAGTATGTGACTGGTTATACAGCACCCGAATGAACTACTTTAGTCACCACACCTTCATTATGTGACTGGTTATACAGCACCTCAATGAACTACTTTAGTCACCACACCTTCATTATGTGACTGGTTATACAGCACCTGAATGCACTACTTTAGTCACCACACCTTCATTATGTGACTGGTTAAACAGCACCTGAATTAACTACTTTAGTCACCACACTTTCATTATGTGACTGGTTATACAGCACCTGAATTAACTACTTTAGTCACCACGCCTTCAGTATGTGACTGGTTATACAGCACCTCAATGAACTACTTTAGTCACCACGCCTTCAGTATGTGACTGGTTATACAGCACCTCAATGAACTACTTTAGTCACCACGCCTTCATTTTCTTTATCTGCACATCTTATGCAAAGTTGTCGTTTTTCATCCCAGGTGTGATGGAGAACTCCAATCCATCTGACTGAGAGCTTTTGGCAGTGCCTTGGCTGTCCTAACTCTAGCTGTGCTGTTACCTTTAACATGCAGTGGTCTGTCCTGCTCTATTACCCCGTCTCTAATCCCTCAGTGAACGGTGCCTTGAGGGAAATCATTTCACCCAACCCTGTATTTTCAACTAGATTCCATAACTTTATGAAACAATTTGTCTCTTTCATTTTACCGTGGCCTTATTCATTTGTCCTCCCAAAGCCTACGGGCAAAATGTATGGCCACTCAGAAATATCATGCATACTAAAACCTATATACTGAGTAGGCCTATATCCGTTTGGTACAGACATATTTCAATGAGAGAGTAAAATGGTCAAAGTTCCTCTTTAAAGTTCCAAGTTCCAAACCACTTTGATTCTCTCTTTTTTCCAAACGTCTGAATAACCTGTTCATGTTATGCTTCTCCTCCCTTGAGTGACAGCTGTAGTATAGGGGTTGTCTCGATCAGAGTTCTAGCGTTTGCGAATAGGGGGCTGCGATGGAGGGATGGGAAGAGGGTGAGGATGGGGGAGGGAGGCAGTGTCAATTGGATTCTGCTGAGGAAGAAAGTGCATTCTGACATTTTGTCTGGCAGATAAAAACCCCATCTGATATGACGAGAGAAGGTCAGTGTCTCTACTATCAGATACTGCTGGTCCAAATCTAGTTTGATGCCTTTCTCTCAGCCTGCCTACTTGGCTTGGGAGGCATAGTGCAGATAATAATAATAATAGATTTATTTTATATAGTGCTTTCATTTCAAACAGAATCTAAATGTCGCAACAACAACAAAAAAACGATATCAGATAGCAGATTCAAACTCAACTCTGGACCAAGAAGCCAGTTCCACTGCATTTTTTCATTCTTCCTCTCTAATCAGGGATTGATTTAGACATGGGACAACAGGTGAGGAAAATTAATTATCAGGTAGAACAGAAAAAATTCCAGAGTAATTTTGTAATATTACAATATACTAATAATATCTACCATACACTCATGTCAAATGTTCACTGCAGTGGAGGCTGGTGGGAGGAATGGAATAAATGGAACGGAGTCAAACGTGGTTTTCATATGTTTCATGTGTCATGTGTTTGGGCTCCCGAGTGTTAGAGGCGTCACTACAGACACCCTGGTTTGAATCCAGGCTGTATCACAACCGGTCGTTATTGGGAGTCCCATAGGGCGGCGCACAATTGGCCCAGTGAGGTACAGGGGCAAATTTCCATTTGAGAAATTAGTAACATGACCTTTCAAAAGAATTGTCCTGGGTAGCCGTGCGAGGACACACGATTGTGACAGGTGAGGATGTGGCATCACCCAGTAGCTGACCGGTAACTCCACCCATCTCCTCAGCCAATCCCAGCCTCAGATTTCCTCCCGCATGCAGCCTCTGGGATTCAGGCTTCAGGCTTAATCAAATGGAACTGAGGCAAGAGCACAGGACAAATCTCCAATCAGCAAAAGCGTGAAGAGTGTCTAACAGATTGATGCAGACCTTAACACATGCATCCGCTGGATTAAATCCTATTCCAATCACATCGAGTGTGCATCCCAAATGGTACCCTGTTACCTATATATACTACTTTTGACCAGGGCTCGTGCACTATATAGGGGATAGAGTGTTATTTGGGAAGCACCCTGAAGCACCCTGGCCTTGGGAAACCTCACAAAAAGCACACAAGTGGCTGGCTGAAGTATTAGGACGTATATTTGTGTAATAGCTCACCGTCAATGCATCGTTACTGTCGAGTGGCAGATATTAAACAGAGGGCAAAACCTCAATATTACACAGTAATCGTTCTGTAAAATGGTCACACAATATATGCGGTGCCACAGTTGAAAGGATCACTTTGTGGTACCATGAATGTCTTTCAGACACAGTGGAATTTCGTTTTTACTTCCTAGACAAAACCTTTACACCTGTGTCATTCCAAAAAACTATAGTTCACTGCTTCCTCAAGATAAAATAAATGACTCTAATTTGCCTAACAATGTACTTCATCATCCTTTTTAATGGACCATGTATTCTCTGATGAGTTTAAATAGTAGGAAGACTCCATAATTCATGGCAAATTAATTAATAAAACATTTCTCACATCACACTCAAGGCCATAACATGAGGTGTCCCCTGTCTAGTAGGAGCAAGGTAATACATTGAAATTGGGAATGTGTGTGCATGTGCATGTGCATGTGCGTGTGTGTGTGTGCGTGTGCATGTGCGTGTGTGTGTGTGCGCGTGCGTGTGTGTGTGTGCATGTGTGTGTGTGTGTACGTATGTTTTCCTCACCAAAGGGCAGAGAGAGAAGGCTACCATTTGTTACTAGAAAGCATTTACCACCAAGAGGTAATTCTGTCTCCACACACTCACTCACCTCCCAGTCTCACACAGACAACAGCTAGGTGCCTGCCAGGTAGACATAAGACAAACACAGTCTAGAATACATCATACACTCCACCTCACCTCCCCCTCCAGTCCCCCCTCCCTCCTTAGTCTCTGGCTCTGATTGGCTGTGACGGCGGGGCTGGATCAATGGGACAGGGCTTGACTGGTGGCAGAGTGACGGAGTGTCTCTGGACGTCCCATTTGACTGAGAGATCACCAGCTGGGCCCTGCAGTGGAATACTAATCCAGTCTCTCCTTCCTCTGGTGACAGCCAAGGCATGGTAGGACAGGACATGCCTTGACACCATTAATAACACGAAGGCCCTGAATGCATGTGAACAGCCAACTGCTAACTGCGGATTCCCCCTGAACTATTCCCTCATGTGGCTCTGTGACATTTCTCTGTTTGCTCGCATTTGCATACCAAATCAAATCAAATTTTATTAGTCACAGGAATACAACAGGACCTTACAGTGAAATGCTAACTTACCAACAGTGCAGTTTTAAAAAATACAGATAAGAATAAGAGATAAAAGTAACAAGTAATTAAAGAGCAGCAGTAAAAAATAACAATATATTCAGGGGGGTGCCGGTACAGAGTCAATGTGCGGGGGGGCACAGGTTAGTTGAGGTAGTATGTACATGTAGGTAATTAAAGTGACTATGCATAGATGACAATAGAGAGTGACAGTGGAGTGGAGAGGGGAGGGGGGAGGGGGACAATGCAAATAGTCTGGGTAGCCATTTGACTAGCTTGGGGGTAGAAGCTGTTTAGAAGCCTCTTGGACCTAGACTTGGTACTCCAGTACCGCTTGCCGTACGGTAGCAGAGAGAACAGTCTATGACTAGGGTGGCTGGAGTCTTTGACAATTTTTAGGGCCTTCCTCTGACACCGCCTGGTATAGAGGTGCTGGATGGCAGGAAGCTTGACCCCAGTGATGTACTGGGCCGTTCTCACTACCCTCTGTAGTGCCTTGCGGTCGGAGGCCGAGTAGTTGCCATACCAGGCAGTGATGCAACCTGTCAGGATGCTCTCGATGGTGCAGCTGTAGAACCTTTGAGGATCTGAGGACCATGCCAAATATTTTCATTCTCCTGAGGGGGAATAGGTTTTGTCGTGCCTGCTTCACGATTGTCATGGTGTGCTCGGACCATGTTAGTTTGTTGGTGATGTGGACACCAAGGAACTTGAGGCTCTCAACCTGCTCCACTGCAGCCCTCTCAATGAGAATGGGGGACGTGCTCGGTCCTTTTTTTCCTGTAGTTCACAATCATCTCCTTAGTCTTGATCACGTTGAGGGAGAGGTTGTTGTCCTGGCACCACACGACCAGGTCTCTGACCACCTCCCTATAGGATGTCTCGTTGTTGTCAGTGATCAGGTTATGTCATCATACTGTTGTGTCATCGGCAAATTTAATGATGGTGTTGGAGTCATGCTTGGCCGTGCAGTCATGAGTGAACAGCGAGTACAGAAGGGGGAGTACAGAAGGGGGCTGAGAACAGGGAGTACAGAAGGGGGCTGAGCACGCACCAATGAGGGGCCCCCATGTTAAGGATCAGAGTGGCGGAAGTGTTGTTACCTACCCTTACCAACTGGGGGCGGCCCGTCAGGAAGTCCAGGATCCAGTTGCAGAGGGAGGTTTTTAGTCCCAGGGTCCTTAGCTTAGTGATGAGCTTTGAGGGCACTATGGTGATGAACGATGAGCTGTAGTCAATGAATAGCATTCTCACATAGGTGTTCCTTTTGTCCAGGTGGGAAAGGGCAGTGTGGAGTGCAATAGAGACTGCATCATCTGTGGATCTGTTGGGGTGTTATGCAAATTGGAGTGGGTCTAGGGTTTCTGGGATGATGGTTTTGATGTGAGCCATGACCAGCCTTTCAAAGCACTTCACGGCTACAGACGTGAGTGCTACAGGTCAGTAGTCATTTAGGCAGGTTACCTTAGTGTTCATGGGCACAGGCATTATGGTGGTCTGCTTAAAACATGTTGGTATTACAGACGCTGACAGGGAGAGGTTGAAAATGTCAGTGAAGACACTTGCTAGTTGGTCAGCGCATGCTCGCAGTACATGTCCTGGTAATCCATCTGGCCCTGCGGCCTTGTGAATATTGACCTGTATAAAGGTCTTACTCACATTGGCTTCAGAGAGCGTGATCACACAGCATCGGTACAGATGGTCCTCTCATGCATGTTTCAGTGTTATTTGCCTCGAAGCGAGCTTAGAAGTAGTTTAGCTCGTCCGGTAGGCTCATGTCACTGGGCAGCTATCGGCTGTGCTTCCCTTTGTAGTCTGTATTGGTTTACCACATCCGACAAGCGTCAGAGCAGGTGTAGTATGATTCAATCTTAGTCCTGTATTGACGCTTTGCCTGTTTGATGGTTCGTAGGAGGGCATAGCGGGATTTCTTTTAAGCTTCCGGGTTAGAGTCCCACTCCTTGAAAGTGGCAGCTCTAGCCTTTATCTCAGTGCGTATGCTGCCTGCAATTCATGGCTTCTGGTTGGGGTATGTACATACGGTCACTGTTTGGATGATGGCATAGATTGCACTTAATGATGAAGCCAATGATAGATGTGATGTACTCCTCAATGCCATTGGAGTAATCCCGGAACATGTCTCCTGATCCTCCCTGGTTAACATGTCTCCTGGTCCTTCCTGGTTAACGTGTCTCCTGGTCCTCCCTGGTTAACGTGTCTCCTGGTGCTCCCTGGTTAACGTGTCTCCTGGTGCTCCCTGGTTAACGTGTCTCCTGGTCCTCCCTGGTTAACGTGTCTCCTGGTCCACCCTGGTTAATGTGTCTCCTGGTGCTCCCTGGTTAACGTGTCTCCTGGTCCTCCCTGGTTAATGTGTCTCCTGATCCTCACTGGTTAGCGTGTGCTGTCTGCCTGGCTGTATGGTCTTTTTCCCCCTATCATATGGCTGAATTAGAGCTGATTTCACACACAGATTGAAGACACATTACGTCCCTGTCAGCGGTAGGCTTTGAGCACAGCACAGCCACCTGGAGGGCCCCTTTTTCTTTTTACATTGGTGCCCTCTGACTTCTCTTAGTGCAGCCGAGCATATGCATCATGGGCTGAATACACACACACACACACAGAAACACTCAAGGCATACCTAGAATACACAGTTTAACATCATATAGAGCAGCAACACAGTGGAAGAGAAGGAAGATATACTATTAGAGAGATCGGCAGGAGAGAGACAGAGAGAGATTGAGAGGGGGAGAGAGATGGAGATAGAGACTGCGGGGGAGAGAGGTGAGGGTTGAAGGGTTGTGGGGTCACTGAGGGGAATAGGGATGAGGGTTTAAAGGTTGTGGGGTCACTGAGGGGGAGAGAGATAAGGGTTGAAAGGTTATGGGGACACTGAGGGGAGAAAGATAAGGGTTGAAAGGTTGTGGGGACACTGAGGGGAGAAAGATAAGGGTTGAAAGGTTATGGGGACACTGAGGGGAGAAAGATAAGGGTTGAAAGGTTGTGGGGACACTGAGGGGAGAAAGATAAGGGTTGAAAGGTTATGGGGACACTGATGGGAGAAAGATAAGGGTTGAAAGGTTGTGGGGACACTGAGGGGAGAAAGATAAGGGTTGAAATGTTATGGGGACACTGAGGGGAGAAAGATAAGGTTTGAAAGGTTGTGGGGACACTGAGGTGAGAAAGATAAGGGTTGAAAGGTTGTGGGGACACTGAGGGGGAGGGAAATAAGGGTTGAAATGTTTTGGGGTCATTGGATCGCTACATGTGTGTTCTGAAGGACTAAAACAACATGCGTATATCTGCCTCATTATTAGTGTTCTATCATACACTCTCCACTGACATCTGGTGAAAAGGCTAGATGTATACTGTACATACATGACTGACAGGCTTCATCCGCTTGACATAATAATATATACAGCGTTTCTAAAAATCAAAGTAACAGCGTTTGCCCTGAAATGAAAAGATGAAAATGAAAATGTTGGTGAAGAAAACCACCCAGAGGGTAAGAGAGAAATGAAAGGCTGTAGCAACACAGATTAAAGTGTGATAGTGACTTTTGGAAGTAAGACTCATTCCATGCTCTGCTCAAAGACCCTGATCCTAATCTCTTTCTCTCTACAGCCACAACGTTCCTCTTTTGTCTCCCTCACTGTGCCCACTGCCTAATCCAAATTCAATATGTTAACATATGCGAGGGCCTTGCTACATAGGAAAATGCAAAGCTGAGTCCAAAGGAGCGCATCCTGGGATTCTGCTGCAGTGTTGTGATGATTGGGCCCGAAAAGAGGGGAGGAATTATAAGTCATATCTCCATAATGACAGTGTACGCTATTGTTGGGATCTGTTCATTCCATTTCCATATTTTACTACGTGTGTCAACACAGCAACAATATCTACCACAATATTGTACAGCAGAGGGTAACTTAATGAGAAATGGTGAGGGGTTTAAAAGTGTGTATAATGTGTCTGGGATTGGTGTCATTTGGGGACAGTGATATGTTGAATAGATAAACACTGAAAGGAACATCTCTCAGAATCAAAGGGTGATTTTAAGTCTAAGCCAAAGTACAGGTTGATTCTATATACAGCAGTTCTATACATTTAACATTTCCATTGAAGTATTGAACCTGAAACAGAGGAAGTTTTGTATAGGCCCCTACAGACATGGGATTTCTCTCTCTTTAAGGTAGAGTAGGTTTTCCCAGCTCTAACTGGCAGACACTTTGCTCTCCACTAAAAACGACCTACAATGAAGCGAACTAATGAGCCATTCAAGAAAAGACGTCCTTAACCGAAGAGGTTAATAAGTTATTACTATATAATTATTAATACACAATACTGTAACACGTTTTCTCTTTTCACTACCACAGGCTGCACAGCCAGACAGCAGCAATGCAGCGTGACAAGGAAGTGTAACGTTTATTGACTTGGAAAGCAATCCAGTGAAATGTTCTCTGTAGGGATAGCTACAGATAAAAAGAAAAGGCTTGTTCAATTGCAAACCTTCTTTTTCCGTTTTCTGTTCATTGTACGACTAAAATTACAAACTTCCGACAGATACTAAAATGTCAGAGATATTCTGATTTTAATGTCTAGTGTTAATAATATGTTTCAGAAGTCAATCTGTTGATCAGAAAAGCATGGAGCGTGGCAGTATGTTGGCATGTAGCGTACTTGGTAACAGATTTGGACTAAATGAATCCTCCAGATTAATTATGGGAGATAACATGTTTCTGTATGTCCAACATATGGAAGGGAACTAAATCTGCCTCATCACAGGGAGGGCAATGTGAGGATACATCTCACAGAAACACACATGCCATGTTTGAGAGCCAAGGATTTCTACCTGGGAAACATAATGTCACTGTCGGTTAAAAACCTTGTAACTCCATTTTATGCAAATGTTCATATTATACTTTTTTTAAACCAGTAACACCCCTCAATGTCCTCTGGATCAAATTAAGGTCCTATATCTGTAGAGCTGTGAAACGCAATTTAGTGCTATTAAATAAAAGTGATATTTGGTCGTTTTTTTTAAGTGCGGTGTGGGAATCGGCTATCTGTCTCCCAACATGGCTGGGTTTCAGTACCTATCCTAGGCCTGGTTGTTTACATAGCAGTTGTGGTAAAACAGTCAGGGAGTGGAGTAAGGACAGTCATGACTCTCAGACCAAGAAAATGTATTTTAGTTAACGGGAAAATATTTCCAGAACAGTTTCTGTTTTGGAGAGAAGAGGTTTTAATCAGACAGCAACGATAAGGTATGTGCACTCTCCAGCCAATCAATAACATAAATTCTTCATTTGAACAATTCAATTAAAGCACATTGATGGAATTAAAACCAGTGGGACTGCATCCAGAAGCATCCTGTCAAAACCCTAGAGAAGAACATCTTTCCTCTTCGGACGATTCCTACGGACCTGGAGATTGGTAAAGGTTGACGGCAGGCAGGGGCAAAGAACATAACAATGGGATTATTTCTTATGATTATAGCAGAGTAAGTGTTGCCCCTAATTGGTGTAAACAGTTGTGACTAGCTACAAAGCAACACACTCATCCAAATCAAATCTCCTGGCTCGACTATTTCGGCCTGATTACACAATAACCCCACGGTGAGTGATCGTGTTCCTCCTCAGGCATCGGCTACACAACCTAGCGCAGCACTGAATAGAATAGAGAATCATGGTAGAAGGGGGATTGGAGCTGCTCACTGGCTGACTGCCTGCCTGTGTTAACTCTCTGAGCCATGCTCCCTGGCTGCGCTGCAAAGGGGCGGTTAGCTAGAGCAATGCAAGTGTTACCGCTGCTGAATGGCAGGGCAAATTCTCTCAGCTGAATTGAGGTTAGGAAGAAGAGAGGTCACACTTACTGTGCTAGTAGTGTATGTGGGTATGTGTGTGTGGCAGGCAGAACCAGGGCAAACACAGCATGGGGAGTTTTTTTATAGACCTCAAAGCCTTTATTAAAGGGACAGCTCAATCAAAACACAGAAACAACTTGATTTTCATGAGCTTCCACAATCTTTCCAATGTTGTGGGGAAACCATTCATCAGGTTTTACAGTGTTTGGAGAAAGGAGTGGCTCTGAAAGAATATGTTGGCTAGACAATGGTTCCTCTCCCAGTTGAGCCAAGCAGTGTTTCTGAGCTTAAAATGCAGGTTGTTATGGTCTTCTAAGTCAAGACACCTGCTCTGACCTTCCCACTCACCTGGGTACGAACAATCTTTACAGGAATGAAACCCTCTCTTCTATCAATATGACCTAGGAAGCCAGAAACTTTACAACATTATGGAACTCATAAATGATAATGTTGTCATCCGACGGGTGTTTTTATTCGACAAGGGGAGGAGGTACATTATCTCTCCTTTTCTGTCTCTCTACACTTCTCTTGTTTCCTCCACCACCACCTCAGTTGTGAATAACTGTCCATCTTCATATCTTTCCTCCCTCGCTCCAGACTCTATAGCTGCGTTAAAGAACAGGAGTTGAGAAGCCTAAGAGTTATGGGTCTGCCAATGACACTTAATACCTTATTGTCCCCCGGAGGAAAAAAACAAACAACTTAAGCATGTTAAGTGAGGGAGGGCCTCTAACAGTGTGGACCCAGGTCCAACTCTCTTCTGGCTGGGGATTAGAGAATTCATTAGTAATCTGCAGGGGAGGACTTTAAAGCAGCCTGATTTATGTGCATAGGTTGCAGAAACTCCTCTCCCCCACTCATTTACCTACAACTGCTATGTAAACAACCAGGAATAGGATAGGTACAGAAACACAGCCATTTTGGAAGGAAGATAACCAATTTCCACAATGCACTTCAACAACTATCAGATAAGATAGCAGTTATATTTAATAGCACTAAATTGCTCTAGGTTGACTAGATATAACAGAACAGCTGACCTCAATACACAGGAACATAACAGAACAGCTGACCTCAATACACAGGAACATAACAGAACAACTGACCTCAATACACAGGAATAGTGTCCAACGTCTTGGAGCTCGGTGGGTCTAAACCAGATAGCGTCCTCCTCCTTGTTCATTCTGATGCCGTCGAAAGAGATAGGCTCCTCAAAGTCTCCGTGTCCTGTACTTTTATACCACATAAGGCTTAGTCCCACACTCTGGGAGTGGGTGTAGTTCGCTCTGATGTATCCATAGAATAAAGCACATTTAATCCGCACCGGTTCCCCCAAAAGCACTTTGTATTTCAAGTAGTCCACTGACCAATCCGTGCAGTCGTCCACTGAGGAGAAAGGAGAGAGGGAAAGGTACATTAATAGGACTGTCATAAGAGCATCATGAAAGTGTTCTAACGATATAAGCACATTTGTTTCCTTACACAGGAAAACAAGCTGAAATATGCTGATCATTTAAATGGTATTTGGCGCTGGGAAGTGGGATCAGAGTCAAATAAATGACTGGCCTTAGTTAAGTCTCTATGTGCATTGCCAGTATTGATTTGACCATCATGAATCAGGAAGTAATAATTGTAACAATTGTTTACAGTAGCATTTTCATCTCAAAGTGACAACACTTCCAACCTATCACCCCTCTCTAAGCTATTTCCACCACACAGGAACAGTAGAAAAGATGTAGACAGAATGGAACACATAAAAGAAGAGGATAGAGTAGTAGCTGTGGTTGCCGGGGCCTACAGCTGTCTGCTCACCCAGCCGTTCCAGAGCACTAGCACCAGCTGTGACCTAGTCAGAGCCGGGGCAGCGAGAGCCAATGGGAGGGCAGAGTCGGGAGTAAACACACGACCACGCACACCCAGAACGAGGACGAGGAGCCAGGCGCACACGGCGGTTGACAGACAGGGGTGTAAAGTCCAAACACATGGATGGCATTACCACCAGACCGTGGAGGCGCTGTCCTCTGAGAAACTCACTACTAAAAAGTAGCACCTCTGTATTTAAACGGTATGAAGCATTTTCAGCCATATTACCCTTATTGTATAACAATATTAGACTTCCCAAAGCATAATTCATCCTCTCACCAGACATGCACAAATACTACATCCAGATGTATTAGTCTGTATTATAGACTCTTTAACATCAATCTAACATAATGATTACATACAGGCCCAGTTGTCAGAGCCATCCACTTCCATCCTAATGGACAACACAGGACACTCATTCACATTAAACTGCAATAGAAAACAAGAGAATATCTCAGCGTACACACTGAACTGCCTTCACTGTCCTCTTTCAATACCACAAATGTCAATGTTCAGGGAATAAATGAAAAATCCCTTCCTGATATTGGCCAGCTACAGGTAGAGGCTGGGGTCACTGAAGGTTTATCACCATTATGATATCTCATATAGTAGTCACCAACCACCAGCCAATCATATCATATCATATCCCCATTAGGTACCTCAATTGGAAAATACCTGAATTTATTCGGTTGGTTTGCATATTTATTTTGGATAGGTGGGGTGTCTGTCTGTCACTCACACAGTTGCCTACCTCAAGGAGCACTAAGGGGATGGAACAAGAGTTCCAGGGGCCCCCAGCCATACACACACAAAAACACACACACACACACATGCATGCACACACACAGTGAAAAGGCTGTAGAGATCAGAGTTTTCATGCAGGCTTCCGGGCTGTGGATGCTAGCTTCTGTCCTCCTCTGGGTACATTGACTTCAACACAAAACCTAGGAGGCTTGTGGTTCTCACCCCCTTCCATAGACTTACACAGTAATTATGACAACTTCCGGAGGACGTCCTGCAACCGATCAGAACTCTCGCAGCATAAACTGACATGATGTCCACCCAATCAAATGATCAGAGAATGAATCTAGTACTGAAAGCATAAGCTACAACTAGCTAGCACTGCAGCGCATTTAAAGCGTGGTGAGTAGTTCACTCAAAGAAAGAAAGAGACAATAGTTTAACAGTTTTTAATAAATTAATTTCTTCCAAAATTAAGAACAAGCGAGAGAGAGAGAGAGAGAGAGAGAGAGAGAGAGAGCGCAAGCTACATTTCATAGTAAATACTTGTTTCACTTTCAATTACTTAGCTAGCATCGAATGCAGCTGGCTAATTTAGCATACTCAAACACCTGGCTCGAGCTGACTATGTCTATCCAACACTGGAACTCTTACAAGTCAATGTAAGCTTTTAGTTTTATTAATTTATTTCTATTTTTAGCAAACTTAACATGTGCAAATATTTGCATGAATATAACAAGATTCAACAACTGAGACATAAACTGAACTAGTTCCAAAGATATGTGATTAACAGAAATTGATATGTCCCTGAACAAGGGGGGGGGGGGTCAAAATCAAAAGTAACAGTCAGTATCTGGTGTGGCCACCAGCTACATTAAGTACTGCAGTGCATCTCCTCCTCATGTACTGCACCAGATTTGCCAGTTATTGCTGTGAGATATTACCAAACTCTTCCACCAAGGCACCTGCAAGTTCCTGGACATTTCTGGGGGGAATGGCCAAGCCCTCACCCTCTGATCCAACAGGTCCCAGACGTGCTCAATGGGAATGAGATCCGGGCTCTTCGCTGGCCATGTCAAAACACTGACATTTCGTTCTTTCATGAAATCCCGCACAGAACGAGCAGTATTGCTGGTGGCATTGTCATGCTGGAGGGTCATGTCAGGATGACCCTGCAAGAAGGGTAACACATGAGGGAGGAGGAGGTCTTTCCTGTAACGCACAGCGTTGATTGCCTGCAATGACAACAAGCTCAGTCCGATGATGCTATGACACACCTCCCCAGACCATGACGGACTCTCCACCTCCAAATCAATCCCGCTCCAGAGTACAGACCTTGGTGTAACGCTCGTTCCTTCGACGATAAACGCGAATCCGACCATCACCCCTGGTGAGACAAAACCGCAACTCGTTAGTGAAGAGCACTTTTTGCTAGTCCTGTCTGGTCCAACGACAGTGGGTTTGTGCCTATAGGCGACGTTGTTGCCGGTGATGTCTGGTGAAGACCTGCCTTACAACAAGCCTACAAGCCCTCAGTCCAGCCTCTCTCAGCCTATCGTGGACAGTCTGAGCACTGATGGAGGGATTGTGCGTTCCTGGTGTAACTCGGGCAGTTGTTGTTGACATCCTGTACCTGTCCCGCAGGTGTGATGTTCAGATATACCGATCCTGTGCAGGTGTTGTTACACGTGGTCTGCCATTGCGAGGACGATCAGCTGTCTGTCCTGTCTCCCTGTAGCGCCTCACAGCACAGACAATGCAATTTATTGCCCTGGCCACATCTGCAGTCCTCATGCCTCCTTGCAGCATGCCTAAGGCACATTCACGCAGATGAGCAGAGACCCTGGGCATCTTTCTTTTGATGTTTTTTAGAGTCAGTAGAAAGGCCTCTTTAGTGTCCTAAGTTTTCATAACTGTGACCTTAATTGACTACCGTCTGTAAGCGGTTAGTGCCTCAACGACCGTTCCACAGGTGCATGTTCATTAATTGTTTATGGTTCATTGAACAAGCATGGGAAACAGTGTTTAAACCCTTTACAATGAAGATCTGTGAAGTTATTTGGGATTTTTACAAATTATCTTTGAAAGACAGGTTCCTGAAAAAGGGACATTTCTTTATTTTGCTGAGTTTATGTTGACTATGACGTGACAATGATATAGGCTGTGTGTAGCGGTTAGAGGTTATGATATGAAGGTTTGGCTTGGAAAAGTTGTTTCGCCTGGTCACAGACAGCTGATGTGGTGTGCACTGAAGTCCACAAGCGAAGGGAAAAGGGGATAGGAGAGTGCGTAGATAGTTGCGAGAATAACTTATAAACGCAACAAACTGTTTGTATGTGTCTGCTATGAAAGTGAACTGTGTTCGCGTGTGATCAGGGGTGTACTCATTGCGTCTCTTCTGTTGTTAAATGCTTCTAAATGGAAGCAAACGGAACGAAACGGGGATAAACATACCTGCATTTGTCCAATAGAAACTCTTGTTTGCAACTGGACTAATGATTACAACCTATATCAGCTAGATGCAGGCAAGAGTGTGCAACTCGGTATTGAATGTGTCACTGTCTGTCACCTTGATTACTAAAAATGATCTCAACCTGTGCACCTACTGTACGTGGTAAACTTTCATTCATAGGCTAGGTTGTAGCAACCTCATGATGGGTACAGGGAACATTAGAGTATCACGTAGTAGGCTAGTGGTTAAGAGTGTTGGGCCAATAACTGAAAGGTCGCTGGATCCAATCCCGAGCCGACTAGGTGAAAAATCTGTCGATGTGCCCTTGAGCAAGGCACTTAACCCAAATTGCTCCTGTAAGTCACTCTGGATAAGAGTGTCTGCTAAATGTCTAAACATTTAAATGTAGCCTAAACGAATCGATGTTACATTGAGCTGGGAGAATGGAATATGAATGACAGTCGTCCAGTATGCTGTAATAGAAATAAGGCCATGCTCATAAAAAAATGATAATCCTGAAAACACTTCTGATCTCATCTCTGTTATCCCTCGTCTTAAACACTTCTGATCTCATCTCAGTTATCCCTCGTCTTAAATACCACTGATCCCATCTCAGTTATCCCTCGTCTTAAATACCACTGATCTCATCTCAGTTATCCCTCGTCTTAAATACCACTGATCTCATCTCAGTTATCCCTCGTCTTAAATACCACTGATCTCATCTCAGTTATCCCTAGTCTTAAATACCACTGATCTCATCTCAGTTATCCCTCGTCTTAAATACCACTGATCCCATCTCAGTTATCCCTCGTCTTAAATACCACTGATCTCATCTCAGTTATCCCTAGTCTTAAATACCACTGATCTCATCTCAGTTATCCCTCGTCTTAAATACCACTGATCTCATCTCAGTTATCCCTAGTCTTAAATACCACTGATCTCATCTCAGTTATCCTTCCATCTTGTGCAATCCATTCCTCCCTCATCTTAAATGCCACTGATCTCAGCTTGTGCAATCTATTCCTCCATCATTCACTCGCTCTCGTTTCAACTGTCTATATCTTCCCCCCATTAAAACAGCTGGCTAGCACAGCTGCTGAGCACTCAACAGGCTTGGCTAATTGTGTCTTCATTAATGTTTTATTTACAAGAAACAACTCCGCAGCTAATTTTGTCCTATAATTAATCCATTCCAGAGAGATAGAGTGAGAGAGTGAGAGTGAAAGTGAGCGAGAGAGAGAGAGATTAAAAATAACTCACATTTCATGAAAGCAGACACTGGATAAGCATCAATATGGCTTTTGAAACGAGCATAGATTTCACAGTGGAGTTCAACTGAAATCTACATCTCTATGTGTTAGTCTGTAGAGATGCTCTTCAAGTAGAGACCCAACCCCAATCCACTTCAGGTTGGTTTAGAAGAGCAGGTAGCTAGATGATAGTGATGTAACAGCAGCAGACATTAACAGGAAGGCTGCAGTCTACAGGTCGGTCTGGGTATCGGGGGCCTTTCACAGCATGACTTAGAAAAGTGTTACTTTCCTCCCCCTGTTGCCATGGGAACCCAGGAACTAATCTTGCTAATCAACGACTGACTAATTAAGCGTCGTTTGAGCACTGTGGCAATCTGTAACTAAAACAAGAAATCACAAAGACGGTTTCGCATAATTAAAAGCTAATTGCGAGAAGTCTCCTTTAGAGAACAATCTCTACCAGTCTTTAATGCACTCACAGTCAGTCACACACAACTCATATTGCATTTGGATCTTTTCTTCCAATTAGAGTTTTAAATGATGAATAAACAGTCATTACGGAAAGTGAGAACTTATGAATGGTCACATAGGACTGAGCTATACTCCGTTTTAATTCCTGGCTATGTGTACACTAATGGCTCTGTGTCCTGGCTATGTGTACACTAATGGCTCTTTGTCCTGGCTATGTGTCCACTAATGGCTCTGTGTCCTGGCTATGTGTACACTAATGGCTCTTTGCCCTGGCTATGTGTCCACTAATGGCTCTTTGTCCTGGCTATGTGTCCACTAATGGCTATTCGTCCTGGCTATGTGTACACTAATGGCTCTTTGTCCTGGCTATGTGTCCACTAATGGCTATGTTTCCTGGCTATGTGTCCTGGCTATGTGTCCACTAATGGCTATGAGTCCTGGCTATGTGTACCACTACACCAATGACTATGTGTCCTGGCTATGTGTAGACTAATGGCTATGTGTCCTGGCTATGTGTACACTAATGGCTATGTGTCCTGGCTATGTGTACACTAATGGCTATGTGTCCACTAATGGCTATGTGTCCTGGCTATGTGTACACTAATGGCTCTGTGTCCTGGCTATGTGTCCTGGTTATGTGTACACTAATGGCTATGTGTCCACTAATGGCTATGTGTCCTGGCTATGTGTACACTAATGGCTATGTGTCCTGACTATGTGTAGACTAATGGCTATGTGTCCTGGCTATGTGTACACTAATGGCTATGTGTCCTGGCTATGTGTACACTAATGGCTATGTGTCCTGGCTATGTGTACACTAATGGCTATGTGTCCTGGCTATGTGTACACTAATGGCTATGTGTCCTGGCTATGTGTACACTAATGGCTATGTGTCCTGACTATGTGTACACTAATGGCTATGTGTCCTGGCTATGTGTACACTAATGGCTATGTGTCCTGGCTATGTGTACACTAATGGCTATGTGTCCTGGCTATGTGTACACTAATGGCTATGTGTCCTGGCTATGTGCACACTAATTGCTATTAGTCCTGACTATGTGTACACTAATGGCTATGTGTCCTGGCTATGTGTACACTAATGGCTATGTGTCCTGACTATGTGTACACTAATGGCTATGTGTCCTGGCTATGTGTCCTGGCTATGTGTACACTAATGGCTATGTGTCCTGACTATGTGTACACTAATGGCTATGTGTCCTGACTATGTGTACACTAATGGCTATGTGTCCTGGCTATGTGTCCTGGCTATGTGTCCTGGCTATGTGTCCTGACTATGTGTACACTAATGGCTATGTGTCCTGGCTATGTGTCCTGGCTATGTGTCCACTAATGGCTATGTGTCCTGGCTATGTGTCCACTAATGGCTATGTGTCCTGGCTATGTGTCCACTAATGGCTATGTGTCCTGGCTATGTGTCCTGACTATGTGTACACTAATGGCTATGTGTCCTGGCTATGTGTCCTGGCTATGTGTCCACTAATGGCTATGTGTCCTGGCTATGTGTAGACTAATGGCTATGTGTCCTGGCTATGTGTCCTGGCTATGTGTCCACTAATGGCTATGTGTAGACTAATGGCTATGTGTCCTGACTATGTGTCCTGGCTATGTGTCCTGGCTATGTGTCCTGGCTATGTGTCCTGACTATGTGTCCACTAGAACACTGGAACACTGGACATCTAATGCCTTTTCTCCATCACTGCCTCTCTTTCTCCCCTATCAGGCCAGATTAAACACAGACCATTATGGCTCTACATTCACTCATTTTTACAGCTCAGCGTGTCTTCTCTCGTCTCTCCCTTCACGTAGATAAAAGTCCCCAAGAATGATGTCCTCTGTCAACTAGGCTCCTGCAGTGTGAATGGATTCTCAGGTGCAGAATGGGAACTGTCTCTAGTCCTACTGCTGTTTCCTCGTCTGAAAGGTGTTTGGGTGAAAAAGGAGAAGCACGTTGGTTGTCAACTTCTTGATTTATCAAAATAACACAGCACATTTACATGAACTGTATAAAGCATTATGTGGCAAAGGTCAAATAAAAACAGCTTTGTATTTTATTTTAGAGGAAAGTTATCAACTCCAAATGATCCGGTTTGGCTTCGTCTGAAAAGTTCACATTTCCAAGTCTGTATTAATTTGGACAGAAGGTAGTAAAGTTCTCAATCGGTTCAAAAAAATACAAAATGAGTAATAGTAAAAACATCCAATAGATTTTTCAGTTGAGTACCGCCATGTTGAAAATGTCAACAGTTTAATTGAGTATTTACAGCGGAGAGGAGAGAGATTGGAAATACATTTTCCCTCTTCAAAGTGTATCCATTCAATCAAACTATTTTCATGGAAATATTCAACATAGACAGTAGTAGCTGAGTGAGGAGAAGGCTCTGTGTAACGCTTCTCATTGGTGGAAGGAGAGGAGGACCAAAATGCAGCATGGTAAATGTTCGTCATATTTTAGTTGAACGAACTGAACACTACACAAAATAATAACGAAGAGAAAACAAAACAGTTCTGCCAGGTGAACAGACACTAAACAGAAATTAATCACCCACAACCAAAATGGGGAAAACAGGCTACCTAAGTATGATTCTCAATCAGAGACAACGAACGACACCTGCCTCTGATTGAGAACCATACTAGGCCAAACACATAGAAATATAACAACCTAGAAAAAAGAACATAGACTACCCACCCCAACTCAAGCCCTGACCAACCTAACACAAAGACATAAAAAAGGAACTAAGGTCAGAACGTGACACTCTGTCTCTGTTTCTCTCTGTCTCTCTCTCTGTTTCTCTCGCTGTCTCTCTCTCTCTCTCTCTCTCTCCCTCTCTCTCTCTCTCTCTCGCTCTCTCTCTCTCTCTGTCTCTCTCGCTCTGTTTCTCTGTTTCTCTCTCTCTCTCTCTCTGTCACGACTACCTCGAATCAGCCGTTTCAGACATGGTGGGAGGAGAGCAGGGTTATTGTTCATTTCAGTTAGTGAAGAGAAATTATGGATAATCTGTTGGCAGAAAAAAACACTGCTCAGCTTGATTGAACTCAATTAACATGTCCCTGCTTCCAACAGCTTCTACAGAGCCTGGAACACGAACGGTGAGGGAGCAGGCCCGTTAACTACTAAACTACACTGACTGATTGGCTGGCTGGCTGAATGGCTGACTGAATGGCTGACTGACTGACTGACTGACTGACTGGCTGGCTGGCTGGCTGGCTGACTGGCTGGCTGAATGGCTGACTTACTGACTGACTGACTGACTGACTGGCTGGCTGGCTGAATGGCTGACTGACTGACTGACTGACTGACTGATTGACTGACTGACTGGCTGAATGAATGACTGGCTGATTGGCTGAATGAATGCCTGAATGGCTGACTGACTGACTGACTGACTGACTGGCTGGCTGGCTGGCTGACTGGCTGGCTGAATGGCTGACTTACTGACTGACTGACTGGCTGGCTGGCTGAATGGCTGACTGACTGACTGACTGACTGACTGACTGACTGATTGACTGGCTGGCTGGCTGGCTGAATGAATGACTGACTGATGACTGGATGGCTGATTGGCTGAATGACTGACTGACTGGCTGGCTGATTGGCTGAATGAATGAATGCCTGACTGACTGACTGACTGGCTGGCTGAATGGCTGATTGGCTGACTGGCTGACTAAATGATTCTCAATGTCTAAAAGTGTAGATGGAGAACTGTATCTCTTACTGGTCCTGAGGGGCTACTAGGAGTGAAGGGTTTTGTTCCATCCCAGCACCGACACTCCTAGACCTGTCATACATGATCACAGCCACCTTATCATCCGATGCATCCAAATGGCTCATTCATCTCCTCTCCTCTCCTCTCCTCTCCTTTCCTCTCTCCTCTCCTCTCCTCTCCTCTCCTCTCCTCTCCTCTCCTCTCCTCTCCTCTCCTCTCCTCTCCTCTGCACTTGAGGCGTCACTACATACACCCTGGTTTGAATCCAGGCTGTATCACAATCGGCCTTGATTGGGAGTCCCATAAGGCGGCCCACATTTGGCCCAGCATCGTCTGTGTTTGGCCGGTGTAGGCCGTCATTATAAATAAGAATCTGTTCTTAACTGACTTGCCTAGTTAAATAGTACAACAACAAATAAATTGTACTGGAAGCAGAATATACTCTGAGTCAAATACAGAGAAGCAGGGCCAGGTGAAACATGGTGCTAACAGTAAACATGGATATTATAGACACGTAGACACGTAGACACGTAAACATGTAGAAACGTAAACATGTAGAAATGTAGACACGTAGACACGTAGAATTGTAGACATGTAGACACGTAGACACATAGAATTGTAGACATGTAGACACGTAGACACATAGACAAATATAAGACATGTAGACACGTAGACAAATAAAAGACATGTAGACACGTAGACACGTAGACACATAGAATTGTAGACATGTAGACATGTAGACACGTAGACACATAGAATTGTAGACATGTAGACACGTAGACACATAGACAAATATAAGACACGTAGACACGTAGACAAATAAAAGAAATGTAGACATGTAGACACGTAGACAAATAAAAGAAATGTAGACATGTAGACACGTAGACATGTAGACACGTAGACACGTAGACAGGTAGACAAATAAAATACATGTAGACACGTAGACAAATAAAAGACATGTAGACACGTAGACACGTAGACAAATAAAAGACACGTAGACACGTAGACAGGTAGACAAATAAAAGACATGTAGACACGTAGACACGTAGACAAATAAAAGACATGTAGACACGTAGACACGTAGACAGGTAGACAAATAAAAGACATGTAGACACGTAGACACGTAGACACGTAGACACATAGACACGTAGACACGTAGACACGTAGACACGTAGAATTGTAGAATTGTAGACAGGTAGACAAGTAGACAAATAAAAGACATGTAGACACGTAGACACGTAGACAAGTAGACAAATAAAAGACATGTAGACACGTAGACACGTAGACACGTAGACACGTAAACACGTAGACACGTAGACACGTAGAATTGTAGACAGGTAGACACGTAAACACGTAGACACGTAGACACGTAGAATTGTAGACAGGTAGACAAATAAAAGACATGTAGACACGTAGACACGTAGACAGGTAGACAAATAAAAGACATGTAGACACGTAGACACGTAGACACATAGACACGTAGACACGTAGACACGTAGACACATAGACACGTAGACACGTAGACACGTAGACACGTAGAATTGTAGAATTGTAGACAGGTAGACAAGTAGACAAATAAAAGACATGTAGACACGTAGACACGTAGACAAGTAGACAAATAAAAGACATGTAGACACGTAGACACGTAGACACGTAGACACGTAAACACGTAGACACGTAGACACGTAGAATTGTAGACAGGTAGACACGTAAACACGTAGACACGTAGACACGTAGAATTGTAGACAGGTAGACACGTAAACACGTAGAATTGTAGACAGGTAGACACGTAGACACGTAGACACGTAGACACGTAGAATTGTAGACAGGTAGACACGTAAACACGTAGACACGTAGACACGTAGAATTGTAGACAGGTAGACACGTAGACACGTAGAATTGTAGACAGGTAGACACGTAGACACGTAGACACGTAGACACGTAGACACGTAGATGAGTAGACAAATAAAAGACATGTAGACATGTAGACAAGTAGACACGTAGACAAGTAGACACATAGACACGTAGACACGTAGACACGTAAACACGTAGACAAATAAAAGACATGTAGACACGTAGACACGTAGACAAATAAAAGACATGTAGACACGTAAACACGTAGACAAATAAAAGACACGTAGACACGTAGACACGTAGACGAGTAGACAAATAAAAGACATGTAGACATGTAGACAAGTAGACACGTAGACAAGTAGACACATAGACACGTAGACACGTAGACACGTAGACACGTAGACACGTAGAATTGTAGACAGGTAGACACGTAAACACGTAGACACGTAGACACGTAGAATTGTAGACAGGTAGACACGTAGACACGTAGAATTGTAGACAGGTAGACACGTAGACACGTAGACACGTAGACACGTAGACAAATAAAAGACATGTAGACATGTAGACAAGTAGACACGTAGACAAGTAGACACGTAGACACGTAGACACGTAGACACGTAGAATTGTAGACAGGTAGACACGTAAACACGTAGACACGTAGACACGTAGAATTGTAGACAGGTAGACACGTAGACACGTAGAATTGTAGACAGGTAGACACGTAGACACGTAGACACGTAGACACGTAGACAGGTAGACACGTAGAATTGTAGACAGGTAGACACGTAAACACGTAGACACGTAGAATTGTAGAATTGTAGAATTGTAGACAGGTAGACAAATAAAAGACAGGTAGACACGTAGACAAATAAAAGACATGTAGACACGTAGACACGTAGACATGTAGACACGTAGACACGTAGACACGTAGACACGTAGACACGTAGACACGTAGACAAGTAGACAAATAAAAGACATGTAGACACGTAGACAAGTAGACACGTAGACACGTAGACACGTAGACACGTAGACATGTAGACACGTAGACACGTAGACACGTAGACAAATAAAAGACATGTAGACACGTAGACAAATAAAAGACATGTAGACACGTAGACAAATAAAAGACATGTAGACACGTAGACATGTAGACACGTAGACACGTAGACATGTAGACACGTAGACACGTAGACATGTAGACACGTAGACATGTAGACACGTAGACACGTAGACACGTAGACACGTAGACACGTAGACATGTAGACACGTAGACACGTAGACACGTAGACAAATAAAAGACATGTAGACACGTAGACAAATAAAAGACATGTAGACACGTAGACAAATAAAAGACATGTAGACACGTAGACATGTAGACACGTAGACACGTAGACATGTAGACACGTAGACACGTAGACATGTAGACACGTAGACATGTAGACACGTAGACACGTAGACACGTAGACACGTAGACACGTAGACATGTAGACACGTAGACACGTAGACACGTAGAATTGTAGACAGGTAGACACGTAAACACGTAGAATTGTAGACAGGTAGACACGTAGACACGTAGACACGTAGACACGTAGAATTGTAGACAGGTAGACACGTAAACACGTAGACACGTAGACACGTAGAATTGTAGACAGGTAGACACGTAGACACGTAGAATTGTAGACAGGTAGACACGTAGACACGTAGACACGTAGACACGTAGACACGTAGACGAGTAGACAAATAAAAGACATGTAGACATGTAGACAAGTAGACACGTAGACAAGTAGACACATAGACACGTAGACACGTAGACACGTAAACACGTAGACAAATAAAAGACATGTAGACACGTAGACACGTAGACAAATAAAAGACATGTAGACACGTAAACACGTAGACAAATAAAAGACACGTAGACACGTAGACACGTAGACGAGTAGACAAATAAAAGACATGTAGACATGTAGACAAGTAGACACGTAGACAAGTAGACACATAGACATGTAGACACGTAGACACGTAGACACGTAGACACGTAGACACGTAGACATGTAGACACGTAGACACGTAGACACGTAGACAAATAAAAGACATGTAGACACGTAGACAAATAAAAGACATGTAGACACGTAGACAAATAAAAGACATGTAGACACGTAGACATGTAGACACGTAGACACGTAGACATGTAGACACGTAGACACGTAGACATGTAGACACGTAGACATGTAGACACGTAGACACGTAGACACGTAGACACGTAGACACGTAGACATGTAGACACGTAGACACGTAGACACGTAGACAAATAAAAGACATGTAGACACGTAGACAAATAAAAGACATGTAGACACGTAGACAAATAAAAGACATGTAGACACGTAGACATGTAGACACGTAGACACGTAGACATGTAGACACGTAGACACGTAGACATGTAGACATGTAGACACGTAGACACGTAGACACGTAGACACGTAGACACGTAGACATGTAGACACGTAGACACGTAGACACGTAGACAAATAAAAGACATGTAGACACGTAGACAAATAAAAGACATGTAGACACGTAGACAAATAAAAGACATGTAGACACGTAGACATGTAGACACGTAGACACGTAGACATGTAGACACGTAGACACGTAGACATGTAGACACGTAGACATGTAGACACGTAGACACGTAGACATGTAGACACGTAGACACGTAGACAAATAAAAGACATGTAGACACGTAGACATGTAGACACGTAGACACGTAGACATGTAGACATGTAGACACGTAGACACGTAGACATGTAGACACGTAGACACGTAGACACGTAGACACGTAGACACGTAGACACGTAGACATGTAGACACGTAGACACGTAGACACGTAGACAAATAAAAGACATGTAGACACGTAGACACGTAGACAAATAAAAGACATGTAGACACGTAGACAAATAAAAGACATGTAGACACGTAGACATGTAGACACGTAGACACGTAGACATGTAGACACGTAGACACGTAGACACGTAGACAAATAAAAGACATGTAGACACGTAGACAAATAAAAGACATGTAGACATGTAGACAAATAAAAGACATGTAGACACGTAGACAAATAAAAGACATGTAGACATGTAGACAAATAAAAGACATGTAGACACGTAGACACGTAGACACGTAGACACATAGACACGTAGACACGTAGACATGTAGACACGTAGACACGTAGACACGTAGACAAATAAAAGACATGTAGACACGTAGACACGTAGACAAATAAAAGACATGTAGACACGTAAACACGTAGACAAATAAAAGACACGTAGACACGTAGACACGTAGACATGTAGACACGTAGACAAATAAAAGACATGTAGACACGTAGACAAATAAAAGACATGTAGACACGTAGACATGTAGACACGTAGACACGTAGACATGTAGACACGTAGACACGTAGACACGTAGACAAATAAAAGACATGTAGACACGTAGACACGTAGACAAATAAAAGACATGTAGACACGTAGACAAATAAAAGACATGTAGACATGTAGACAAATAAAAGACATGTAGACACGTAGACACGTAGACACGTAGACACGTAGACATGTAGACACGTAGACACGTAGACACGTAGACAAATAAAAGACATGTAGACACGTAGACACGTAGACAAATAAAAGACATGTAGACACGTAGACACGTAGACACGTAGACAAATAAAAGACATGTAGACACGTAGACAAATAAAAGACATGTAGACACGTAGACATGTAGACATGTAGACACGTAGACATGTAGACACGTAGACATGTAGACACGTAGACACGTAGACATGTAGACACGTAGACACGTAGACACGTAGACACGTAGACAAATAAAAGACATGTAGACACGTAGACAAGTAGACACGTAGACACGTAGACACGTAGACACGTAGACATGTAGACACGTAGACACGTAGACACGTAGACAAATAAAAGACATGTAGACACGTAGACAAATAAAAGACATGTAGACACGTAGACAAATAAAAGACATGTAGACACGTAGACATGTAGACACGTAGACATGTAGACACGGTTGACCCTTTAATTGGGCTTCTTGCCTCAGCCTCACTATAAACACTTAATGTTATGTCATTTTCCTCACAGCCAGACATATTTTATGGTCACCGCAGGCTGCCCATGTGTTCTACTGCTCGTTAAAACAAGCTAACAGGTCTGTGGGAGGTACAGTCATCGTCTGTAACATGGGTCGGACCTTCACTTAAGGATGTCCTCTACCGCTGCAGTGTGTGGAAATCATAGAAATAGGATAACTAGAGTGGGCATCCCCATTCAAGTCAATGTAATTCTATGTCTACAGTGGAAGCTTGTAGGGTCACCATGTTTAGACCGATACACTGGGCACAGCACAACAATAACTTGTCTATTACAATTTCTGTATCACTATAGTAGTGGATACATTTAACAGCTGTTCACAGGAAACCTCCGTTCAACCCAAAGCTAGACGCGAAGGGAGGCCCAGACAGACACAGCCTACACTATTGGAACAGAAGCAACAGCCAGTCTCTGAGGTTGTTCATTCATATGCAGCCATTCCCCAACGATAAAAGCGTGACATTTAGAAAGTGAGATGCTAAACAATAATGACACAGTCAATAACATAACATATTCATCCCTTTCTAACTAGAATAAGTCACTTACTGCATACTTACATTTACATCATGTGTTCTCTCAGTGTTGCTCTACTTCATACAGACGCACACACACACACACACACACACACACTCCCCCCTCAAACACACACACATGCACGCACACACACTCCCCCCTCAAACACACACACACACACACACACACACACACACACACACACACACACACACACACACACACACACACACACACACACACACACACACACACACACACACACACACACACACACACACACACACACACACACACACACCGGTAATCCTTTCCCCATGGAGTGATGTGATCATGGCTGGCCACGGCCCAGGAAGAGGGACTCTACTTCCCAGTCAGTTTGCTAGGTGGAGGAGAGG
Organism: Oncorhynchus clarkii lewisi; assembly: GCF_045791955.1. NCBI lineage: Eukaryota > Metazoa > Chordata > Actinopteri > Salmoniformes > Salmonidae > Oncorhynchus > Oncorhynchus clarkii. The sequence continues at coordinate 10,989,284 of NC_092153.1, read as the reverse complement.
TCCTCACTAATCCTGACCACTAATCCACCTTGTGAAAACGCTGCTGCAGCAGAGTGCCTCTCAATGAAGAGGGAAAGGAGTGTGATGTGTGGAGAAGGTAACCTTTCTACCAGGTCTGCAGGAGATGACCTGGCTGATCGAAGCTCCTCCAAAAGCAATGAATGCGTCCCAAATGGCAGTAGTGCTAAATGGAGTGCACTGGATAGGGAATAGGGTGCCATCATGAACATGTTCCAGAGTCATGAACCAAACCAATCATCCGTGGCCATCTGCACTACACACATCTGGCGCTTTCAGGGGCCACTAGGAATACCCATGGGCCCTGCGGGGGACGTGTAAACCGGTTTCATTCTCAGCCAATCAGAGGCCATGTGGCGCCCCGGTCGCCTTTTTCAGTCCGGTGATTGGCACAGGGTTATCACCTGATTATGCTACTGTGGCAGCTGTGACAGTACTGGAAATAAGGCTGACTTGCCAGAAAAGGCTTAAAGAAAAAATGTCTTGCCAACTAGAGGCATAGGATACCCTCTGTCTTTCAGATAATAGGTGCAGGTTTCCTGCAGGCCACCACACGAGCACATTTTTATTTTAGGCCACCATTATTAGCCAGATAGTGATCATTCAGAGCCAAAAAGAAACAAGTTTAACAGGACCACTAGGCAAAAAATGGACCAGCCCATCTGGCATTTTCCCAAGATGCCAGAGGGCCAGTCCGCCCTTGCTTTCTGGCACAGCAGGTAAGCTAAATCAAGCAGACCTGTATTGGGACCCCTCCCCCCTAAAATAATACTATTTATTTCAAACCATATATTTTTCAAATCCACTTGAACTCTCCCTCAATTTGCCATGGACATTTGGGCTTTTATATGCCTACCAAGACACTAATATACTATCTCATTAAGAGATGGATCCTTTAAAGGGCCCTGTTATTAACATTTTAAATAGAACCATGATTTGTTTATTTACCCAGATGACACCAGCTGCCGGGTTCGTTTGGTAGTCATAGTGACATTTACATCCCGTCCCGCCAAATAAATAAGGCATCTAGCTATCCCACTATGTCCCCCTTGCACTTTACACTCATGACACTCCATCTTCATTCCCTGCCTGTCTCGCTCTTTGTCTCCCTCTCCTTCCTCTTATTTATATGCAAATGCCTCCCAAAAAAGAAAGATGGTTATTTTTTCCATCAAAAATAAACATTGCCGTTCGCAATCCTATTGGCTTACGTCTCGTAACAGATTCCCCCGCCTCCTGTGATTGGGCACGCTCTCCTGAGAGTGGCGGCTGCTCTCTCTCTCTCTGTCTCCGTCTTCCACCCTCCCACTTCTATCTCTCTCTCTCTTTTTCTCTGCATCTCTCTCTCTCTCTCTCTCTCTCTCTCTCTCTCTCTCTCCTCCGAGCATCCTGGCTTTTAATTGCTGGCTGAGAGGATAGAGAGGGGGCTGATGGGATACGGGCCAGGTCTCGCTCCACTGAGGTGTGCGCTCCTTCGTTTCGGGAACCGGGAGTCGCAGAGGGGGGTAGGTCGCTCAGGTAATAGAAGTGGGGGGTTACTTTAAGAGCCACTTGACAGTCAGAAGGGTCTTGTCATGGAGTCTTTGCCAGCAGCATAGACCTATGTAAAGACAGAAAGCCCATCCTGGCAGTAGAACGGTGGTGACTCCCCCAGAGGTCAGTGCAATCTCAAGTCATCATCACCCCAGTGGGGTTGTTAAAACCCTCTCCATTAGAGTGTCAGCGATTTCCTTCTGGACAGATCAGAAATAGCCCCAACTGACAGGAGTAATTACATGTATTCCATTCCAGGAAGCACTAAGCAGACAGACAAAATTTGCCCGTCAATTTCAAGTCTTTAGCTATAAAAGTAACTACATGTAATGGTTATGCAGACGTGCATTAATTCCCAGACAGCATAGCAGGGTTAAAGGATATGTAGGAGTTCCATCAGTGACCCTGGCCTGTCCTGCCTGTTATGTGATGTTATTCACCAGCGTATCATCATAGAGGGGGAGCTTAAGCCAGTGACTCAGTCCCCCTCAACCTTCTTCAGTCCCACTCCAGACAGAATCACCATTTGGGTGCATCGCTCTGGAGTACCCCTGTGAAACAAAAACTCCTAAAAATAGAGAGAGCAAGAGAGAGAAAGAGAGAGAGAGAGAGAGAGAGAGAGAGAGAGAGAGAGAGAGAGAGAGAGAGACAAAGAGCGAGAGAGAGAGAGAGAGAGAGAGAGAAAGAGAGACAGAGACAGAGACAGAGACAGAGACAGACAGAGAGGGAGAGAGAGAGACAGAGAGGGAGAGAGAGAGAGAGAGAGAGAGAGAGAGAGAGAGAGAGAGAGAGAGAGAGAGAGAGAGAGAGAGAGAGAGAGGGAGAGAGAGAGAGAGAGAGGTATGTTGAATCTCTGCATCAGCCTCCCCTGGCATTATGACATGATATGATGGCCTGCATATGTAAACCAAAGGGATCCGAAGGGCTCCTGTCAATATGAATAAGTCAACTCAGACCTTTTTTGCGAGCCGTACTGTATCAACGCACTATTTTGCCTGCACGGCATTCAGCTCTGCAGAAAGAAAGAGAGAGAGAGAGAGAGAGAGAGAGAGAGAGACAGAGAAAGAGATAGATACAGAGAGAGAGATACAGATAGATCTAGAAATAGAGACAGAGCGAGTGAGAGAGAGAGAGAGAGAGAGAAAGAGAGAGAGAGAGAGAGAGAGAGAAAGGCTGTGCAACCACAGCAGAACTCGAGACAGAGCTGCATTTCCTGACAAAATGTAAAAATATCAAACAATTAGAGAGTGTAATTTTGAAATATTCAAGGTTTCAATGACCTCTCTGATGAGAGTAGGCTACCCATCTTGTTGGGGGGGGACGTCGAGAGCTGTGGGTTGGCAGCGCTCTTCAGTACATTGATGCCTGCCATAAGATGAGGGACAGTGTCTGTCCTCTATGCTTATTATTATTGTTCAATGTATGGTTATTTTGACCCTTGGTTATTGTTGTTACTGTATTGAGTATTATATATATTTATTATTATTTATTATTTATTTATTATAATTATGTTAATATTGTTAATCTCCAAAGTAAGCTTTGGCAATATGTACATTGTTACATCATGCCAATAAAACAAATTGAATTGAATTGAGAGAGAGATAGAGAGAGAGGGAGAGAGAGACAGTGATAGAGGGAGAGAGAGAGAGATACAGAGAGAGAGATACAGAGATACAGAGAGAGAGAGAGAGAGAGAGAGAGAGAGAGTGAGAGAGAGAGATACAGAGAGAGAGAGAGAGAGAGAGAGAGAGAGAGAGAGAGAGAGAGGGAGAGAGAGAGAGATACAGAGGGAGAGAGAGAGAGAGAGAGATTGAGAGAGAGTGAGAGATACAGAGAAAGAGAGATACAGAAAGAGAGAGAGAGAAAGAGATACAGAGTGAGAGAGAGAGAGAGAGAGATACAGATTGAGATAGATACAGAGAGAGAGAGAGAGATACAGAGTGAGAGAGATACAGAGAGAGAGAGAGAGATACAGAGTGAGAGAGATACACAGAGAGAGAGAGGGAGAGATACAGAGAGTGAGAGATACAGAGTGAGAGAGACACAGGGAGAGAGAGATACAGAGAGAGAGATAGATACAGTGAGAGAGTAAGAGATACAGAGAGAGAGAGATACAGAGAGAGATATATTTTATCTTACCTTTAATTAACCAGGTAGGCAAGTTGAGAACAAGTTCTCATTTACAATTGCGACCTGGCCAAGATAAATCAAAGCAGTTTGACACATACGACAACACAGAGTTACACATGGAGTAAAACAAACATACAGTCAATAATACAGTAGAAACAAGTCTATATACAATGTTTCAGTTTCAGAGATTTTTGTAGTTCGTTCCAGTCATTGGCAGCAGAGAACTGGAAGGAGAGGCGGCCAAAGAAAGAATTGGTTTTGGGGGTGACCAGAGAGATATACCTGCTGTAGCGCGTGCTACAGGTGGGTGATGCTATGGTGACCAGCGAGCTGAGATAAGGGTCTTATAGATGACATGAAGCCAGTGGGTTTGGCGATGAGTATGAAGCGAGGGCCAGCCAACGAGAGCGTACAGGTCGCAATGGTGGGTAGTATATGGGGCTTTGGTGACAAAACGGATTGCACTGTGATAGACTACATGCAATTTGTTGAGTAGGGTATTGGAGGCTATTTTGTAAATGACATCGCCGAAGTCGAGGATTGGTAGGATGGTCAGTTTTACAAGGGTATGTTTGATAGCATGAGTGAAGGATGCTTTGTTGCGAAATAGGAAGCCAATTCTAGATTTAACTTTGGATTGGAGATGTTTGATGTGGGTCTGGAAGGAGAGTTTACAGTCTAACCAGACACCTAGGTATTTGTAGTTGTCCACGTATTCTAAGTCAGAGCCGTCCAGAGTAGTGATGTTGGACAGGCGGGCAGGTGCAGGCAGCGATCGGTTGAAGAGCATGCATTTAGTTTTACTTGTATTTAAGAGCAATTGGAGGCCACGGAAGGAGAGTTGTATGGCATTGAAGCTTGCCTGGAGGGTTGTTAACACAGTGTCCAAAGAAGGGCCAGAAGTATACAGAATGGTGTCGTCTGCGTAGAGGTGGATCAGAGACTCACCAGCAGCAAGAGCAACATCATTGATGTATACAGAGAAGAGAGTCGGTCCAAGAATTGAACCCTGTGGCACCCCCATAGAGACTGCCAGAGGTCCGGACAGCAGACCCTCCGATTTGACACACTGAACTCTATCAGAGAAGTAGTTGGTGAACCAGGCGAGGCAATCATTTGAGAAACCATGGCTAGATACAGAGAGAGATATCAAAATCCAGAAAATAGCTGTTAAATTCTACAACCACCTAAAAGGAAGCGATTCCCAAATATTCCATAACAAAGCCATCACCTACAGAGAGATGAACCTAAGCAAGCTGGTCCTGGGGCTCTGTTCACAAACACAAAAACACCCCACAGAGCCCCAGGACAGCAACACAATTAGACCCAACCAAATCATGAGTAAACAAAAATATAATTATTTGACACATTGGAAGAATATACAAAAAAACTGAGCAAACTAGAATGCTATTTGGCCCTAAACAGAGAGTACACAGTGGCAGAATACCTGAACACTGTGACTGACCCAAAATGAAGGAAAGCTTTGATTATGTACAGACTCAGTGAGCATAGCCTTGCTATTGAGAAAGGCCACCGTAGGCAGACATGGCTCTCAAGAGAAGACAGGCTATGTGCACACTGCTCACAAAATGAGGTGGAAACTGAGCTGCACTTCCTAACCTCATGCCAAATATATGACCATATTAGAGATACATATTTCCCTCAGAATCCACAGATTCACAAACAATTCAAAAATGAACCCAATTTTGATAAACTGCCCTATCTACTGGGTGAAATTCCACAGTGTGCCATCACAGCAGCAAGATTTGTGACCTGTTGCCACAAGAAAAGGTCAACCAGTGAAGAACAAACACCATTGTAAATACAACCCATATTTATGTTTATTTATTTTCCTTTTTGTACTTTAACCATTTGTACATCGTTACAACACTGTATATATACATAATATGATATTTGTAATGTCTTTATTGTTTTGGAACTTCTGTGAGTGGACTGTTGACTGTTCATTTTTATTGTTTATTTCACTTTTGTATATTATCTACCTCACTTGCTTTGGCAATGTTAACATATGTTTCCCATGCCAATAAAGCCCCTTGAATTGAATTGAATTGAATTGAGAGAGAGGGAGAGAGAGAGAGAGAGGGAGAGAGAGAGAGAGAGAGAGAGATACACAGAGAGAGAGAGAGAGAGAGAGAGATACAGAGAGAGAGAGATATACAGAGAGAGAGAGAGCAATACAGAGGGGAATATACAGAGAGAGAGAGAGAGAGA
>NC_092153.1:10740871-10978371 GCF_045791955.1 Oncorhynchus clarkii lewisi | reverse complement strand
TATGATGAATGTGTACTTCAAGGAAGTGCGCTACTATCACTTCAAAACCTGGAATAAAACCACATTTCAAAAGGCTGGTGGATTGAGTGAGGACATGATACAACAGTGGTGATCATTTTTTGGGAGTGTTAACAATTCATTTCGAGCACAGGGTTGGAGATAACGGCTAATATGTTTTACGTTGTGCAGCTCCATGTGGCTCACATCCGACCAAATGGTGAGAAGTCTACACACTACAGCACAACACAGCCAGGGAAAGCAGTGGCCTGGAACTTTACAGAGAGCCACTGAGCCATTAGAGAACATTACTGTCAACCACTGCACACTAAACTAGCTGCTGCACACTGATTAGAGCTACAATTCAATTACAAACTAGTGTGGATATGATGCGGTCTGCTTATTCAATGTGACAGCCATCAGACAGAGATCTGGTCACCAGAGGAGCAGGAGAGCTGAGGGAAACTCTGGAAGGGTACAGTCCCACCATGATGCTGGCGGGTTTTGGACTTCTGACCCCTTTTAAACATTGTGGACTTGTTCATTTCCTCTGCATCCTCTGATACCAACCGTTTGTCTGTGCTAGAGCACTGTCTATGAGACAAGTGCGGTTTCTCTCACAAAAATGTCTGTAAAGTCCACACGTTTTGAGCTACCAACTATTATGGGATATATATGAGAAGCTAAGACTCTCGCAAACATGCACATGTAACCTGTGATGCTCACAAGCCAAGAGTCGTAAGAAGGTAAGGGGTTCTTCTACACAGAAGATCATAGGAAATGCCAGGTCATAGTGCATACAGTACTGTAATAAGCTCAGATAGTTGCTGTCACAAACTCCAAACTCTACATAGTTGTCACCAACTAGTTGGATATTAATTTCACAGTGAGCAAACAATTTCTGTAATTATAGCATTCTTATAAATTCCTTTTTCATGGTTAAGTGTTTGGAGTTCTGTCTATGTCTTTTCCTGTAGGCTACGCTAGGGAGGGTAGCAGATATCAATGTACAGTGCCTTGCAAAATTATTCAGCCCCTTTACTTTCAGTGCAGCAAACTCTCTCCAGAAGTTCAGTGAGGATCTCTGAATGATCCAATGTTGACCTAAATGACTAATGATGATAAATACAATCCACCTGTGTGTAATCAAGTCTCTGTATAAATGCACCTGCACTGTGATAGTCTCAGAGGTCCGTTAAAAGCGCAGAGAGCATCATGAAGAACAAGGAACACACCAGGCAGGTCCGAGATACTGTTGTGAAGAAGTTTAAAGCCGGATTTGGATACAAAAATATTTCCCAAGCTTTAAACATCCCAAGGAGCACTGTGCAAGCGATAATATTGAAATGGAAGGAGTATCAGACCACTGCAAATCTACTAAGACCTGGCCGTCCCTCTAAACTTTCAGCTCATACAAGGAGAAGACTGATCAGAGATGCAGCCAAGAGGCCCATGATCACTCTGGATGAACTGCAGAGATCTACAGCTGAGGTGGGAGACTCTGTCCATAGGACAACAATCAGTCGTATATTGCACAAATCTGGCCTTTATGGAAGAGTGGCAAGAAGAAAGCCATTTCTTAAAGATATCCATAAAAAGTGTTGTTTCAAGTTTGCCACAAGCCACCTGGGAGACACACCAAACATGTGGAAGAAGGTGCTCTGGTCAGATGAAACCAAAATTGAACTTTTTGGCAACAATGCAAAACGTTATGTTTGGCGTAAAAGCAACACAGCTGAACACACCATCCCCACTGTCAAACATGGCAGCATCATGGTTTGGGCCTGCTTTTCTTCGCAGGGACAGGGAAGATGGTTAAAATTGATGGGAAGATGGATGGAGCCAAATACAGGACCATTCTGGAAGAAAACCTGATGGAGTCTGCAAAAGACCTGAGACTGGGACGGAGATTTGTCTTACAACAAGACGATCCAAAACATAAAGCAAAATCTACAATGGAATGGTTCAAAAATAAACATATCCAGGTGTTAGAATGGCAAAGTCAAAGTCCAGACCTGAATCCAATCGAGAATCTGTGGAAAGAACTGAAAACTGCTGTTCACAAATGCTCTCCATCCAACCTCACTGAGCTCGAGCTGTTTTGCAAGGAGGAATGGGAAAAAATGTCAGTCTCTCGATGTGCAAAACTGATAGAGACATACCCCAAGCGACTTACAGCTGTAATCGCAGCAAAAGGTGGCGCTACAAAGTATTAACTTAAGGGGGCTGAATAATTTTGCACGCCCAATTTTTCAGTTTTTGATTTGTTAGAAAAGTTTGAAATATCCAATAAATGTCGTTCCACTTCATGATTGTGTCCCACTTGTTGTTGATTCTTCACAAAAAAATACAGTTTTACATCTTTATGTTTGAAGCCTGAAATGTGGCAAAAGTTCGCAAAGTTCAAGGGGGCCGAATACTTTCGCAAGGCACTGTAAGTGATGGTCGATGACTGATATAACAATGCAAAAACTGGTTAGATGTTTGATAAACGGTCGATGACCAGCATCAATAAAACAGTTTAGGCCCAGCCTCAGTGGCAAGTCCAGCAACTTTGGATATTAAAATGATTCATTCGTCCACAAATTCTCTATTTAGGTCACCCACTTTGACTGGCTGGCCTGTTGTCATCATCAGCCACACATGACGCTAACATACTGGCTGCATTATCGCCTTGAACCAGTCCAGGGCTCAAAAAACCCTCCACCGCCCGCCACCACACCGCCATCAGCCCAGCGTCACGCACACACGCACACCCAAATCCCTCCTCCCCCGACAGACTGCCCGTTAACGATTCACTCATTCCGTTGATTTAAATCAAGCCGTCTTGTTCGCTGCAATTAGCAGCCGGCCCGCAGCTCGCTGGTAACGCCGTAACTCATAACAACCATGGCGCTCCTGTCCTCTCCTCTCCAAAATAATCCACGCAGGAGTGGGAGTGGGAGTGGGAGTGGGAGTGGGAGTTAGAGCTCTGCAGTGCTTGAGAAATAATAACAAAAGAACTGTTACAGTTTATTCACCATGTCAGTGAATTAGAGCCTCAATGCAAATTGAGTTTCCAATAAAACCCACCTGGAGAAAGACGGAAGAAGAAAAACACAAAGAAAAAAGGAAGGAACATTTAAATGCAAATCTTTGCAAAATGTTACTGACATTTGCATATAATTAATTTACTAGGCTTTACTACTTAAAGTGGACGGTGGGCTGGGAAGCAGGAGAGCTCCTGCAACAATGGGAGTCACACTAGAGGAGGGGGCTTTCATGTGGAGGGATGAGAGGAGTGAATTACCAGGGGATATAGTCATTGATCATGTTGCAGGGGCAGAACAGGCAGGGACGATTGTTGTTGTTGCCTCTGCGCCACTTATTGAGACAACTTCACAATGTTCCCAAACAGCAAGAAGGCAGACAACAGGACGAATGCCAATTAATGCCACTCAGAGTGAGGCTGGCAGCTGCTTGAAAACACACCTCAAACCATTGCCTTTGTCAAATAGTGTACTTGCCGCATTTACAAAATCTCCATTAGCTTCAAAACGCATTTTAGTACAACTGTACGAGCCAAGTTACAAAGTGGATTTAACAAACACAATGCTTTCCTGCTGAAATTAGAAATGAGCTATAGGCCTATCCATGCAGGTTGGGACGAGGAAGGAAATTGATGTATTTGTTTCAGAGCTATTTAGAATGGCTCTCATTAAGTAATTGCACCCTCAGCAAGGCAGGACTGCATAATGCAGTTGGCTAGGCTGGTGCAGGAGATGGGAGCTGCTTTCTACAACACAGCCAGCCCCCACCAAGCAAAACTACATACCAACATTCCCCTCATATTCATAAAGAGTTTGGAATCAGATCAAAATACAGTAAGGAACGTTGTCCCTGTAGTACCTTGGCAAGGGTCATTATAATATATTTATCTCAGTGCCATCTTGGGTCATTATAATATATTTATTATCTCATGGTATCTTGGGTCATTATAATATATTTATCTCAGTGCCATCTTGGGTCATTATAATATATTTATCTAAGTGCCATCTTGGGTCATTATAATATATTTATCTCAGTGCCATCTTGGGTCATTATAATATATTTATCTAAGTGCCATCTTGGGTCATTATAATATATTTATCTAAGTGCCATCTTGGGTCATTATAATATATTTATCTCAGTGCCATCTTGGGTCATTATAATATATTTATCTCAGTGCCATCTTGGGTCATTATAATATATTTATCTCATGGTATCTTGGGTCATTATAATATATTTATCTCAGTGCCATCTTGGGTCATTATAAAATATTTATCTCATGGTATCTTGGGTCATTATAAAATATTTATCTCAGTGCCATCTTCGGTCATTATAATATATTTATCTCAGTGCCATCTTGGGTCATTATAATATATTTATCTAAGTGCCATCTTGGGTCATTATAATATATTTATCTAAGTGCCATCTTGGGTCATTATAATATATTTATCTAAGTGCCATCTTGGGTCATTATAATATATTTATCTCATGGTATCTTGGGTCATTATAATATATTTATCTCAGTGCCATCTTGGGTCATTATAATATATTTATCTAAGTGCCATCTTGGGTCATTATAATATATTTATCTCAGTGCCATCTTCGGTCATTATAATATATTTATCTCAGTGCCATCTTGGGTCATTAAAATATATTTATCTAAGTGCCATCTTGGGTCATTATAATATATTTATCTAAGTGCCATCTTGGGTCATTATAATATATTTATCTAAGTGCCATCTTGGGTCATTATAATATATTTATCTCAGTGCCATCTTGGGTCATTATAATATATTTATCTCAGTGCCATCTTGGGTCATTATAAAATATTTATCTCAGTGCCATCTTGGGTCATTATAATATATTTATCTCAGTGCCATCTTGGGTCATTATAATATATTTATCTCATGGTATCTTGGGTCATTATAATATATTTATCTCAGTGCCATCTTGGGTCATTATAATATATTTATCTAAGTGCCATCTTGGGTCATTATAATATATTTATCTCAGTGCCATCTTGGGTCATTATAATATATTTATCTAAGTGCCATCTTGGGTCATTATAATATATTTATCTCATGGTATCTTGGGTCATTATAAAATATTTATCTCAGTGCCATCTTGGGTCATTATAATATATTTATCTCAGTGCCATCTTGGGTCATTATAATATATTTATCTCAGTGCCATCTTGGGTCATTATAATATATTTATCTCATGGTATCTTGGGTCATTATAATATATTTATCTCAGTGCCATCTTGGGTCATTATAATATATTTATCTAAGTGCCATCTTGGGTCATTATAATATATTTATCTCAGTGCCATCTTGGGTCATTATAATATATTTATCTCAGTGCCATCTTGGGTCATTATAATATATTTATCTCAGTGCCATCTTGGGTCATTATAATATATTTATCTCAGTGCCATCTTGGGTCATTATAATATATTTATCTCAGTGCCATCTTGGGTCATTATAATATATTCACCTCAGTGCCATCTTGGGTCATTATAATATATTTATCTCAGTGCCATCTTGGGTCATTATAATATATTTATCTCATGGTATCTTGGGTCATTATAATATATTTATCTCAGTGCCATCTTGGGTCATTATAAAATATTTATCTCATGGTATCTTGGGTCATTATAAAATATTTATCTCAGTGCCATCTTCGGTCATTATAATATATTTATCTCAGTGCCATCTTGGGTCATTATAATATATTTATCTAAGTGCCATCTTGGGTCATTATAATATATTTATCTAAGTGCCATCTTGGGTCATTATAATATATTTATCTAAGTGCCATCTTGGGTCATTATAATATATTTATCTCATGGTATCTTGGGTCATTATAATATATTTATCTCAGTGCCATCTTGGGTCATTATAATATATTTATCTAAGTGCCATCTTGGGTCATTATAATATATTTATCTCAGTGCCATCTTGGGTCATTATAAAATATTTATCTCAGTGCCATCTTGGGTCATTAAAATATATTTATCTAAGTGCCATCTTGGGTCATTATAATATATTTATCTAAGTGCCATCTTGGGTCATTATAATATATTTATCTAAGTGCCATCTTGGGTCATTATAATATATTTATCTCAGTGCCATCTTGGGTCATTATAATATATTTATCTCAGTGCCATCTTGGGTCATTATAAAATATTTATCTCAGTGCCATCTTGGGTCATTATAATATATTTATCTCAGTGCCATCTTGGGTCATTATAATATATTTATCTCATGGTATCTTGGGTCATTATAATATATTTATCTCAGTGCCATCTTGGGTCATTATAATATATTTATCTAAGTGCCATCTTGGGTCATTATAATATATTTATCTCAGTGCCATCTTGGGTCATTATAATATATTTATCTAAGTGCCATCTTGGGTCATTATAATATATTTATCTCATGGTATCTTGGGTCATTATAAAATATTTATCTCAGTGCCATCTTGGGTCATTATAATATATTTATCTCAGTGCCATCTTGGGTCATTATAATATATTTATCTCAGTGCCATCTTGGGTCATTATAATATATTTATCTCATGGTATCTTGGGTCATTATAATATATTTATCTCAGTGCCATCTTGGGTCATTATAATATATTTATCTAAGTGCCATCTTGGGTCATTATAATATATTTATCTCAGTGCCATCTTGGGTCATTATAAAATATTTATCTCAGTGCCATCTTGGGTCATTATAATATATTTATCTCAGTGCCATCTTGGGTCATTATAATATATTTATCTCATGGTATCTTGGGTCATTATAAAATATTTATCTCAGTGCCATCTTGGGTCATTATAATATATTTATCTCAGTGCCATCTTGGGTCATTATAATATATTCACCTCAGTGCCATCTTGGGTCATTATAATATATTTATCTCAGTGCCATCTTGGGTCATTATAATATATTCACCTCAGTGCCATCTTGGGTCATTATAATATATTCACGTCAGTGCCATCTTGGGTCATTATAATATATTCACCTCAGTGCCATCTTGGGTCATTACTGCACAGAAACAGACAGAGCAGTGCTGCTTCCAATAGAATGTGGCCCCTCAGTTCTAGTCATTGCAGACTGTAGCAAATGAATGTCGCAGACAACGTCCTTGACTCCATTCAGGACTTAAAAAACGGATCATTTTAACGACTTCAAATGGACTCCAATTGAACAGAAACCCAATTTCCCCTGTTGAGCCGTGAAAGGATGACACTGTTTAGGCATAAGATTTTTCATTATCATCAAAAAACGACATTTTGGTAAAGGAGAAAAGCACGGCCTTGTCACACAGGTACCAATAGCTGAATTGAATAAGTAATCCTTTTTTATTTAAAAAAATAAATTTTACCCCCTTTTCGTGGAATCCAATTGTTAGTCATTACTATCTTGTCTCATCGCTACAACTCCCGTACGGGCTAACACTAACCCGAAGGTTGAAAGCCATGCGTCCTCCGAAACACAACCCAACCAAGCCACACTGCTTCTTAACACAGCGCGCATCCAACCCGGAAGCCAGCTGCAACAATGTGTCGGAGGAAACACAGTGCACTGCGCCCAGCCCGCCACAGGAGTCGCTGGTGCGCGATGAGACAAGGATATTCCTACCAGCCAAACCCTCCCTAACCCTAACCCGCACAGCCAATTGTGCATCGCCCCACGGACCTCCTGGTCGCGGCCGGCTGCGACAGAGCCTGGGTGCGAACCCAGAGTCTCTGGTGGCACAGCTAGCGCTGCGATGCAGTGCCTTAGACCACTGCGCCACCCGGGAGGCCAAAATAAATCATTCTTATTTACAATATTTGAGTGAACCTGTAGTGTGGTTCACCTTTATCTGCAATAGGTTAAACATAGACCACATAGTCAATTTCAGTGATTCCAGTTTATTTCAGCAAGAAGGCCTTTCCTCTGGCTTTCTCCTGCTGATGTTAGCCAACCTGTCAGCCTCCTTAATCTCCCACGGAGGATATATAGCCACTGAAATGTCATTTTACCGTTTCTGAGTATGTTTACACACTGTGCTGGATCAACCTTTGCTAATTTGACAAGCCATTATCATATTTCACCCAAAGCCAGCCAGTAATTAATCCAGTGGATGGGAAAGACGAAATGAAAAACCTTTACCGCCTTCAGCACTGTCGTCATACTAATTCAACTCTGCAATATCTCTGTTTCCTATCAGCGCATGCACACACACGCACACACACACACGCACGCACGCACGCACGCACGCACACACACACACACACACACACACACACACACACACACACACACACACACACACACACACACAAACAAACACATTAAGACTATTATTATTATTATACACACACATACTCAAGAGAGGTCATGTCTCAGGATATTGTTGCATTGTGGTCATCATGATCACTGTCAGGTGATGTTCTAGGTAGTTCCCTCAGTCTAGTGGGTGGTTGTCTTAGGTATGACGCCACTCCCCCTGAGTGGTGCGTCAGTCAGAGTATTGTGTTGCATGTGTACTGGAGTGTGTAGCTACAGTAAGAGATAAAGACATAAAGAGACAACCATATCATGTCCTCACAGTATATATGCACCTGATTGTGTATTTCTATTACAGGATAGCGAGAGAGAGAGAGAGAGAGAGAGAGAGAGAGAGAAAACAAAAAGATAATTACTTGACACATTGGAAAGAATTAACAAAAAAACAGTGCGTAATGTGTAATGTTTACTGTTAATTTTGATTGTTTATTTCACTTTTGTATATTATCTACCTCACTTGCTTTGGCAATGTTAACACATGTTTCCCATGCCAATAAAGTCCCTTGAATTGAATTGAAAGTTGAAATTGAAAGTTTGAAATATCCAAAAAATGTTGTTCTTCACTTCATGATTGTGTCCCACTTGTTGTTGATTCTTCACAAAAAAATACAGTTTTATATCTTTATGTTTGAAGCCTGAAATGTGGCAAAAGGTCGCAAAGTTCAAGGGGGCCGAATACTTTCGCAAGGCACTGTATATACATAATATGACATTTGTAATGTCTTTATTCTTTTGAAACTTCTGTATGTGTAATGTTTACTGTTAATTTTGATTGTTTATTCAACTTTTGTATATTATCTACCTCACTTGCTTTGGCAATGTTAACACGTTTCCCATGCCAATAAAGCCCTTGAATTGAATTGAGAGAGAGAGAGAGAGTTACAGAGAGAGAGAGAGAGAGAGATACAGAGTGAGAAAGAGAGACAATGTGTGTGTGTGTGTGTGAGAGAGAGAGAGAGAGAGAGAGAGAGAGAGAGAGAGAGAGAGAGAGAGAAAGATAGAGAGCGCAAGAGAGAGAGAGAGATAGAGGCAGTGTGAGAGAGATTACGTGTGAAAGAGAGAGATCATCGTTCGTTCATCTCCTCCAGAAGCTGTGCATATTAATGCAGCAGTACTGCAGTGTCCCGTCCTCCCATCCATGAACCAGCAGCAGCCAGCTAGCCAGCCACCCAACCAGCCAACCAGCCAGCCAGCCACCCAACCAACCAGCCAGCCACCCAACCAGACAGACAGCCACCCAACCAGCCAGCCAGCCAGCCACCCAACCAGCCAACCAGCCAGCCAGCCAGCCACCCAACCTGCCAGCCAGCCACCCAACCAGACAGCCAGCCACCCAACCAGACAGATAGCCAACCAGCCAGCCACCCAACCAGCCAGCCACCCAACCAGACAGCCAGCCAACCAGCCAGCCAGCCACCCAACCAACCAGCCAGCCAGCCAGCCACCCAACCAGACAGCCACCCAACCAGCCAGCCACCCAACCAACCAGCCAGCCAGCCAGCCAGACAGCCAGCCACCCAACCAGACAGCCACCCAACCAGCCACCCAGCCAGCCAGCCAGCCAACCAGACAGCCAGCCAGCCACCCAACCAGACAGCCAGCCACCCAACCAGACAGACAGCCACCCACCCAACGAGCCAACCAGCCAGCCAGCCAGCCAGCCAGCCAGCCACCCAACCAGCCAACCAGCCAGCCAGCCAGCCACCCAGCCAGCCAGCCAGCCACCCAACCAGACAGACAGCCACCCAACCAGACAGCCAGCCAGCCAGCCAAGGTCACCTGGGATTACGATGTGAGTCCATGACTAAACAGCGTGGGAGGTTAAATAGGACACCCTCCGTTTCAGCCGAGCCCCCCGCTCAGCTCTGAAACGTACAAAACCTCTAATAAATGAGAGCCTTCATGCATTCCATGAGAGACTGCTGTAGGCAGCTGCATTTATGAATTCTGATTAGATGCAGAAGAAGATTCCATAGCCAGGTTTCGATGACGTAGCTGTTTCTGTGTCTCTGTGTGTGTCTCTCTCTCTCTGTCTCTCTTTCTCTCTGGGAGAGAAGGGGAAGAAGTTAAGGAAACCAATCACGGCATTCCTCAGAATTAGAATGATTGTTAATGAAAAGCTTCTTCTTCTCCCTCCTTTGCTGTTAAACCAGCTGTGTCGTTAACGGTCTATTTTAGTGCAGCGTATTACATTAGTACTCTCAGGCTCCCAGCCTCCCTCCTGCTCATCAGAGCACTCAGGTCAGGATAATATACCCACACGTGTCATGAGGCATTGTGGTAGGGGCTGCTGGAAGGAGCAGATGGTGACAGACCATATGGCCCTGAGCTTACAGCAGTGCTGTGAGAAAGCCTAAGACACACACACACACACACACACACACACACACACACACACACACACACACACACACACACACACACACACACACACACACACACACACAGGCAGGGACACACACACTATATAATACACACACACAGACACGAGCACATCTCGGCCACCGAAGGAAGCAGGCAGGCCCGCACTCACATACACACACACCCACACACACCCCCAGACACACACACACTATGTGAGCATTGTCATTAGCTCTGTGCTCAGCAGTAGGGAGGTATCATTCTGTCTGTGGCCACAGTCTACCGGGGAGTATATGGATATACGTCTGCTCGCCAGGCACCGGCACAATTTATTTTACATATTGATCTCAACCTAATGGACGCAGTAAAAAGTGAGATTAAAGGTTGGGAGTGGCCTTTATAAATCCTTCATAAGACCATCCATTCCCCATTTAGGAACCGCTAATACCAAGCAAGATCATGTACGACCGGTAGGCAGTGTTTTCCAATAAACAGACAGAAAACTTTATTTGCTTTGAATTTGTCTGGGTGTTGTTCAGCTTGGCCCATATAAGGGCCAGACAGGAAATGTAGCATGACACAGGAAACAGGAAGCTTGGTAAGGAACAAGAAGTAATATGTACTGCATCTCAGGTGTGTTGATTTCTTTTCATATTCTATTGACCTTACAATGAGATACATTTTGAGAAAGGCCTCACAGAGCTGTAAAAAATAAAAAGTAGGACTGAAGATGTTCTTTGGTTTAGGGGTCATTGGAAGTCATGTGTGACCAACAGGCTCGATTCGGTCTTATGTAGCAAAATTTGAAATTGTGTTTTTTACATAAGATAAAAGTAGAGACTCAGCGCTAGAAAATGGTATATCATACACTACAGCTGAGGAACAATGGGAAAGTAACTCTGCTTTGAAAGTTGACCAACTTGTAACCTCACTTTTGAGAAAAGCGCCCCCTTGAATGTTTTTCACACCCTCTTAAGCCCCACCCATCTCTTGAAGGATTCACATGCGAGGCCATGTGCTAAACAGAGTGAGCACGGTATTGTACTAAACAACCAGAGATTTCAAGACTAAAGGCTGGTTTATATGTCTTTTGACATGTCTGTAGACAGTTGTCGCAGTGACATCATTAACATTCTATTGTCGTCCGACATCAAACTTGACGTTGTCGTTAGGAAAAAGTACAAACACAAAAACGACAGACTTCAGCAGCCTAGTTGTCCAAAATAGCATAACTGATGTATTTGACGAGGAGGATCAAGGCACTCTTCATAGTACTGGGCCATTCCACTTTAACAGAGTGATGCTAAGATTTTTCACTTTACAACGTGTCAAACAAAAACTTATGATTGCAAAGTTTATCAAACCATATAACTCTGTGCACAAGGCCTACTTTTAACAATTTCCACAGAACAGTGCTGATGCAAAGTTTGGTGACAGAATAACGGTTTGTGGTGTTTGTGCTGTTTGTGCTGTCATTCTGTTACCAAACTTTGCGTCTGCATTGTTCTTTAATTAAATATGTTTTTGTGTTGTTGTATTTTGGGGGAAATTGTTAAAAGTATTCCTTGCGCAATCATTTATTTTGTTTGACACATTTTAAAGTGAAAAATCTGAGTCTCAGCATTACTCTGTTATCATGGAATTGCCCAATTTACAATGTTTTTGTCTGGCCCTGGTATGTTCAGTGAAAAAGATTTTAAAAAGAAGCCTTTCAGCATGGCCTTCATCAGTTTGAAAATGGGATGCCTATTGTTCAATCACAGGGCGGGCTCCAGGTATAAACAACATAAGCCCCCGTGTTTTAGGGACTCAGTTGGTGTCTCAAATTACTGTTGAGAGTTACAATAGTAGAATACACAAGGTGCAAGTTCAATATCTGGCTGTGCATCAGCAGTTGTTCTCTTGTTTTGTCAATCACTGACAGTCACTCAATTAGCCCATGTCAGCTTCTGTAACCATTCTTATATTGAGAAGTTAATCTGGCCAGTTATCTAAACTTGTAGTAATCATGGACGCATTTCAGGAAATCAGCTTTAAAACGGCAAAAACGTATCTCTCCCCCATGGCAAAAGGAGTACAATTGCATGAAATGCGTAATACATTTGCTAAATGTTCTCTACGCCCCATGGCAAAATGTGTAGGACTGCAGAAAACGTGCTTTAAAAATGTAAAATGTTCTCTACGCCCCATGATAAAATGTGTAGGACTACAGAAAACGTGCTTTAAAAATGCTAAATGTTCTCTACGCCCCATGACAAAATGTGTAGGACTACAGAAAACGTGCTTTAAAAATGCTAAATGTTCTCTACGCCCCATGACAAAATGTGTAGGACTACAGAAAACGTGCTTTAAAAATGCTAAATGTTCTCTACGCCCCATGACAAAATGTGTAGGACTACAGAAAACGTGCTTTAAAAATGCTAAATGTTCTCTACGCCCCATGGCAAAATGTGTAGAACTGCAGAAAACGTGCTTTAAAAATGTAAAATGTTCTCTACGCCCCATGATAAAATGTGTAGGACTACAGAAAACGTGCTTTAAAAATGCTAAATGTTCTCTACGCCCCATGACAAAATGTGTAGGACTACAGAAAACGTGCTTTAAAAATGCTAAATGTTCTCTACGCCCCATGATAAAATGTGTAGGACTACAGAAAACGTGCTTTAAAAATGCTAAATGTTCTCTACGCCCCATGACAAAATGTGTAGGACTACAGAAAACGTGCTTTAAAAATGCTAAATGTTCTCTACGCCCCATGACAAAATGTGTAGGACTACAGAAAACGTGCTTTAAAAATGCTAAATGTTCTCTACGCCCCATGACAAAATGTGTAGGACTACAGAAAACGTGCTTTAAAAATGCTAAATGTTCTTTCCGCTCCATGACAAAATGTGTAGGACTACAGAAAACGTGCTTTAAAAATGCTAAATGTTCTCTACGCCCCATGACAAAATGTGTAGGACTACAGAAAACGTGCTTTAAAAATGCTAAATGTTCTCTACGCCCCATGGCAAAATGTGTAGGACTACAGAAAACGTGCTTTAAAAATGCTAAATGTTCTCTACGCCCCATGACAAAATGTGTAGGACTACAGAAAACGTGCTTTAAAAATGCTAAATGTTCTCTACGCCCCATGACAAAATGTGTAGAACTGCAGAAAATGTGCTTTAAAAATGTTACCTACGCCCCATGACAAAATGTGTAAAATTGCAGGAAATTAACTTTAAAAACTAAATGTTTAGGTTTTAGGGCTCCCAAAAGTCTAGAGCCAAAGGTGAGGGCTCCCAAAAGTCTAGAGCCAAAGGTTAGGGCTCCCAAAAGTCTAGAGCCAAAGGTTAGGGCTCCCAAAAGTCTAGAGCCAAAGGTTAGGGCTCCCAAAAGTCTAGAGCCAAAGGTTAGGGCTCCCAAAAGTCTAGAGCCAAAGGTTAGGGCTCCCAAAAGTCTAGAGCCAGCCCTGTTCAATCACAAATAATATGTTGAATAAGATGTTCTATCAACTACAGTATGGTCTGAATAGATTCCTAATACTTTATACCATGTGTCTAAAATAAGGTCCTGTATCAGGCAGATAATAATGAGTGTTTCAATTAATTTTGTTATTACATGAACCTTGTAAACAGCTTCTAGAGATCAGCACTTGACAAGCACAGTAGCGGGGCGGCAGGGTAGCCTAGTGGTTAGAGCATTGGACTAGTAACCGAAAGGTTGCAAGTTCAAATCCCCGAGCTGACAAGGTACAAAGTCTGTCGTTCTGCCCCTGAACAGGCAGTTAACCCACTGTTCCTAGGCCGTCATTGAAAATAAGAATTTGTTCTTAACTGACTTGCCTAGTAAAATAAAGGTAAAAAAAAAAAAAAAAAAAAAAAAAAAGCACAGTAGCCTTTTCTGTAATGACTTATTTTTCATTGGGATTAATCTGCCTCACGGTACTTTCTCACAGATAATTAACTAAAATTTCATCTTGGTTTTTAAATGGCATGTTCATTAACTGATTTGTGGCATCCACTAAGAAAAGACTCTGTTTCAGTTGATGAAAATAAATGGGTAAATTAAGACAACCACCAGAAAGCAATCAACTGAAGCTTAAGGTTTCTTCTGATGTGACAGTAATCAAGGTACACAGAGAGGATCCTGGGTAATTAGATAGAAAAATACAACCATGAAGGGATCACATGCAGGTCTCAGATTATTGTTCTCTCTCTCGCTCATATACCTTACTATTTATCAGATCTTGTACCTCAGTGGATGAATTATCTATCCCCCTTGCTTGTCCAAAACCCAATATCGAATAATGCAGATCTGCTGTCAAGAGAGCAGACATATTTTAAAGAGGATTGTCATATTTCCCACCAGCCCCTCTTCTCACGGAGTAGCTAGCGCATCCATTCACAGCAGCCAGACTATCCTTGTCACCATTTTAAATCTTCTGTTTTGAGTTTTTGAGGACTTTGCAAGTTTTCACAATTCCTAACATTTAATCCTAATAAAAATTCCCTTTCTTAGGTCAGTTAGGATCACCACTTTATTTGAAGAATGTGAAATATCAGAATGATTTATTTCAGCTTTTATTTATTTCATCACATTTCCAGTGGGTCAGAATTTACATACACTCAATTAGTATTTAGTTGCATTGCCTTTAAATTGTTTAACTTGGGTCAAATGTTTCGGGTAGCCTTCCACATGCTTCCCACAATAAGTTGGGTGAATTTTGGCCCATTCCTCCTGACACAGCTGGTGTAACTGAGTCAGGTTTGTAGGCCTCCTTGCTCACACACGCTTTTTCAGTTCTGCACACAGATTTTCTATAGGATTGAGGTCAGGGCATTGTGATGGCCACCCCCGTGCTTCACTGTTGGGATGGTGTTCTTCAGCTTGCAAGCCTCCTCCTTTTTCCTCCAAACATAACGATGGTCATTATGGCCAAACAGTTCTATTTTTGTTTCATCAGACCAGAGGACATTTCTCCAAAAAGTACAATCTTTGTCCCCATGTGCAGTTGCAAACCATAGTATGGCTTTTTTATGGTGTTTTTGGAGCAGTGGCTTCTTCCTTGCTGAGCGGCCTTTCAGGTTATGTCAATATAGGACTCGTTTTACTGTGGATATAGATACTTTTGTACCTGTTTCCTCCTTCCTGAGCGGTATGACGGCTGTGTGGTCCCATGGTGTTTATACTTTCATACTATTGTTTGTACAGATGAATGTTGTACCTTCAGGCGTTTGAAAATTGCTCCCAAGGATGAACCAGACTTGTGGAGGTCTACAATTATTTTCTGAAGTCTTGGCTGATTTCTTTTAATTTTTCCATGATGTCAAGCGAAGAGGCACTGAGTTTGAAGGTAGGTCTTGAAATACATCCACTGGTACACCTCCAATTGACTCAAATTATGTCAATTAGCCTATCAGAAACTTCTAAAGCCATGACATCATTTTCTGGAATTTTTCCAAGCTGTTTAAAGGCACAGTCAACTTAGTGTATGTAAACTTCTGACCCACTGGAATTGTGATACAGTGAATTATAAATCATCTATATTAAATAATCTGTCTGTAAACAATTGTTGGAAATATTACTTGTATCATGCACAAAGTGGATGTCCTAACCAACTTGCCTAAACTATAGTGTGTTAACAAGAAATTTGTGGAGTGGTTGATAAACGAGTTTTAATGACTCCAACCTAAGTGTATGTAAACTTCCGACTTCAACTGTGTATATTACAGTAGATGTATTACAGGATTACCAATAAGTAGCTTTTCTCATGTAGATATCGTTCTCTTTCTAACATGGCATTCCTTATAATAAAACTCTTATGGAGATCAGTATTCAGCTAATCTTTCCTGGCCCACAACCTTTCTACACACTGTACAGTATACGTTCCTCCGTATTTTATACCTCTCTCACCTCTCTCTCCCTCCCCCTCTCCGTTCTATTTACATATCACTTGCTGATGAGACGTTTCTCTGGTGGCACTGCTCGTCGCCCCAGAGTATTCTTGTCAGGCATCACAACACAATTCAGAGATGAGAGAGCGTTGCCTCTTAATGAGAAGATCTCCAGCCACAGGACTTTTTCCCGATTCCCAAATCCTCCCCTCTCCTTTTGTCTCCTCTCGTCTCCTCTCCCATCACATCCCCTCTTCTCCCCTCTCCTCTTGCGCGTCTTGTTTTTTAAATCAAATGAATAAAAAGTAGGCCATGGGTCTCAAGGGGTGCTGATTGTTATATAACATGAGAAAAAATCCACACATCACATGTCCTTATTACAAGGGCTGGTGGAGTTTGAATGCGGGTGGAGGGGGGGAAGAGAGCTGCCACAAATACGTATTAAAAATAACCGAGAGGGAAATAGTACCAAACATCGTTCAGCGTCATTTCACCAGCCGCTGCACTAAACAAGCTAGACTGGGAAAATAAACTGCCTCAGAAATCTCTCTGAGAAACCTCCACTCTCTTTCTTTTTCATCTCTCCCTCCTTTCTTCTCGAAATAACGTGTATCACAGAGCTACAGTCCCATTTCCTCCCTTTATTACGTCTGTGGAAAGCCTTCGTCGACAATAAGCATATTTTCCCCCTCCCCTCCTAATGAATAAACAAATACGATGTACCGGTCGCGGCACATCGTGCCTTTCTCATCATTCATTATCAAAGGGGGAGTTTAGAATGAAACTAGCCGTGGATTAATGTAGATAGAAGTACCTAATGGAACACCTCGCTCTCATTTCCGTCGGCACTACAGATGAAAGGGACTTTTTAAATTGAGTACACTATAATAAAGCTGAGCTTTTCATTTACAAGGCTAATCATTTCCTCCTTCCCTAACTGCACTTTGGTACGAAGGGTAAAGCTAGCAAATCACAATTACAATGACAATAGAGTCACCAGTCGATTTCCTGACGGGCATTGCATGCGGCACGATTTGAAAAGAAGGAGAGGATGTTTACCACTATTATTCAGAAATCATCTGCAGAGCATGAATTATTAATAGCTGCGAGCAATGTTTTTTAACGGCTCTTGATACTCTGTTCAATTTCACAATTCTTTTTAAATGCATTAGTCTCTCTCTGTAAGTCATAGCTCACATACCTGCAGGGAGACTTAGGATTGTGAGGACAAATGTACAAGACTAGCACTGTAAATATGTAAATGTTTACTGGAGGAATCAGCTGAATTATTTGAGACAGGAGGAGAGGAGAGTCTCAGAGAGGAAGGGAGAGAGAGACACATAGAGAGGAATATATATATATACAGTACCAGTCAAAAGTTTGGACACACCTAATCATTCCAGGGTTGTTCTTTATTTTTACTATTTTCTACATTGTAGAATAGTAGTGAAGACATCAAAACTATGAAATAACACATATGGAATCATGTAGTAACCAAAAATGTGTTAAACAAGATTCTTCAAAGTAGCCACCCTTTGCCTTGATGACAGCTTTGCACACTCTTGGCATTCTCTCAACCAGCTTCATGAGGTAGCTACCTGGAATGCATTTCAATTAAGTTCATATGTGGAATTTCTTTCCTTCTTAACACATTTGTGCCAGTCAGTTGTGTTGTGACAAGGTAGCATTGGTAAAAGACCAATCCCATATTATGGCAAGGACAGCTCAAATCAGCAAAGAAAAATGACAGTCCATCATTACTTTAAAACATGAAGGTCAGTCAATACGGAACGTTTCAAGAACTTTGAAAGTTTCTTCACGTGCAGTTGTAAAAACCACCAAGCACTATGATGAAACTGACCGCCACAGGAAAGGAAGAGTCAGAGTTACCTCTGCTGCAGAGGATAAGTTCATCAGAGTTACCAGCCTCAGAAATTGCAACTGTTCTGAGGAGACTGCATGAATCAGGCCTTCATCGTCGAATTGCTGCAAAGAAATCACTACTAAAGGACATAAATTAGAAGAAGAGACTTGCTTGGAACAAGAAACATGAGCAACGAGTCTGATGAGTCCGAATTTCAGATTTTTGGCTCGAACCGCCGTGTCTTTGTGTGACGCAGAGTATGTGAACGGATGATCTCCGGTGTGGTTCCCACCGTGAAGCATGGAGGAGGAGGTGTGATGGTGTGTGGGTGTTTTGCTGGTGACATTGTCTGTGATTTATTTAGAATTCAAGGCACACTTAACCAGCATGGCTACCACAGTATTCTGCAGCGATATGCCATCCCATCTGGTTTGCGCTTAATGGGATTATCATTTGTTTTTCAACAGGACAATGACACAACACACATCCAGCCGGTGTTAGGGCTATTTGACCAAGAAGAAGAGTGATAGGGTGCTGCGTCAGATGACTTGGCCTCCACAATCACCTGAACTCAACACAATTGAGATGGTTTCGGATGAGTTGGACCGCAGAGTGAAGGAAAAGCAGCCAACAAGTGCTCCGCATATGTGGGAACTTCAAGACTGTTGGAAAAATATTCCAGGTGAAGCTGGTTGAGAGAATGCCAAGATTGTGCAAATCTGTCATCAAAGAAAAGGGTGGCTACTTTGAAGAATCTCAAATATAAAATATATTTTGATTTGTTTAACACTTTTTTGGTTACTACATTATTCCATGTGTTATTTCATAGTTTTGATGTCTTCACTACTATTCTACAATGTAGAAAATAGTAAAAATAAAGAAAAACCCTTGAATGAGTAGGTGTGTCCAGAGAGAGAGAGAGAGAGAGAGAGAGAGACAGAGAGAGAGAGAGAGAGAGAGAGAGAGAGAGAGAGAGAGAGAGAGAGAGAGAGAGACAGACAGACAGACAGACAGACAGACAGACAGACAGACAGACAGACAGACAGACAGACAGACAGACAGGCAGGCAGGCAGACAGACAGGCCAATAAGTCTGTCTGTACATTGTCGTCCATTCTCTATACTTTAAATCTATCCTGATCACCGAAAAATAAAACATACATTTCACATCAACCTTGAATAGTCCCATAGTTATATCACAGTGAATGTGCCTTGGGCTGAGTGGCACAAAGGTCCACATGAAGTCAGCATACCAAACCAGCTCTGTTGTTTCATGTCTCTCCCAGCTTCAACGCTAGCTCAGCCTGAAATAATTTTCAAACTTTTCCAGTGGCATTTCCACTTGCGTGAACATATGTCAGGACAAACTAGGTCACACTGTGGTGGGGAGCCAAGCTGGATTTCAGCTCACATCCCTGGAAGGAGAGTAGAGGGCAACATGGTAATGGCAACACACTGCAGCCTGCTCGCTGCTCTGTCTCGGTCTCTGCATCTGCTGCAGAAATGCCCTCTGGAATCAGGAGTGAACAACACGTTTGATACATTGCAGAATTTACCAGGGTGTGGAACTGATTCATGGAACGGAACCAAAACCTGGAACAGAACAACATTTTTCAAGGAACAGAAATGGAACCAGGAACAAAAGTGATCCATACCGTTCCGGAACAGAACCATTATTTTAAAAGCATGGTAACCGGTTAATATTTTTCTCGTCTCACATAAACGCAACAAAGCGCCTATGTAAAAAGTCTGAAACTTATTCCAGTGTCTGCCTGCAAGCTGCAAATCTTTCCCAGCGTGTGTGTGTGTGCGTGTTTATGCTACCTGCCCCTCCCCCTCCGAAGCATAAACTACTGTACTGACTTTACAAGCATAATTCAGAATATAGGGAGAGAGATTATTATTAGCTAGAGAAGAATGGATTAACTTTTTCAATGCTAGTTAAGGACATTCAAAGTTCCTCCTCCCAGGTATAATTCTGTGGACTTAATTCAGATAATGCATGCCATAACAAGACGCCCAGCGCTTCAAGCCTCCTCCTCAACCCTCTCTCTGGTCATTGCTAGAAGGGATCCAGCTTTTGTCAAAACATACTTCAAAACATACTTCAAAATATATTTTACTTCAAAGATAGTATTTTGGCTAGTCAATTGTTTTAGAACAAATTGAAAATGATTGATGTTGTTTGAGTGAAATTGAAATATCAACATTTAAAAAGTTATCCTTGGTTATCTAGGGAGCATTTCCATCATACTTGAGGTATCCCCGTGGTTGTGTTTGCCAACTGATGTCACCGGGCGATGAAATGGCATTGGAAGAGATGGGCATGCCAACATGCGAGTGCTGGATTAATTAAATGTGTCTGAGACAGCTGCTTCCTAGGTCTGTGAGGGCTGCGGTGAAGACCCATTACATAAATAATACTCTCTCTCTCTCTCTCTCTCTCTCTCTCTCTCTCTCTCTCTCTCTCTCTCTCTCTCTCTCTCTCTCTCTCTCTCTCTCGCCACATATTCCACCCCATATGGACCAGACAAACTCAGTGTGGGTCAAACCCAGACAAGCTGTCCATTCTACAAGCAGCATGGCTCCCTCCTCTCTTTGGACACATCAAGCTTTTCCTTCGCCATTCATCCATGGATTTGTGCTAGTTTGCACGCTGAGTGCATTCCTTTATTAAAACACAAATGGGTTGAACGTGCTGTGGACGTACACAAGGAGACATGCAGTGACAAATAGCCCCGCTTTTAACTATATTAAAGATTTTCTCTCTACCAGCCCATTTCTTCTCTTAGAAGGAGGACAGTACTTTGGAGTTGATATTTTCAATTTACAGAGGCATTCAAGGAAAGGTTATTTTCTGCCCTGTGGGTTGTGGCTGTGCTGTTGGCACCATTTGTATGCATGGAGAGGGTAGGAGAAGGGTTGGAGTGTTATGAACGCAGAGGGTTGGTAACAAGACCATCATGTAGCAGTAGTGAATATGAGAACAAATACGTCCTCTCCCTCACTCTGCTATCAGTATGGGCGTGATTTCCAAGGCCTGCAGTAGCTGTTTTCTCTCAAGGGGACAGTTAAAGGCTCTATATCTCAAAAATAAAAGCCACTATTGCCGCTTCTCAGCAACAGAGCTTGTGTGTCGGTAATGGTAATGAGGAATTATCTGAAATTAATTAAGATTAAAATAGGTCCCAAGGTGAAGGACTTGATTATTATTGTGGCTTGTAAATCTGCTATAATCCCTACCCCAGAAGAGGCCAAACACTGTGATTTTCTCCAAATGTGTTGCACAGTGCATCACTTACTCACAACCACACACAGACATGCATGCACACACACTCACTCACTCACTCACAACCATCTGCCAACTCCCACACACACACACACACACACACACACACACACACACACACACACACACACACACACACACACACACACACACACACACACACACACACACACACACACACACACACAGTTAGATAAATGAATGAAATTAGCATAGCATAATATTGTCTAAATTGAATGCTGGTCTGTCTCAGGGCTGTTAGCATAGCAATCCCCATGCCATGGCTGTTGGTTGGCCACTGCCATTCATGTAGTCTCTTTCCACCTTTGGCTGGCAGGGGGACGGAGCAGGACGGAGTTCAGGCTCAAGGATCTCTGTTGTGGGTCAACCTAGTACTAATGAGAGACAGGGCTGTGAGTGGACAGGGGGTTAGAGTCCATCAGAGACAGGGCTATGAGTGGACAAGGGGGTTAGAGGCCATCAGAGACAGGGCTATGAGTGGACAGGGGGTTAGAGTCCATCAGATATAGGGCTGTGAGTGGACAGGAGGTTACAGTCCATCAGAGACAGGGCTGTGAGTGGACAGGAGGTTACAGTCCATCAGAGACAGGGCTATGAGTGGACAAGGGGGTTAGAGGCCATCAGAGACAGGGCTATGAGTGGACAAGGGGGTTAGAGGCCATCAGAGACAGGGCTATGAGTGGACAGGGGGTTAGAGTCCTTCAGAGACAGGGCTGTGAGTGGACAGGAGGTTACAGTCCATCAAAGACAGGGCTATGAGTGGACAAGGGGGTTAGAGTCCTTCAGAGACAGGGCTATGAGTGGACAAGGGGGTTAGAGGCCATCAGAGACAGGGCTATGAGTGGACAGGGGGTTAGAGTCCTTCAGAGACAGGGCTGTGAGTGGACAGGAGGTTACAGTCCATCAGAGACAGGGCTATGAGTGGACAGGGGGTTAGAGGCCATCAGAGACAGGGCTATGAGTGGACAGGGGGTTAGAGTCTATCAGAGACAGGGCTGTGAGTGGACAGGAGGTTACAGTCCATCAGAGACAGGGCTATGAGTGGACAAGGGGGTTAGAGGCCATCAGAGACAGGGCTATGAGTGGACAAGGGGGTTAGAGGCCTTCAGAGACAGGGCTGTGAGTGGACAGGAGGTTAGAGTCCATCAGAGACAGGGCTATGAGTGGACAGGGGGTTAGAGTCCATCAGAGACAGGGCTATGAGTGGACAGGAGGTTAGAGGCCATCAGAGACAGGGCTGTGAGAGGATAGGGGGTTAGTGAGTCTATCAGAGACAGGGCTATGAGTGGACAGGGGGTTAGTGAGTCTACCAGAGACAGGGCCGTGACTGGACAGGGGGTTAGTGAGTCCATCAGAGACAGGGCTGTGAGTGGACAGGGGGTTAGTGAGATCATCAGTGATTGGGTTGTGAGTGGACAGGGGGTTAGTGAGTCCATCAGAGACAGGGCTGTGAGTGGTTAGGGGGTTAGTGAGTCTACCAGAGACAGGGCTGTGACTGGACAGGGGGTTAGTGAGTCCATCAGAGACAGGGCTGTGAGTGGTTAGGGGGTTAGTGAGTCTATCAGAGACAGGGCTATGAGTGGACAGGGGGTTAGTGAGTCCATCAGAGACAGGGCTGTGAGTGGGCAGGGGGTTAGTGAGTCTATCAGAGACAGGGCTGTGACTGGACAGGGGGTTAGTGAGTCCATCAGAGACAGGGCTGTGAGTGGTTAGGGGGTTAGTGAGTCTATCAGAGACAGGGCTATGAGTGGACAGGGGGTTAGTGAGTCCATCAGAGACAGGGCTGTGAGTGGGCAGGGGGTTAGTGAGTCTATCAGAGACAGGGCTGTGAGTGGTTAGGGGGTTAGTGAGTCTATCAGAGACAGGGCTATGAGTGGACAGGGGGTTAGTGAGTCCATCAGAGACAGGGCTGTGAGTGGGCAGGGGGTTAGTGAGTCCATCAGAGACAGGGCTGTGAGTGGGCAGGGGGTTAGTGAGTCTATTAGAGACAGGGCTGTGAGTGGGCAGGGGGTTAGTGAGTCTATCAGAGACAGGGCTGTGACTGGACAGGGGGTTAGTGAGTCCATCAGAGACAGGGCTGTGAGTGGTTAGGGGGTTAGTGAGTCTATCAGAGACAGGGCTATGAGTGGACAGGGGGTTAGTGAGTCCATCAGAGACAGGGCTGTGAGTGGGCAGGGGGTTAGTGAGTCTATCAGAGACAGGGCTATGAGTGGACAGGGGGTTAGTGAGTCCATCAGAGACAGGGCTGTGAGAGGATAGGGGGTTAGTGAGTCTATCAGAGACAGGGCTATGAGTGGACAGGGGGTTAGTGAGTCTACCAGAGACAGGGCCGTGACTGGACAGGGGGTTAGTGAGTCCATCAGAGACAGGGCTGTGAGTGGACAGGGGGTTAGTGAGATCATCAGTGATTGGGTTGTGAGTGGACAGGGGGTTAGTGAGTCCATCAGAGACAGGGCTGTGAGTGGTTAGGGGGTTAGTGAGTCTACCAGAGACAGGGCTGTGACTGGACAGGGGGTTAGTGAGTCCATCAGAGACAGGGCTGTGAGTGGTTAGGGGGTTAGTGAGTCTATCAGAGACAGGGCTATGAGTGGACAGGGGTTTAGTGAGTCCATCAGAGACAGGGCTGTGAGTGGGCAGGGGGTTAGTGAGTCTATCAGAGACAGGGCTGTGACTGGACAGGGGGTTAGTGAGTCCATCAGAGACAGGGCTGTGAGTGGTTAGGGGGTTAGTGAGTCTATCAGAGACAGGGCTATGAGTGGCCAGGGGGTTAGTGAGTCCATCAGAGACAGGGCTGTGAGTGGGCAGGGGGTTAGTGAGTCTATCAGAGACAGGGCTGTGAGTGGTTAGGGGGTTAGTGAGTCTATCAGAGACAGGGCTATGAGTGGACAGGGGGTTAGTGAGTCCATCAGAGACAGGGCTGTGAGTGGGCAGGGGGTTAGTGAGTCCATCAGAGACAGGGCTGTGAGTGGGCAGGGGGTTAGTGAGTCTATTAGAGACAGGGCTGTGAGTGGGCAGGGGGTTAGTGAGTCCATCCGAGACAGGGCTGTGAGTGGGCAGGGGGTTAGTGAGATCATCAGTGATTGGGTTGTGAGTGGACAGGGGGTTAGTGAGATCATCAGCTATCGGGCTGTGATTGGACAGGGGGTTGGTGAGATGGGCCTATGTGACAGGGGGTGAATGAGACCGTCCGATCTGCCAACTGTTCATCCACACCACACCACCAAGGTGGGATAAAGAGCTGCCTGCAGTAACAGTGGATTACAACGTGTCACGCAGGGCCATAAATCCCGTATTAGAGGCCCATCCTGTGCTCATGTGGCGTTGTTTTCACTAGCACTGTGGACAGGATAAGTGCCACAGGTACAGTACTTTGCAAGGTGACTCCTTCTCCGTACCCTTGGCCGCTGCTCTCGGTACGCCGTCGCTGCGTTACTCCAAAGCCACGCTGCTCCAGTAGGATTGACGGAGTACCTTCCCTACCCATAATGCATCTATCACGGGCTGGGCCAACGCATCGGGGGCTTTCCTCCTGCTAGTCTGTCTGTCTGCCTGTGTGGAGCTGAGTGTTATTTAAGAAGTGAGATGCACAGAGACACTGGGGTCCTTCCTATCCTGAAGGTTAATCTGTGTTCCGAGAGGGAGTCACCCCCTGTCTCCCCTCGTCCCGGTTAACATGGTCTGTGTCCAAAATGGCACGCTGTTCCCTATATAATGCATTACTTTTGACCAGAGTCCTATGGGCCCTGGTCAAAAGTAGTGCACTATAAAGGGAAAGGGTGCCATTTGGGACTTAACCATTGTTTATTCACAACCGGCGGTTCATTATGTGGCAGAGCGCCGGTCGGCTCCGGCGTCAACTCAGCGGTCCACCGTGACAGTCCACATCAAACATCGGCGCCCCCTTCCATGTAGCCTCTGGGGCCTGGGCCAAGACAGACGCCAAAGATGCACACGAGGCTCAACGGGGGGCCAAACAGGGCCAAACAGGGCCAACCGGGGCTACAGCTCCACGAGGCAACAGAATAGTCTCCCTCTGTCTCCCAGTCTCCCTCTGCTCTACTGGGTGAAAAAACTAATAAAATAACCCCCCCCCCCCCCCCCCCACACACACACACACACACACACACACACACCCATCGTCATCAATAAAACATGAATAGATGAAAGCAGGCTTGGAGGCCAGGCAGCTCCAAAAACAGTGTAATTGTCAGGCCAGTCTGTTTCTCCCTGCCCACAGACACACACTTCTCTTTTACTCCCCATTTTTCTCCTCTCCCTCCATTTTTTTCTCTCCTTCCTTCGTTCTTTTGCAGGGTGAGCACATATATTGTTGATGCTGACAAGCTGCAGAAATGTATCCTGTGGAATATACAGCGCTAATAAGATGCTCCCGTACCGTATGGCTGTCGGCTTGCGAGCGCAGACCCAACTTTGCTATTTTGTGATTCTTTTGGCATCTTTACTTTTTTTGTATTTATTGTTGGTTAGAGCTCACAAGTTAAGCATTTTAACTGTACATGTGATGAATACAACTTGAAACTCTGAACTTGAAACTACTAAAAGGTGAGTTCCAAGACTGTTAAATGTACAGAGGGACAGTCTTGTTATTGTGCAGCGTCCCAAATGGGACCCTATTCCCTATAAAGTGCCCATAGGGCTCTGGTCAAAAGTATCTCTGGTCAAAAGTAGTGCACTAGGGAATAGGGTGCGACTTGGAATGCACCCTGGGACTCCAGTCAACAGGATGAGTGTGTAGATACAGGGCCTCTTTATCAGGACAGGCGACAGGGACGCAGCCAGGCTGCAGAGCCATTAAATGTCTTTATGGGCTGGGGTATCAGTGGGTATTTGAATGAGTTATTTAATGGCTCAGGCATAGTAATGAAGTGGTGTAGAGAAATGATTAGCATGAGGAGTGTTTGTGACATTTTCAGGATAGACAGTTGGTAAATGAATAAATCAAATCAAACCAAAACAAATTCAATTGTATTTGTCACATGCGCCGAATACAACAGGTAGACCTGACCGTTAAATGCTTACTTACAAGCAGTAAACCAACAATGCAGTTTGAAGAAAATAAGAGTTAGGAAAATATAATATAATATATCATATTTACTAAATAAACTAAAGTAAAATAACAATAACAAGGCTACATACAGGGGGTACAGGTACCGAGTCAACGTGTGGGGATGCACGGTGGTCCAGGTGATTAAGGTAATATGTACATGTAGGTAAAGTGACTATGTATAGATAATAAACAGTAACATCAGTGTACATGTAGGTAAAGTGACTATGTATAGATAATAAACAGTAACAACAGTGTACATGTAGGTAAAGTGACTATGTATAGATAATAAACAGTAACATCAGTGTACATGTAGGTAAAGTGACTATGTATAGATAATAAACAGTAACAACAGTGTACATGTAGGTAAAGTGACTATGTGTAGATAATAAACAGTAACATCAGTGTACATGTAGGTAAAGTGACTATGTATAGATAATAAACAGTAACAGCAGTGTACATGTAGGTAAAGTGACTATGTATAGATAATAAACAGTAACAGCAGTGTACATGTAGGTAAAGTGACTATGTATAGATAATAAACAGTAACAGCAGTGTACATGTAGGTAAAGTGACTATGTATAGATAATAAACAGTAACATCAGTGTACATGTAGGTAAAGTGACTATGTATAGATAATAAACAGTAACATCAGTGTACATGTAGGTAAAGTGACTATGTATAGATAATAAACAGTAACATCAGTGTACATGTAGGTAGGGGTAAAGTGACTATGTATAGATAATAAACAGTAACATCAGTGTACATGTAGGTAAAGTGACTATGTATAGATAATAAACAGTAACAGCAGTGTACATGTAGGTAAAGTGACTATGTATAGATAATAAACAGTAACATCAGTGTACATGTAGGTAAAGTGACTATGTATAGATAATAAACAGTAACATCAGTATACATGTAGGTAAAGAGACTATGTGTAGATAATAAACAGTAACAACAGTGTACATGTAGGTAAAGTGACTATGTGTAGATAATAAACAGTAACATCAGTGTACATGTAGGTAAAGTGACTATGTATAGATAATAAACAGACAGTAACATCAGTGTACATGTAGGTAAAGTGACTATGTATAGATAATAAACAGTAACATCAGTGTACATGTAGGTAAAGTGACTATGTATAGATAATAAACAGTAACAGCAGTGTACATGTAGGTAGGGGTAAAGTGACTATGTGTAGATAATAAACAGTAACATCAGTGTACATGTAGGTAAAGTGACTATGTATAGATAATAAACAGTAACATCAGTATACATGTAGGTAAAGTGACTATGTATAGATAATAAACAGTAACATCAGTGTACATGTAGGTAAAGTGACTATGTATAGATAATAAACAGACAGTAACATCAGTGTACATGTAGGTAAAGTGACTATGTATAGATAATAAACAGTAACAGCAGTGTACATGTAGGTAAAGTGACTATGTATAGATAATAAACAGTAACATCAGTATACATGTAGGTAAAGTGACTATGTATAGATAATAAACAGTAACATCAGTGTACATGTAGGTAAAGTGAATATGTATAGATAGTAAACAGTAACATCAGTGTACATGTAGGTAAAGTGACTATGTATAGATAATAAACAGTAACAACAGTGTACATGTAGGTAAAGTGACTATGTATAGATAATAAACAGACAGTAACATCAGTGTACATGTAGGTAAAGTGACTATGTATAGATAATAAACAGTAACATCAGTGTACATGTAGGTAAAGTGACTATGTATAGATAATAAACAGTAACATCAGTGTACATGTAGGTAAAGTGACTATGTATAGATAATAAACAGTAACATCAGTGTACATGTAGGTAAAGTGACTATGTATAGATAATAAACAGTAACATCAGTATACATGTAGGTAAAGTGACTATGTATAGATAATAAACAGTAACATCAGTGTACATGTAGGTAAAGTGACTATGTATAGATAATAAACAGTAACATCAGTGTACATGTAGGTAAAGTGACTATGTATAGATAATAAACAGTAACATCAGTATACATGTAGGTAAAGTGACTATGTATAGATAATAAACAGTAACATCAGTGTACATGTAGGTAAAGTGACTATGTGTAGATAGTAAACAGTAACAGCAGTGTACATGTAGGTAAAGTGACAATGTATAGATAATAAACAGTAACATCAGTGTACATGTAGGTAGGGGTAAAGTGACTATGTATAGATAATAAACAGTAACAGCAGTGTACATGTAGGTAAAGTGACTATGTATAGATAATAAACAGTAACATCAGTGTACATGTAGGTAAAGTGACTATGTATAGATAATAAACAGTAACATCAGTGTACATGTAGGTAAAGTGACTATGTATAGATAATAAACAGTAACATCAGTATACATGTAGTTAAAGAGACTATGTATAGATAATAAACAGACAGTAGCATCAGTGTACATGTAGGTAGGGGTATAGTGACTATGTATAGATAATAAACAGTAACAGCAGTGTACATGTAGGTAAAGTGACTATGTATAGATAATAAACAGTAACATCAGTATACATGTAGGTAAAGTGACTATGTATAGATAATAAACAGACAGTAGCATCAGTGTACATGTAGGTAGGGGTATAGTGACTATGTATAGATAATAAACAGTAACATCAGTGTACATGTAGGTAAAGTGACTATGTATAGATAATAAACAGTAACAGCAGTGTACATGTAGGTAAAGTGACTATGTATAGATAATAAACAGTAACAGCAGTGTACATGTAGGTAAAGTGACTATGTATAGATAATAAACAGTAACATCAGTGTACATGTAGGTAAAGTGACTATGTATAGATAATAAACAGTAACATCAGTGTACATGTAGGTAAAGTGACTATGTGTAGATAATAAACAGTAACATCAGTGTACATGTAGGTAAAGTGAATATGTATAGATAATAAACAGTAACAGCAGTGTACATGTAGGTAGGGGTAAAGTGACTATGTATAGATAATAAACAGTAACAGCAGTGTACATGTAGGTAAAGTGACTATGTATAGATAATAAACAGTAACATCAGTGTACATGTAGGTAAAGTGACTATGTATAGATAATAAACAGTAACATCAGTGTACATGTAGGTAAAGTGACTATGTATAGATAATAAACAGTAACATCAGTATACATGTAGTTAAAGAGACTATGTATAGATAATAAACAGACAGTAGCATCAGTGTACATGTAGGTAGGGGTATAGTGACTATGTATAGATAATAAACAGTAACAGCAGTGTACATGTAGGTAAAGTGACTATGTATAGATAATAAACAGTAACATCAGTATACATGTAGGTAAAGTGACTATGTATAGATAATAAACAGACAGTAGCATCAGTGTACATGTAGGTAGGGGTATAGTGACTATGTATAGATAATAAACAGTAACATCAGTGTACATGTAGGTAAAGTGACTATGTATAGATAATAAACAGTAACAGCAGTGTACATGTAGGTAAAGTGACTATGTATAGATAATAAACAGTAACAGCAGTGTACATGTAGGTAAAGTGACTATGTATAGATAATAAACAGTAACATCAGTGTACATGTAGGTAAAGTGACTATGTATAGATAATAAACAGTAACATCAGTGTACATGTAGGTAAAGTGACTATGTATAGATAATAAACAGTAACAACAGTGTACATGTAGGTAAAGTGACTATGTGTAGATAATAAACAGTAACATCAGTGTACATGTAGGTAAAGTGACTATGTATAGATAAGAAACAGTAACAACAGTGTACATGTAGGTAAAGTGACTATGTGTAGATAATAAACAGTAACATCAGTGTACATGTAGGTAAAGTGACTATGTATAGATAATAAACAGACAGTAACATCAGTGTACATGTAGGTAAAGTGACTATGTATAGATAAGAAACAGTAACAACAGTGTACATGTAGGTAAAGTGACTATGTGTAGATAATAAACAGTAACATCAGTGTACATGTAGGTAAAGTGACTATGTATAGATAATAAACAGACAGTAACATCAGTGTACATGTAGGTAAAGTGACTATGTATAGATAATAAACAGTAACATCAGTGTACATGTAGGTAAAGTGAATATGTATAGATAATAAACAGTAACAGCAGTGTACATGTAGGTAGGGGTAAAGTGACTATGTATAGATAATAAACAGTAACAACAGTGTACATGTAGGTAAAGTGACTATGTGTAGATAATAAACAGTAACATCAGTGTACATGTAGGTAAAGTGACTATGTATAGATAATAAACAGTAACAACAGTGTACATGTAGGTAAAGTGACTATGTATAGATAATAAACAGACAGTAACATCAGTGTACATGTAGGTAAAGTGACTACGTATAGATAATAAACAGTAACATCAGTGTACATGTAGGTAAAGTGACTATGTATAGATAATAAACAGTAACAACAGTGTACATGTAGGTAAAGTGACTATGTGTAGATAATAAACAGTAACATCAGTGTACATGTAGGTAAAGTGACTATGTATAGATAAGAAACAGTAACAACAGTGTACATGTAGGTAAAGTGACTATGTGTAGATAATAAACAGTAACATCAGTGTACATGTAGGTAAAGTGAATATGTATAGATAATAAACAGTAACATCAGTATACATGTAGGTAGGGGTATAGTGAACATGTATAGATAATAAACAGACAGTAGCAGCAATGTAAATAAAGTGATGCATCATGAACGTGTGGTAGGCTAATGCTAATAGGAACTAGATGTGCTAATATAACACCCTCCACACCCATTATTCATGTCCTATAGGCTACTGTATTATCCACTGTGTCCAGTAGCTACATATAGACTTACTGTAGTTACTCCCACGTTGGTTTGATTGACATTGCTCTTGAGCACCCTTACACTGGGCATCTATTCAGACACAAATGTCTGGGGTAAATCCCTCAGGGAGATAGTGGTCATACAAGCCATATTCACCATGCAGTACTAGCGGGTCCTTCTCATTTTGTTCAAGCCTAACATTAGCTGCCTGCTGTGTTCGTGACTGTTGCTTGGATGACCACATTCTCCCTCCCCGACAGCATGACTGAGCCCTTTGTGTGTGAATAGATGCACAGCATAGCTGGTGTGGTACGGAACCGGGTCGAGGCTAGCACTAACATACAGGATGTCCCACCATTTCATCACAGAACTGAATGGCTGAATAGGCACAGATGGTGGAGGGGAACTCCATTCCATTCTGATCAGCCAATCACACCCCACACCCTCGGGAAGTGATAAAATGTTATTTTTAAAGGCGAGGAACGCACACCATCATCATCAGAACTCATTACAAAATGGCTGTAGGAAGCTATTTATCCTATTTCAGGAAGCGATCCTGTCATACCCTGATCTGTTTCACCTGTCTTTGTGATTGTCTCCACCCCCCTCCAGGTGTCGCCCATCTTCCCCATTACGCACTGTGTATTTATACCTGTCTTCTCTGTTTGTCTGTTGCCAGTTCGTCTTGTTTGTTCAAGTCAACCCGCGTTTTGTGTCTCAGCTCCTGCTTTTTCCAGTCTCTCTTTTTTCGCCCTCCTGGTTAGGACCCTTGCCTGTTCTGACCCTGACCCTGCCTGCCTGCTGACCTGTACCTTTGCACCCCTCTGGATTACCGACCTCTGCCTTACCCTGACCCTGACCCTGCCTGCCGCCCGGTACCGTTGCCCAACCTCTGTTTTACTGACAACTGCCTGCCTTAACCTGTACCTGATAGATCCAGTACGCCAGATATTTCTATTTCTCTACGGGGAGGGTCATTAATGCAGAATGATTGTGTAAAATGTGCAGTTTGTTCTGCCCAAGTCACTTGTAAAGTAACACAGAGATAGTGGTTGGGCTCAGTAGGAGTGATGTTACAGAGATTCAGTGTGCAAGACAGACAGACAGGGGGGGAGGAGAAAGAGAGCGAGAGAGAAAGAGAGAGAGAGAGAGAGAGAGAGAGAGAGAGAGAGAGAGAGAGAAAGAGAGAGAGAGAGATAATTCAATGACAGTAATCCATTATGAAGTCAAGTATCCATCTATCATGTATATCTTACAGCCACCATCGCTGCAACATTATTC
The DNA here is from genome assembly GCF_045791955.1 of Oncorhynchus clarkii lewisi. Classification (NCBI taxonomy): domain Eukaryota; kingdom Metazoa; phylum Chordata; class Actinopteri; order Salmoniformes; family Salmonidae; genus Oncorhynchus; species Oncorhynchus clarkii. Next base: position 10,945,420 of record NC_092153.1, on the reverse strand, counting down.
TGTTTCATCACGATGGGGGTTATGATCATTTATATGCTAATTCAGAGGGTTAAGTAAACGTGGAGGGGTTGAAATGGCACTGCTCTGAATGAGCCAAGAAAGACGGCCAGCACGCTATACTGTAGGTCCTGTCACAGTCAGCAGGTTATGCTGTAGGTCCTGTCACAGTCACAGTCAGCAGGTTACTCATTTCTGTACAGCACTTTGAGATATCAGCTGATGTACGAAGGGCTATATAAATAAATTTGATTTGGTTATGCTGTAGGTCCTGTCACAGTCAGCAGGTTATGCTGTAGGTCCTGTCACAGTCAGCAGGTTATGCTGTAGGTCCTGTCACAGTCAGCAGGTTATGCTGTAGGTCCTGTCATAGTCAGCAGGTTATGCTGTAGGTCCTGTCACAGTCAGCAGATTATACTGTAGGTCCTGTCACAGTCAGCAGGTTATGCTGTAGGTCCTGTCACAGTCAGCAGATTATGCTGTAGGTCCTGTCACAGTCAGCAGGTTATACTGTAGGTCCTGTCACAGTCAGCAGGTTATGCTGTAGGTCCTGTCACAGTCACAGTCAGCAGGTTATGCTGTAGGTCCTGTCACAGTCACAGTCAACAGGTTATGCTGTAGGTCCTGTCACAGTCAGCAGCTTATGCTGTAGGTCCTGTCACAGTCAGCAGGTTATGCTGTAGGTCCTGAAACAGTCAGCAGGTTATGCTGTAGGTTCTGTCACAGTCAGCAGGTTATGCTGTAGGTCCTGTCACAGTCAGCAGGTTATGCTGTAGGTCCTGAAACAGTCAGCAGGTTATGCTGTAGGTTCTGTCACAGTCAGCAGGTTATGCTGTAGGTTCTGTCACAGTCAGCAGGTTATGCTGTAGGTCCTGAAACAGTCAGCAGGTTATGCTGTAGGTTCTGTCACAGTCAGCAGGTTATGCTGTAGGTCCTGAAACAGTCAGCAGGTTATGCTGTAGGTTCTGTCACAGTCAGCAGGTTATGCTGTAGGTCCTGTCACAGTCAGCAGATTATACTGTAGGTCCTGTCACAGTCAGCAGGTTATGCTGTAGGTCCTGAAACAGTCAGCAGGTTATGCTGTAGGTTCTGTCACAGTCAGCAGGTTATGCTGTAGGTCCTGTCACAGTCAGCAGATTATACTGTAGGTCCTGTCACAGTCAGCAGGTTATGCTGTAGGTCCTGAAACAGTCAGCAGGTTATGCTGTAGGTCCTGTCACAGTCACAGTCAGCAGGTTATGCTGTAGGTCCTGTCACAGTCACAGTCAACAGGTTATACTGTAGGTCCTGTCACAGTCAGCAGGTTATGCTGTAGGTCCTGTCACAGTCAGCAGGTTATGCTGTAGGTCCTGAAACAGTCAGCAGGTTATGCTGTAGGTCCTGTCACAGTTAGCAGGTTATGCTGTAGGTCATGTCACAGTCAGCAGGTTATGCTGTAGGTCCTGTCACAGTCAGCAGGTTATGCTGTAGGTCCTGTCACAGTCAGCAGGTTATGCTGTAGGTCCTGTCACAGTCACAGTCAGGGTGTTAAAGGCCGGGTGTTAAAGGCCGGGTGTTAAAGGCTGGATGTTGAAGGCCGGATGTTAAAGGCTGGGTGTTGAAGGCCGGATGTTAAAGGCAGGGTGTTAAAGGCAGGGTGTTAAAGGCAAGGTGTTAAAGGCAGGGTGTTAAAGGCAGGGTGTTAAAGGCAGGGTGTTAAAGGCCGGGTGTTAAAGGCAGGGTGTTAAAGGTACATACAGCTCTAAACTGCAAAGCCATGAATTTCATCCAAAACCGGCCATTTAATCTAAGCAGTCATCAACGAAGAGCTGGAGCGGAGAAAGCCCTAGCTGCACCAGGGGTCTGTTCCAAACCAATTTACCCACAAACTGTCCAAAAAGAGCCTCTGAAGCACATTTTGCTGCTTAACTACACAGAATGGAATATTCAACACATCAGGCCCTTTGGTACGGGGTAAGCTTTCAAATTGCATGAACAGTCATTTAATATGATACAGCAAACCAAATGTAACAATATAGTTGTTTATATTCCATTGAGAAGAGAGGAAACGCTATTTACGCACACTTTAATAGATATGGGAGGTTAAAGAAACCCTTAAACCCTTATTTTTCTGCATGATACCCTGGCCCCACTACAAAATCTGATTTTTCTTAAGCTGTAAACAGTATTCTAGACTTCACTATGGCCGTACCCCATGGGGTGTTTTTAAAATGTTTATGAAAACGCCAAGCACTGCAGGGATAGGATGCAGTCAGTTTATGTGCATTGAAGCATTTAGATAGATGTATTTACGCAATGCAGACACGCATGTGGATAATGCATTTAAAATCATTGAGTGTGGTACAAAAAAAAGGTCCTCTTTAATAAATCAAATGAATAAATAAACGCTTGAGCTGCAAATAGGTGAGAGAACACAAGGATGAGACATTATTCTTCAGACATTGAGAGGGATTGACTGACAGCACCCCTTTACTTTTCACATTTTGTTGTGTTACAAAGTGGGATTAAAATTGATTTTTTTTTACCAACGATCTACACAAAATACTCTGTAACGTCAGTGGAAGAAACAATGAAACGAATATATCTTGATAAGATAAGTATTCAATTGTTAAGGTTTTCTTCTGTCGAAAGAGAGGAGGACCAAAATGCAGCGTGGTTATTATTAAACATCTTTAATGAAGATGAATAACGAACATACAAAAACAATAAACGTAACGTGAAAAACCAAAACAGCCCTATCTGGAGCAAACAAACACAGAGACAGGAACAATCACACACGAAATACCTAAAGAATATGGCTGCCTAAATATGGTTCCCAATCAGAGACAACGATAAACACCTGCCTCTGATTGAGAACCACTCTAGGCAGCTATAGACTTTCCTAGAATACAACACTGAAAACAAACCCATCAATCTACAAAAACCCCTAGACAAGACAAACACATAATCACCCATGCCACACCCTGGCCTAACCAAAATAATAAAGAAAACACAGAATACTAAGGCCAGGGCGTGACAGTACCCCTGAGGGGTAGCTCAGGACTGAGAGGAAGCTCAGGACTGAGAGGAAGCTCTGGCGGATCCTGGCAGACTGGCGGATCTTGGCAGAATGGCGGATCAGGCGGATCCTGGTAGACTGGCGGATCCTGGCTGACTGGCGGCTCTGGCGGCTCCTTGCAGACTGGCGGCTCTGGCGGCTCCTTGCAGACTGGTGGCTCTGGCGGCTCCTTGCAGACTGGTGGCTCTGGCGGCTCCTTGCAGACTGGCGGCTCTGGCGGCTCCTTGCAGACTGGCGGCTCCTTGCAGACTGGCGGCTCTGTCGGCTCCTTGCAGGCGGGACACTGGCAGCGCTGGACACGCGGGAGACTCTGCCAGCGCTGGACAGGCGGGAGACTCTGCCAGCGCAGGACAGGCGGGAGACTCTGCCAGCGCAGGACAGGCGGGAGACTCTGCCAGCACAGGACAGGCGGGAGACTCTGCCAGCGCAGAACAGGCGGGAGACTCCGGCAGCGCTGGACAGGCGGGAGACTCCGGCAGCGCTGGAAAGGAGGAAGGCTCTGGCAGCGCTGGCAGCTCCTTGCAGACTGACAGCTTTGGCGGCTCCTTGCAGACTGGAAGCTCTGGACAGGCGGGAGACTCTGGCAGCGCTGAACAGGCGGGAGACTCCGGCAGCGCTGAACAGGCGGGAGACTCCGGCAGCGCTAGAGAGGAGGGAGACTCCGGCAGCGCTGGACAGGCGGGAGACTCCGGCAGCGCTGGAGAGGAGGGAGACTCCGGCAGCGCTGGACAGGCGGGAGACTCCGGCAGCGCTGGAGAGGAAGAAGGCTCTGGCAGTGCTGGACAGGCGGGAGACTCCGGCAGCGCTGGAGAGGAGGGAGACTCCGGCAGCGCTGGACAGGAAGAAGGCTCTGGCAGCGCTGGACAGGTGGGAGACTCCGGCAGCGCTGGAGAGGAAGAAGGCTCCGGCAGTGCTGGACAGGCAGGAGACTCCGGCAGCGCTGAACAGGCGGGAGACTCCGGCAGCGCTGGACAGGAGGAAGGCTCTGGCAGCGCTGGACAGGCGGGAGACTCCGGCAGCGCTGGAGAGGAGGAAGGCTCTGGCAGCGCTGGACAGGCGAAGCGCACTGTAGGCCTGGTGCGTGGTGCTGGCACTGGTGGTACTGGGCCGAGGACACGCACAGGAAGCCTGGTGCGGGGAGCTGCCACCGGAAGGCTGGTGCGTGGAGGTGGTACTGGATAGACCGGACCGTGCAGGCGCACTGGAGCTCTTGAGCACCGAGCCTGCCCAACCTTACCTGGTTGAATACTCCCGGTCGCCCTGCCAGTGCGGCGAGGTGGAATAGCCCGTACTGGGCTATGCAGGTGAACCGGGGACACCGTGCGCAAGGCTGGTGCCATGTAAGCCGGCCTAAGGAGACGCACTGGAGACCAGATGCGTAGAGCCGGCTTCATGACACTTGGCTCGATGCCCACTCTAGCCCGGCCGATACGAGGAGCTGGTATGTACCGCACCGGGCTATGTAGGGTGCCTGCTCAGTCTCTCTAGCCCCCCGGTAAGCACAGGAAGTTGACCTTCTACCTGGCTTCGCCATACTCCCTGTGTCCCTCCCCCCAATAAATTTTTGGGGCTGACACTCGGGCCTCCATCCACGCCGCCGTGCTCGTCTCCTCATACCAGCGCCTCTCCACCTTCGCCGCCTCCAGCTCTTCTTTGAGGCGGCGATATTCTCCTGGCTGTGCCCAGGGTCCTTTACCGTCCAAGATTTCCTCCCATGTCCAGAAATCTGGATTTCGCTGCTCCTGCTGCCGCTGCCTGTCACCACGCCGCTTGGTCCTGTTGTGGTGGGTGATTCTGTTAAGGTTTTCTTCCGTTGAAAGAGAGGAGGACCAAAATGCAGCGTGGTTATCTTTATACATCTTTAATGAAGATGATAAAACAAACAATATACAAAAACAAGAACCGTGAAAACCCGAAACAGCCCTATCTCGTGCAAACAAACACAGAGACAGGAACAATCACCCACGAAACACTCAAAGAATATGGCTGCCTAAATATGGTTCCCAATCAGAGACAACGATAAACACCTGCCTCTGATTGAGAACCACTCCAGGCAACCATAGATTTTCTAGACAACTCCACTAACCACAATCCCATAACCTACAAAAAAACCCTAGACAAAACCAACACATAATTCACCCATGTCACACCCTGGCCTGACCAAAATAATAAAGACAACACAAAATACTAAGACCAGGGCGTGACATCAATCCCCTGAGTCAATACAAGTTAGAATCACCTTTGGCAGCCATTAGAGCTGGGAGTCTTCCTGGGTAAGTCTGGAAGAGCATTGCACACCTAGATTGTACAATATATATTTTTTTATTCTTCAAGCTCTTGGTTAACATTGATATTGCTAGACAGCCCTTTTCAAGTCTTGCCATAGATTTTCAAGCCAATTTAAGTCAAAACTGTAATTAGGCCACTCAGGAATGTTCAATGTTGTCTTGGTAAGCAACGCCAGTGTATATTTGGCCTTGTGTTTTAGGTTATTGTCCTGCTGAAAGGTGAATTTGTCTCCCATTGTCTGGTGGAAAGCAGACTGAACCATATTTTCGTCTTGGATTTTGCCTGTGCTTATTTTTATTCAATTTATTTTTATCATAAAACACCCCCTAGTCCTTGCTGATGACAAGCATACCCATAACATGATGCAGCCACCACCATGCTTGACAATATGAGTGGTACTCAGAGATGTGTTGTGTTGGATTTGAACCCAAACATAACACTTTGTATTCATTTAGATAATTTCTTTGCCACATTTTTTTGCAGTTCTACTTTAGTACAGGATGCATGTTTTGGAATGTTTTTATTCTGTAACAGGCTTACTTATTTTCACTCTGTCGATTAAGTTAGTATTGTGGAGTAACTACAATGTCGTTAATCCATCCTCAGTTCTCTCCTATCACATCTGGCAACTGAGTTAGGAAGGACGCCTGTATCTTTGAAGTGACTTGGTGTATTGATACACGACCCAAAGTGTAATTAATAACTTCACCATGCTCAAAGGGATATTCAATGTCTTCTTTTTTTTTACACATCTACCTTCTTTGTGAGGCATTGGAAAATCTCCCTGGTCTTTGGGGTTCAATATGTGTTTCAAATTCACAGCTCGGCTGAGGGACCTTACAGACAATTGTATGCCTCATTCAAAAATCATGTTAAACACTATTATTGCAGTGTATCCATGCAATTTATTATGTGACTTGTTAAGCACATTTTTACTCCCCTAACTTATTTAGGCTTGCCATAACAAAGGGGTTGAATCCATTTCAGCATTTCATTTTTAATACATGTGTAAAATGTTCTAAAACACATTTCCATTTTGACATATTGGGGTATTGTGTGTGGGCTAGTGAAAAATAAACTAACAATTTAATCCATTTAAAATTCAGGCTGTAACACAAATAAATGTGGAAAACGTAAAGGGACGTGAATACTTTCTGAAGGCACTGTATGTGTTTCAAAGGAAAATGCTGATTCAAAAGCCTCAGATTGGAATTGGTTTTGTCATCTCCCTTAGAAATGAGAGATTTCATATTTTTAAATGTATCAATGTCATGCCTGGGCTGTGGCAGAATACTTCTCCACATGAAAAGTGAAGGTGGATAGGAAGCAGAATCCATTAGTCTGACTGTGTCTGACTGCTTCCATTGTTTTCCCTTCTCGCTGCAGATATCCCACCTGAAGCATGTTTAAGGCAGAGAAAGGCTTGAATAAAAAGATGAGCAGTGGGATGCGTCCCAAATTGCACCCTGTTGCCTATGTAGTGCACTTATTTTTATCAGAGCCCTATGTGACTCCCTACGGGCCCTGGGCCTGGTTTCCCAAAAGCATCTTAACACTAAGTTCATCGTTAGAACGTTCGCAGGAGCATCGTTAAGTCTCTGACCTGTTTCCCCAAACCATTGTTACTAAAGTTGCACTTGAAAATGACTATTTACCGACTGCCTCAGACCACTCGTAGAACGTCTAAGTGCGTCGTTAGATGCTTTTTTGCTCTTTATACACAGAAGATCTCCGCTAAACACAGAATCAACATTTTTATCTGTCTCTTTGTGATGGCCGATAACTTCAGAACAAAATTGAGTACAAATACAAAGTTGCCAATGTCTTTGCATTTGTTACAAACCGAGGATAAATAGATGCTTCAAATGAAAACTGATGACCACATGAAAAGATTTAGGGCTACAGTGTAGGCTACTTGCCTATATATTTCAATCATATTAAAATCTATTTAATGTGAAGTCAATTGTGTTCTATTTTGCTAATTGTAGGCTTGTCATTTTTCCCTCAATATCCAGGCTGTATCACAACCGTGATTGGGAGTCCCATAGGGCGGCGCACAATTGACCCAGCGTCGTCTGGGTTTGGCCGGTGAAGGCCGTCATTGTAAATAAGAGGTTGTTCTTAACTGACTTGCCTAGTTAAATAAAGGTTAAATTAAAAAGAAATGTAAAAAAATATGTATATATATATATTCCATGATGTGTAACAACGTGTGCAATGATCTGCCAAATCTTGATTTTGTGCATTTTTATAGGGTAATGCTTATAAGCATTAGAATAAGCTTAGGTTGTAATATCTCTCTAGGAGCTAATCCGTCATCAGTATTGTGGAACAATTCTAATGTTAAGGTAAGATTTGAGTGGAGAAAGTTGATCCAAGAGCAGCATTGCCTTTGCTTCGAACTTATCGTTATTGGCACGTCTCAATGACTCACTTTTCGAACATTCTCTCTGTGTAGTATTTTGGGAAACGCCTGTTATATCTTCTGCTGTTGTAGGAACAATGCATCGTTAAAAGACTTGTAAGCCTCAATTCCATCGCTATTGGGAAACCAGGCCTTGGTCATTAAAAGTAGTGCAGAAAATAGGGAAGAGAGTGCCATTTGGGACACAGCCATGGACTCAACAGGAGAGGGTGCAAGCCAAAGGGGGAACAGAGCAGGCACAGCCAATACATGGGATTTGATGGAGGGTTTGGGGGATGTAGAAATGGACACTGGGATTGAGGAGGATTGAGGTCATGGTCCCATAAGGCTCAATATGAGGCAAACATGAGCCAAATTCTCAGAGCTAATCGTGACGATTGATCAGATCCACTGGTATTTGGAGGGTATTTTATCTTCTGGTCTTTTTATTATTGTGAAAAGTGTGGGGTGAATTCTAAACTGCAGCATATCTCTTTCAAGCCTATCCTTTTCAAAAGCTTCACAACATCAAACATGTATGGCCCTAATTTTCCAAAGCCAACTTCTGCAGAATGCCCCGGTAGTATCCCTCTGTCTCTAAGAGATGAATATGACAGAGAAGGAAGCAGAGACCAGGGAGCAGTTGTGAACAGAATAGAAAATACCAGATCAATGAAGACTTCCTCCTCCATCAGTTTAGATGACTGTGTGTGTGTGTGTGTGTGTGTGTGTGTGTGTGTGTGTGTGTGTGTGTGTGTGTGTGTGTGTGTGTGTGTGTGTGTGTGTGTGTGTGTGTGTGTGTGTGTGTTCGTCTGACGGGAGGCTCTGGCTACACCTGAGTGTTGTTCTAACAGCTCAGCTATCCTGTCAACTATCCTGTTACCTATCCTGTCAACTATCCTGTTACCTATCCTGTCAACTATCCTGTTACCTATCCTGTCACCTATCCTGTCACCTATCCTGTTACCTATCCTGTCACCTATCCTGTCACCTATCCTGTCACCTATCCTGTCACCTATCCTGTTACCTATCCTGTCAACTATCCTGTTACCTATCCTGTTACCTATCCTGTCACCTATCCTGTCACCTATCCTGTTACCTATCTTGTTACCTATCCTGTAACCTATCCTGTCACCTATCCTGTCACCTATACTGTCACCTATCCTGTTACCTATCCTGTCAACTATCCTGTTACCTATCCTGTCAACTATCCTGCCACCTATCCTGTCAACTATCCTGTCAACTATCCTGTTACCTATCCTGTTACCTATCCTGTCACCTATCCTGTCACCTATCCTGTTAACTATCCTGTCACCTGTCCTGTTACCTATCCTGTCACCTATCATGTTACCTATCCTGTTACCTATCCTGTTACCTATCCTGTCACCTATCCTGTTACCTATCCTGTCACCTATCCTGTCAACTATCCTGTCACCTATCCTGTCAACTATCCTGTCAACTATCCTGTCACCTATCCTGTCACCTATCTTGTTACCTATCCTGTCAACTATCATGTTACCTATCATGTCAACTATCCTGTTACCTATCCTGTTACCTATCCTGTCAACTATCCTGTTACCTATCCTGTTAACTATCCTGTCACCGATGCTGTCACCTATCCTGTTACCTATCCTGTCAACTATCCTGTCAACTATCTTGTTACCTATCCTGTCAACTATCCTGTCACCTATCCTGTCAACTATCCTGTCACCTATCCTGTCAACTATCCTGTCACCTATCCTGTTAACTATCCTGTCACCGATGCTGTCACCTATCCTGTCACCTATCCTGTCACCTATCCTGTTAACTATCCTGTTAACTATCCTGTCACCTATCTTGTTACCTATCCTGTTACCTATCCTGTCACCTATCATGTTACCTATCCTGTCACCTATCCTGTCACCTATCCTGTCACCTATCCTGTCAACTATCCTGTCAACTATCTTGCTACCTATCCTGTCAACTATCCTGTCACCTATCCTGTCAACTATCCTGTCACCAATCCTGTCAACTATCCTGTCACCTATCCTGTTAACTATCCTGTCACCGATGCTGTCACCTATCCTGTCACCTATCCTGTCACCTATCCTGTTAACTATCCTGTCACCTATCTTGTTACCTATCCTGTCACCTATCCTGTCACCTATCCTGTCACCTATCCTGTCACCTATCCTGTCACCTATCCTGTTAACTATCCTGTCACCTATCCTGTTAACTATCCTGTCACCTATCCTTTCGCCTATCCTGTCACCTATCCTGTGGCATCCCTACAGACCTACTCTACACACCTATCAGTTTATCAGTTATTACAGCATATGTATACCGTTTACATTCCGCTGTGTGGCATTTGCTTAAGATAGTGAATGAGTCATTTTGTTTAACAGAGTGAAACGTCGAGGAGAGAGAACAGGGGAGGAATTAACCTTGCAAATGTCATGGGGATTGATGAACTTCTCAGGTCAGGTAGCATCAAATTGAACATTGATCATTCCAGCGTATGGAGCAATGTAATCAAGGCCCATCTACACCTCTCTCTTAATACAGTCATTTGTCTACGGTGCTGGGCCCCTCTGATGTCCGCTAGCACCCAACAACATCCAGCACCAAGTGGGCATCAGCTATTGTGCAGCGCTAAATGAGCCTTGCAGTCAGACACACTTGGCGCTTTAGTTCTGTAAATAGGTTTTATAGGGCTGAGCACTAGCTCCCTAAATGGCACAAACAACCCAACAGAAAACTAGCTTCTTTTCAAATGAGTTTTGATTCCTTCCCACTGCGCAGAGGAGTCTCAAAAATAAATATGTTTAATTGCAGTTTGTGGCCCTGAGCCACCACTAGACACACTCTAATATGATTCTAATGGGTATTGTCGTCCCTAAGCTTTTCTATATGCTCTTTGAACATCTTCCCCCGAGCACAAAGACATACTTATAACACAAGATGATATATACAGGCTTTGAGGGTGTTTAAGGGTGGCATATTTGAATAACGTGTTCAGGAACCAATCAGGGTACAGCTTTTGGACTCCCATCGAAGCTCCAATGCCCCACCTCTGACTGAACCTGAACCCATGAGTTGCTCTTCCATGTTGGGCAGGGTTTGAGGCTCAGGGACCGACTAAGATGACAAGGCCTTGGCCCTTCTCTCTGCTCCCCCCCCCTCCCCCTCCCTCCTGCTTGGAATTAATCACTACACTTGCCCCTGGTCTGTGCCTTTGTTCTGGGAGCTAAACAAAAGGGAACAAAGAGAATCTGGCACACCGAGGCAGCATTTCTCAAGACAAAGGAACTTCACAGGAAGTTGTCTCAAGGTCTAACACGGGATTTAATCAAAAAATAACCCGCATCATCAATAACCTGCATCATCATCTCGATTAAAAAAAACAACCTGAAAAGATTTGTTGTAGTGTTGCTCTTCAGTCTGCTTGGTCCATTAGAGGAAGAGATAGAATCCTGCTGTCATGATGATGTCATGTCAACACAAACATGGCAAAGAGAAAAAGTCTACTTGTCATGCAAAATGGCGTACAATATGACCATTAGTTAGTACAAGATGACTATTCTCCTCCTCCTTCCTCTTCCTCCTCCTCCTCTTCACCTTCTTCTTCTCCTCCTCTTCACCTTCACCTCTCCTATCACAATCGTCGTAATGAGCGGACCAAGGTGCAGCGTGAGTTTAGTTCCACATATTTTTAATCTACGTGAAACAAACAAAACAATAAAGAAACAACGAAACGTGAAGTCATGACGTGCACACAGGCAACTAAACACAAACAATATCCCACAACCCAGGTGGGAACAATAGAGAACCTAAATATGATCCTCAATTAGAGACAACGATAATCAGCTGCCTCTAATTGGGAACCATACCAAGCAGAGCAACATAGAAATAGAAAAAACTAGAACACCCCCCCTAGTCACGCCCTGACCTACAATACCATACAGAACCAAGGGCTCTCTATGATCAGGGCGTGATACTTCCTCTCCTTTTTCCTCCTCCTCCTCTTCACCTTAAGCTTCTTCTTCTTTCTCCTCCTTCTCTATCAACACTGATCAAAGCAAAGATGTAGTATTTTCTGCATCTCTAACATCCCCACCTCCCCTCCTTCCTGTACTTGTGCACGAGACATTAAAACTTGACACATGATTCTTCCTCCCTTCACATTATCGTCCAAGTTATGACTATCAGACTAAATTATCCGACTGACCTTTTGTACCCTCCACCAAAACGACTCTAGCCCCCCCTCAGTGTCCCAAATGCACCATCTTCAGTGCACTAAATCAGGAATAGTGCTCCATTTGGGAAGCAGCCTGTCTGTCTTGACCTTCCTCAGCTTCTCAAACACATTCTCTGGCATAAACACAGATACCGTGCTCTCTCCAATCTCTCTGCTATCAAAAGATATGCGGATGCAATCTCTCTGTTCCGTACGATGCCGTGCCAGGAGCCCTGAAGGGGGGTGGGACTGTCCTTACTCCCTCGTGGCCATGTTTGCTGTCGTCCACCAATTTGCGTCATCCCAAAAATCTTCTCCGGGTCTGATAGGTGGGCTTGGGGAGATGTTAGAGATGGGTGAAATGGGAGATGGGGCGGCTGGGTGATGGTGAGGTGTAGAGCTAGCTGTCTGCCTGCGCCGGGGAGGGGAGGGCCAGGGAGGGAGAAGGAACAGCTGGATACAGCATATGGAGCTGGCATGGTAGAGAGATGCTGGGTCGACTCGCCAGTGCATTCATATATACAGTCCTGTATATACCATACACTACATACATAATGAACACATATAGTAGAATTGTGATTTGATTTCATTGCACTGACATGGCATGCAGTGTAGACATGACTCGCTCTTCTGTGCTGTGAGGGTTTTTCATGTACAGTAATAGCCGGGTCAGTGTACATAGCTGTCACAGTAAAAGACAACGCATATCACCTCCAGACAGTGACACATACCGTGATGCTCCTCCTACTGTCATCCACGTTAACATGTCCTCCGCAGCCCAACCAGCTGTGTCAGGGATAAAGCTACAGTAGAGAGATGTGCTGTTCCTAGCCTGATCCCAGATCTGTTTGTGCTGTCTTACCGACTCCTATGGAAAAGAAAGTGGTGAGTCCTCCCGAGGGGCAAAGCGGTCTAAGGCACTGCATTGCAATGCTTGTGGCGTCACTACAGCCCAGGGTTCGATCCCAGGCTGTGTCACAGCAGGCCGTGAGTGAGAGACCCATGAGGCGGCGCACAATTAGCCCAGTGTCGTCAGGGTTAGGGGAGGGTTTGACCAGCAGGGATTTCCTTGTCCCATCACGCTCTAGCGACTCATTGTGGCGGGCCGGGCGCCTGCAAGCTGACTTCGGTCCCCAGCTGGACAGTGTTTCCTCCGGACACATTGTTGCAGCTGGCTTCCGGGTTAAGCGAGCAGTGTGTCAAGAAGAAGTGCGGCTTGGCAGGGCCGTGCTTCGGAGGACACATGGCTCTCCACCTTCGCTTCTTCCGAGTCCGTAGGGGAGTTGCAGCGATAGGAAAAGACTGTAACTACCAAACATATCAAGAAATTGGGGAGAAAAAGGGGGAAAACAAAACAAAACAAAGGAAAAAAGAAAGTGGTTGAGACGTGACACACTTCTCCATTAAATTACTCGATTAATTAATTGAAAACTGTAACGTTTCAGTCGTGGTGGACCATCAGACTGAGGATTCCAACTTCTATGGTCATTGTCTTTGGCAAGACAGTATGAACAGATCTGGGACCAGGCTATCCTGGCCCAATAGAATTCCTAGCTGTCCTACGACTAGTATGGAGGCAAAACAAACGCTACTCAGGCGATTTTAGCATGTAAATCTTGGGGATGGGGATGCATGCCAGCAAAGCCACTACAAAACACTGCACAACACTCAACAATACATTAATTGCACTATAACGTTGACAAACGGTACCCACAAACTGTTAGGGCCTACATAAAGCTGTCTCAACAGCAGAGTCCCAACAGCAGTCCCAACACCTTACCACTGCTACACCTGGCAATCAGCGGAGCCCTGTCTGGCAGTGAAACAGTTCATTCAACCTCATTTACTGCCTTTTGAAAATACATAGCTGATATGGCTGACTTGCAAACCTCTACAGGATTTGTGTAGAGGTTTGAGTTAACGTAGGCTAATGTGATTAGCATGAGGTTGTAAGTAACAAAAACATTTCCCAGGACATAGACATATCTGATATGGGCAGAAAGCTTAACTGCACTGTCCAATTTACAGTAGCTATTACAGTGAAAGAAAACCATGCTTTTGTTTGAGGAGAGTGCACAGTTATGAACTTTAAAATGTATTAATAAACCAATTAGGCACATTTGGGCAGTATGGATTAAACATTTTGAACAGAAATACAATGGTTCATTGAATCAGTCTAAAACTTTGCACATACACTGCTGCCATCTAGCGGCCAAAAATCAAATTTGAGCCTGGGCTGGAATAGTACATTATGGCTTTTCTCTTATATTTCAAAGATGATGTATTGGGTCCGATCCTTAAGAGGTTTCTAATGACAATTGAGATGTACAAACTATGGGATAAGGGGACGACAAGCGAATAAGAGGCAATCTGTGATTTCGATTAAGACATTAATGAGCGAGCCAGGACGGACGTAGTCAATATACAGTGGGGAGAACAAGTATTTGATACACTGCCGATTTTGCAGGTTTTCCTACTTACAAAGCATGTAGAGGTCTGTCATTTTTATCATAGGTACACTTCAACTGTGAAAGAGAATCTAAAACAAAAATCCAGAAAATCACATTGTATGATTTTTAAGTAATTAATTTGCATTTTATTGCATGACATAAGTATTTGATACATCAGAAAAGCAGAACTTAATATTTGGTACAGAAACCTTTGTTTGCAATTACAGAGTTCATACATTTCCTGTAGTTCTTGACCAGGTTTGCACACACTGCAGCAGGGATTTTGGCCCACTCCTCCATACAGACCTTCTCCAGATCCTTCAGGTTTCGGGGCTGTCACTGGGCAATACGGACTTTCAGCTCCCTCCAAAGATTTTCTATTGGGTTCAGGTCTGGAGACTGGCTAGGCCACTCCAGGACCTTGAGATGCTTCTTACAGAGCCACTCCTTAGTTGCCCTGGCTGTGTGTTTCAGGTCGTTGTCACGCTGGAAAACCCAGCCACGACCCATCTTCAATGCTCTTACTGAGGGAAGGAGGTTGTTGGCCAAGATCTCGAGCTACATGGCCACATCCTCCCCTCAATACGGTGCAGTCGTCCTGTCCCCTTTGCAGAAAAGCATCCCCAAAGAATGATGTTTCAACCTCCATGCTTCACGGTTGGGATGGTGTTCTTGGGGTTGTACTCATCCTTCTTGTTCCTTCAAACACGGCGAGTGGAGTTTAGATCAAAAAGCTCTATTTTTGTCTCTTCAGACCACATGACCTTCTCCCATTCCTCCTCTGGATCATCCAGATGGTAATTGGCAAACTTCAGAGGGGCCTGGACATGCGCTGGCTTGAGCATGGGGACCTTGCGTGCACTGCAGGATTTAAATCCATGACGGCGTAGTGTGTTACTAATGATTTTCTTTGAGACTGTGGTCCCAACTCTCTTCAGGTCATTGACCAGGTCCTGCCGTGTAGTTCTGGGCTGATCCCTCACCTTCCTCATAATCATTGATGCCCCACGAGGTGAGATCTTGCATGGAGCCCCAGACCGAGGGTGATTGACCGTCATCTTGAACTTCATCCATTTTCTAATAATTGCGCCAACAGTTGTTGCCTTCTCACCAAGCTGCTTGCCTATTGTCCTGTAGCCCATCCCAGTCTTGTGCAGGTCTACAATTTTATCCCTTACACAGCTCTCTGGTCTTGGCCATTGTGGAGAGGTTGGAGTCTGTTTGATTGAGTGTGTGGACAGGTGTCTTTTATAACGAGTTCAAACAGGTTGGGGCGGCAGGGTAGCCTAGTGGTTAGAGAGTTGGACTAGGAACCGGAAGGTTGCAAGTTCAAACCCCGAGCTGACAAGGTCAGCCCCTGAACAGGCAGTTAACCCACTGTTCCTAGGCCGTCATTGAAAATAAGAATTTGTTCTTAACTGACTTGCCTGGTTAAATAAAGGTAAAATAAAAATAATAAAAAAATAAAAAAATAAAAAGGTGCAGTTAATACAGGTAATGAGTGGAGAACAGGAGGGTTTCTTAAAGAAAAACTAACAGGTCTATGAGAGCTGGAATTCTTACTGGTTGGTAGGTGATCAAATACTTATGTCATGCAATAAAATGCAAATTAATTACTTAAAAATCATACAATTTAATTTTCTGGATTTTTGTTTTAGATTCCGTCTCTCACAGTTGAAGTGTACCTATGATAAAAATTACAGACCTCTACATGCTTTGTAAGTAGGAAAACCTGCAAAATCGGCAGTGTATCAAATACTTGTTCTCCCCACTGTAACTATTTGTTCAGCACTTTTGAAATGTACAGCGACAGAATTCAGAACATGGGCCATTTTTACACTATTTTCCCTGTACCCCAAGACAGAACCGCACGATAAATAAAGGGGGCATATTAGCTACATTTGCACCACCAAGTCAGAACAGCAGACGAAATTAAGAGGGGAAAATATACCAAATTCTTAGGGTGAGGCACATAGGCTACTAACAGCTTACTACACAATATACACTTACTATTACTTTCTTAGCTACAGTATACATGTCTCCCTGGCATATTACATCCTTTATGCAGCAGCATATAAGACATTTTTGGACCTTGTTGTGCTGTGCTCACTTGAACAGGAAGGTGGTGCGGCGGTCCTTCGTGGGCAAATTTTGTCTGGCATTTTGTCTGGCATTCTCTGGTGCATTCAAGACAACTGGGAACTCGGAAAAAAACAAGGTTGGATCATGACGTCAGCGATCTTCAGATCGTAGCTCTAGAAAGAGGCCCGATATACAATTCCGAGTTGGATGACCGTTCAAAACGTATTTCCCGAGTCTGAGCTTCCCAGGTTCCCAGTTGTCTTAAACTCACGGAAGTCAGATTTCCCAGTTCCGAGTTAACAGTTGTTTTGAGCGCGGCAGAAATCATGATTCATTGACAGCATGGCCAATGTTGAATGTTGATCATTTTAAGCTTGGAAAAGAGACACTTAAATCCAGACTTGGGACCACACAGCAACTCCACTGAATAGCAGGCTAGTGATTGCTTTGCAATGCTTGCAGTTAGCCACTGATTCTTTCTCAACCAGTCATTGTTGAATTTGCAATTTCCAACTTGTTGTGTAATGTTTATGTCCAATGGCCGATGAGCACGATACATTTTATCTATAATTTCTCTTCATTATAACTCTTCATATGACAAGGATTAAAAAGGATTTGCCAGTAAATTCCTGCCTTATTCATGATGATGACTGCTAGCTAAGATTTTGATTCAGTCCAATCAAAGCTACTGTAGATATAACGTGATTTGACATCGTTTTATCTGTGGCCAATGACTTTGAGCATTATTGGATGGGCACTTCTATTGTAACTCTATGGCAGCACCCAAGGGGCTTGAATTTTAGAGCTCTAGCCTTACTTTTGGCGGTGAGGTAGTGTCCCCATGAGTGACAGAACACTGAGCCAATCACCGCGTAACTAGAGAACATTACTGGCTCCTACGCTCCGTATTTTCCGCTGGCTGCCCCACAACCACAGAGGGCACTGAGCTAGGCTGAAATACTTGCATTTTGGAGCTGCCTTACTCAAGAAAGCAAAAAAGAGACCATGTTAGTGTGCGGCTTAATTACCTCAATGATTTTTCAATATTTTTTTACGTTGTTTTCAAGATGATATGTGAAACCTATTAATCCCAAAACAACATGCAGAACAAAACCCCCCACCTGCCCTGAATGACAGGTCGTCACTGCCGCTACCACACGGTGCATTAAAGAGACGGGTTCATCCAGCACTAAAATCAACCTGAATGACAGGTCGTCACTGCCGCTACCACACGGTGCATTAAAGAGACGGGTTCATCCAGCTAAAATCAACCTGAATGACAGGTCGTCACTGCCGCTACCACACGGTGCATTAAAGAGACGGGTTCATCCAGCTAAAATCAACCTGAATGACGGGTCGTCACTGCCGCTACCACACGGTGCATTAAAGAGACGGGTTCATCCAGCTAAAATCAACCTGAATGACGGGTCGTCACTGCCGCTACCACACGGTGCATTAAAGAGACGGGTTCATCCAGCACTAAAATCAACCTGAATGACGGGTCGTCACTGCCGCTACCACACGGTGCATTAAAGAGACGGGTTCATCCAGCACTAAAATCAACCTGAATGACGGGTTGTCACTGCCGCTACCACACGGTGCATTAAAGAGACGGGTTCATCCAGCTAAAATCAACCTGAATGACAGGTCGTCACTGCCGCTACCACACGGTGCGTTAAAGAGACGGGTTCATCCAGCTAAAATCAACCTGAATGACGGGTCGTCACTGCCGCTACCACACGGTGCATTAAAGAGACGGGTTCATCCAGCTAAAATCAACCTGGATTAACATGTATTTCCCGTCACAGTGGCCTTGAAACAATAATACATAAGTAGACGTTTCCATTTTTCAGATAGAGGACAGTGGTTGGTGGTGAGGAGGGGGTGGGTGGTTACAGGGAATAGCCCCAGGAGAGGAGGGGGATGGGTGGTTACAGGGAATAGCCCCAGGAGAGGAGGGGGGTAGATGGTTACAGGGAATAACCCCAGAAGAGGAGGGGGCTGGATGGTTACAGGGAATAGCCCCAGGAGAGGAGGGGGTTGGGTGGTTACAGGTATTAACCCCAGGAGAGGAGGGGGGTGGGTGGTTACAGGGAATAACCCCAGAAGAGGAGGGGGTATAAAGTTACATGGATTAACCCCTGGAGAGGAGGGGGATGAGTGGTTACAAGGAATAGACTCTGGAGAGGAGGGGGTAGATGGTTACAGGGAATAGACTCAGGACAGGAGGGGGGTAGATGGTTACAGGGAATAGACTCAGGAGAGGAGGGGAGTAGATGGTTACAGGGAATAGACTCAGGACAGGAGGGGGGTAGATGGTTACAGGGAATAGACTCAGGAGAGGAGGGGGGTAGATGGTTACAGGGAATAGACCCAGGAGAGGAGGGGGGGTAGATGGTTACAGGGAATAGCCCCAGGGCAGTTCGTTGAATAACAGATGTGCATTGAGGGCTTTGCTACGGCCAGGTCCTTGGGTACGATGAGGAGCTTACAGCACAGCACTACGAGGCCAGAGTGGGCAACATCACAGAGACACTGAATCCCTTTGATCTGAGAGAGAGAGAGAGAGAGAGAGAGAGAGGGAGAGAGAGAGAGAGATAGAGAGAGAGAGAGAGAGAGAGAGAGAGAGAGAGAGAGAGGAGAGGACGGGAGCAGAAGATAGAGGAGAGGAGCAGAGGGAAGGGAAGGGAAGGGAAGGGAAGGGGAAAGGAAAGGAGAGGAGAGGAGAGGAGAGGAGAGGAGAGGAGAGGAGAGGAGAAGAAGAGAAGAAAGGAGGGGAAAGGAGACGAGACAAGAGGAGATGAGATGAGGAAAGGGGTGAGGAGGGGTAGCTCTGTTGGTACAGAACAGGGAACGAGGGACACAATAGAGGGGGGAGCGAAGGAGGGATGGAGGAGAAAAGGAAGGGATATTCCATGGTGGCTCAATCCAGTGAAAAATCTAAATAGAGAAAGCTGGTACCACGAAGCAAAGTGAAAGGGATGGGAGGGGAGGGTGTGATTGGTTAAAGAAAGGAACAAATGTGCACTGTGCCCCGAATGATGTTTTTTTTGGTGCCAAGCGCCACGGTGCTATGCAGCTGCGGAAGAGGGAGGGAGAGTGGGTGGCAGGAACCCTTCAACCAAAATAAAGCCTTTGTGTCACTGCTGCCCTTGAACACTGCTTAATCAACAGCTCACTACCAAGCAGTTAGCTACATCCTTCAACCTGAACTAAATGAGATATAATGTTCAACAGAGGTGAAATCAGCCAAACATAGTCTTAATGCATGTTGATTCAAGCAATGATCAAGTTCAATTCCCTGAAAGTGAAAGCTTCAGTTTAAGAGAATCGTGACTTTCCTGCAGTCGGTCCAAAATCTACATGTGGTTCTCATTCATTAGCTTGTTACTGATTGCCAGAGTCTACAGAGCCATATTCATCCCTGTATGGGGGGGTCATTTATAATGTAAAGAGAATTATGTTGGGGGTGGACAGGATTTGGGCAGCTCACTTATTGTCCGCCTCACATGTATTGGCCCCCGTCCCAACACTTCAAGGAGCAATTCATTACCCAACAATACAACTCCTCTCTATGCCAGTGTTGGAGAATTGGTCTGCATTTCAGCAGGTTAGATTTATTTGCAGTTATGCTTGTGTGACTTGGTTTTCAGACACAATACCATTGAAACACTAACAATAATGCAACATTAAAAATGTCCTTCAAAGTTGGTCTGTGTCTGCTAAATCTGCCTATTCATTTGTTCAAACTTCTGAATAGCTACTGTCAGTGTGCATGTGTGTGTCATGTATCTATTGTAAGCGTGCACACCTGCCTGTTTCTCCACTCTTCCACCTCTGTCACTTCCAGAAAGCCTCAAGTGTGCAACAACAACATCCAAAGTGAAACATGGACAACGTTTTGCCTCAGACTCGACGTGGGACCCACAACCATTGAGAATGACAAACATCACGGCGGACAACGTTGTCACAATGGGGCAGAGACACGTTTGCACGGTTAAGCCAGGCAGCAAAGTTGACTTCATCGTTACCCGGTTCTGGAGTACGAGTGCTGTTTTTCAGGCTTCTCAGCCAAGCGAGTGTTGCAGTCCTACTCCCTACTGTGTGCCTACAGTTATAATGTTGTAATTGTAAACCCTAAATCCAGAGGAGTACATTATAAACCAGTAAATCTACAGGAAACTACAGTACCATACCCAGTAATTACCCTGATGTCGCAGATACTATGCAGTTATACACTGTCAGTGCTGGTTTGATTTCAACACTTATGGAGCCAAAAGCAACAGAATTACACCATTACAGAAAATGATGTTGGGCTCTCTATGACACTCAATTATTTCTAAGCTAAGAAACCTCTCTGCTTCTCTTAATGTTTTAAAAGCCTCCAATCCACAACAAAATGCCTCATTTACCACCTCATTGTCCCTCTCTAACTTGGTCTCAAGAGAAACCCCTGGCATCAAACCATTGTTGACAAATGCTATAGTAAAAGTACGTTGACATCCTGTAATAACCAAGAGCCTTGACTGTATTGCCCTGCACCTCATATTACTCGTCTATCACTTGTGTGTTATTAGAGGGGACCATGCTGTTCACATTCCCAGAGGACACAACAACATGTCAGATAGGCATTATAATGGGGCGTCTTGGGGCCATCGTGGAGGTAGTGGCATCATGGTGGCCCGAGGGGGCACTGATGTCCCCTGCAGCTCTTTTTTGTCCCAGCAGCAGGTAATTGGCACGGTGCCTCTCCCCAGAGCAGCAGTGGTCTCTCCCTGGAGAAGGCCTACACTCTCTGGATACTACAGAATGGCATGCACACTGCTTTGTACGCCAAACACTTCATCCAAAGAGAGAGCACTGTATTGTGAAAAGCTAAAACGCTTCAATTATTGAAAGGTTTGAGGACCTGGTATGCTTCCTTTTTTGGGGGTCAAGGATAAAGATTAGATTTTTGAAGAGGATGAATGGTTGTCGTGAATGAAGATGGAAAATACAAAAAAATTCTCCAACCATTGCACACATGGGCATACCTGGATTCTTGCAAAGCTTTGCATGGGTAGTGAGTGGTAGGATAATAGTATAGAGAGCCTTCACTTCATTTACAGTATGTTCTGGAATGACACCTGATGAGTGTCAGATGTGATGTTTCCCACTTTGGGAGACAGAAAGAGACAGAGAGAGAGAGACAGAGAAAGAAAGAGAGAGAGAGAGAGAGAGAGAGAGAGAGAGAGAGAAAGAAAGAGAGAGAGAGAGACAGAGAAAGAAAGAGAGAGAGACAGAGAGAGTGCACAGTAGGTCTAATGTAGTTTCCGTCCATGTTAACAATATAAGCCAAGAGGCTCGACACTGTGTAACCATGGCAACGTCAATCGAAGAAGGTCGATATTAGATTCAATTATGAAATGCTAGAGAGCTAACAAGAATACTCAGATCTTTAGAGTGTCAAATGTCTAAATTGTAATCATCCTTGATATCAATGATTTACAATAAGCTGACATCCTAGAAAAGGCACTATCAAGACTAAACACAGAACTTCCAATTATTTCCCCTTCTCCGTCCACAAAATCATTGTAGACAAAAGCATCATACAGATTTAATACACGTAATTGAGTCGACCATGCATTAATCAATACTTTCTTGCCCTATCCTGTTGAGGGAAGGATAACACATAGTGCATCACAGTACAGAAAGACTAAAAATAACTGTCTTTTGGGTCTTCCGCCAATGTGATGTTCAGGGGAAAGACTGAATACCTGAATACCACAGGCTTGATTTTTACTAAAAAAAACATCATAAACTACATGCAAACTGAGTGGTGGAAAACAACCAAAATAAACCAATTAAATACAACAAGGTTAAGAACAAAAGGTCTGATCATGGGCTGGTTCTCCGTAGGGTTAAAAGCGGCTTTGGAGTGTTGACGTCTTATCTGCACCAACCAGATCCTCTGCCTGCTGACACAGGCCAATCACAAGCACCTTAAGGTCTATAGGCTAATCTTAGAGTCACCACGGTCCAAAACGCCACCGCCATCATACCTGGCCCCACTATCCCTTCATCAACACCATGCCAGTCACAAGAGACAAGTACAGGAGCTCAGCACAGATAAATACACTAGTAACTCAAGTCAACATTACTGCATCGCCACGTTGCAACCTCACAGAAAAAGGATGCTAAATAGTTCATTAAATGGTTACCTAGACTATCTGCATTGACCTTATCTTGCACTTACTCTACGCACATTCACAAGACTATATATATACACTACATGCAGACTCACTCACACACACAAACACTACACTGACCCTCTCACAGGGTTTTCAGGTGTTTTCATAAGATGGGCAGGGAATCTGCTGTCCTATGCTGGTTTCACCATTGGGGTGCCAGGACAGAGTAGAGCTTGGACTGGGCTGAGCGGGAGCTGCCCTCTCATAGGGGTGGGAGGGACAAGAGACCAGAGGTGGCAGAACGGAGTCCTCGGGTTGGGGTGTAAGGTTTGAGATTCAAATCAAATCAAATTTGAATGGTCACATACACGTGATTAGCAGATGTTATTGCAGGTGTAGTGAAATGCTTGTGCTTTTAGCTCTGACAGTGCAGTAATATCTAACAAGAAATATCTAACAAATTCCACAACATATACCCAATGCACACAAGTCTAAGTAGGAATGAATTCAAACTATATACATATGGACGAGCGATGTCAGAGCAGAACAGACTAAGACAAAGTAGAACAGTATAGAATACAGTATATACATATGAGATGAGTAATGCAAGATATGTAAACATTATTAAGTGAATGAGACACCTTAGAATAGGATATAAAACAGTATATACAGTTGAAGACAGAAGTTTACATACACCGTCAGTTTTTCACAATTCTGACATTTAATGCTAGTAAATATTCCCATGTTTTAGGTCAGTTAGGATCACCACTTTAATTTAAGATTATGAAATGTCAGAATAATAGCAGAGAGAATTTGATTTATTTCAGCTTTTATTTCTTTCATCACATTCCCAGTGGGTCAGAAGTTTACATACACTCAATTAGTATTTGGTAGCATTGCCTTTAAATTGTTTAACTTGGGTTAAAAATTTTCGGTAGCCTGCCACAAGCTTCCCACAATAAATTGGGTGAATTTTGGCCCATTCCTCCTGACAGAGCTGGTGTAACTGAGTCAGGTTTGTAGGCCTCCTTGCTCGCACAAGCATTTTCAGTTCTGCCCACACATTTTCTATAGGATTGAGGTCAGAGCTTTGTGATGGCCACTCCAATACCTTGACTTTTTTGTCCTTAAGCCATTTTGCCACAATTTTAGAAGTATGCTTGGGGTCATTGTCCATTTGGAAGATCCATTTGCGACCAAGCTTTAACTTCCTGCCCGATGCCTTGAGATGTTGCTTCAACGATGCCATCTATTTTGTGTACCAGTCCCTCCTGAAGCAAAGCACCCCCACTACATGATGCTGCCACCCCCGTGCTTCACGGTTGGGATGGTGTTCTTCGGCTTGCAAGCAACCCCCCCCCCCTTTTCTTCCAAACATAATTATGGTCATTATGGCCAACCAGTTCTATTTTTGTTTCATCAGACCAGATGACAGATCTTTGTCTGACTTTCTTATGGCGGTTTTGGAGCAATGGCTTCTTCCTTGCTGAGCAGCCTTTCAGGTTATGTTGATTATAGGACTCGTTTTACTGTGGATATAGATACTTCTGTACCTGTTTCCTCCAGCATTTTTTACAAGATCCATTTCAGTTGTTCTGGGATTGATTTGCACTTTTCGCACCAAAGAACGCGTCTCCTTCCTGAGCAGTATGACGGCTGTGTGGTCTCATGGTGTGTATACTTGCGTACTATTGTTTGTACAGATGAACATGGTACCTTCAGGCGTTTGGAAATTGCTCCCCAGGATGAACCAGACTTGTGGAGGTCTACAATTTTTTCTGAGGTCTTGGCTGATTTCTTTTGATTTTCCCATGATGTCAAGCAAAGAGGCACTGAGTTTGAAGGTAGGCCTTGAAATACATCCACAGATACACCTCCAATTGACTCAAATGATGTTAATTAGCCTATCAGAAGCTTCTAAAGACATGACATACTTTTCTGGAATTTTCCAAGCTGCTTAATGGCACAGTCAACTTAGTGTATGTATACTTCTGACCCACTGGAATTGTGATATAGTGAATTCTAAGTGAAATAATCTGTCTGTAAACAATTTTTGAAAAAATTACTTGTGTCATGCACAAAGTAGATGTCCTAACCGACTTGCCAAAACTATAGTTTGTTAACTAGAAATGTGTGGAGTGGTTGAAAAACAAGTTTTAATGACTCCAATCTAAGTGTATGTAAACTTCCGACTTCAACTGTACATATGATATGAGTAATGCCAGATATGTAAACATTATTAAAGTGACTAGTGTTCCATTCCTTAAAGTGGCCAGTGATCTCTAGTCTATGCCAATAGGCAGCAGCCTCTAATGTGCTAGTGATGGCTGTTTAACAGTCTGATGGCCTTGAGATAGAAGCTGTTTTTCAGTCTCTTGGTCCCAGCTTTGATACACCTGTACTGACCTCGCCTTCTGATGGTAGCGGGGTGAACAGGCAGTGGCTCAGGTGGTTGATGTCCTTGATGATCTTTTTGGCCTTCCTGTGACATCGGGTGCTGTAGGTGTCCTGGAGGATGGGTAGTTTGGCCCCGGTAATGCGTTGGACAGACCGCATCACACTCTGGAGAGCCTTGCAGTTGTGGGCGGTGCAGTTGCCGTACCAGGCAGTGATACAGCCCGACAGGATGCTTTCAATTGTGCATCTGTTTTAGGTGACAAGCCAAATGTCTTTAGCCTCCTGAGGTTGAAGAGACTCTGTTGCGCCTTTTTCACCACGCTGTCTTTGTGGGCGGTCCATTTCAGTATGTCAGTGATGTGTACGCCAAGGAACTTGAAGCTTTCCACCCTCTCCACTGCGGCCCCATCGATGTAAATAGGAGGGTGCACCCTCTGCTGTTTCCTGAAGTCCATGATCATCTCCTCTGTTTTGTTGACGTTGAGTGAGAGGTTGTTTTCCAGGCACCACACTCCCAGAGCCCTCACCTCCTCCCTGTAGGCTGTCTCGTCATCGTTGGTAATCAAGCCTACTACTGGTGTGCCGTCTGCAAACTTGATGATTGAGTTGGAGGCATGCTTGGCCACGCAGTCATGGGTAAACAGGGAGTACAGGAGGGGGCTGAGAACGCACCCTTGTGGGGCCCCAGTGTTGAGGATCAGCGGAGTGGAGGTGATGTTTCCTACCTTCACCACCTGGGGGCGGCCCATCAGGAAGTCCAGGATCCAGCTGAACAGGGCAGGGTTCAGACCCAGGGCCTCAAGTTTAATAATGAGCTTGGAGGGTACTATGGTGTTGAATGCTGAGCTAAAGTTAATGAACAGCATTCTTACATGGGTATTCCAAATGGGATAGGGCACCGTGCAGAGTGATGGCGATTGCATCGTCTGTGTATCTATTGGGACGGTAAGCAAGTTGAAGTGGGTCTAGGGTGGCAGGTAAGGTAGAGGTGATATGATCCTGGAATTGTCTCTCAAAGCATTTCATGATGAAAGAGGTGAGTGCTATGGGGCGGTAGTCATTAAGTTCAGTTACCTTTGCCTTCTTGGGTACAGGAACAATGGTGGCCCCAGAGCATCTCCTCAAGTTGAACCAGGCCTGCTGCTGCCAGCCCCAGAACATCTCCTCATGTTGAACCAGGCTTGCTGCTGCTTCTGCCTGCCCCAGAGCATCTCCTCATGTTGAACCAGGCCTGCTGCTGCTTCTGCCTGCCCCAGAGCATCTCCTCATGTTGAACCAGGCCTGCTGCTGCTGCTGCTAGCCCCAGAGCATCTCCTCAAGTTGAACCAGGCCTGCTGCTGCTGCCTGCCCCAGAGCATCTCCTCAAGTTGAACCAGGCCTGCAGCTGCTGCCAGCCCCAGAGCATCTCCTCATGTTGAACCAGGCCTGCTGCTGCTGCTGTTAGTCCCAGAATATCTCCTGATGTTGAACGAGGCCTGCTGCTTCTGTTAGCCCCAGAGCATCTCCTCATGTTGAACCTAGCCTGATGCTGCCAGCCCCAGAGGACCTCCTCATGTTGAACCTAGCCTGATGCTGCCAGCCCCAGAGGACTTCCTCATGTTGAACCAGGCCTGCTACTGCTGCTTCTAGCCCCAAGAGGACCTCCTCATGTTGAACCAGATCTGCTGCTGCTTCTAGCCCCAAGTGGACCTCCTCATGTTGAACCAGGCCTGCTACTGCTGCTTCTAGCCCCAAGTGGACCTCCTCATGTTGAACCAGGCTTGCTGCTGATGCTTCTAGCCCCAAGAGGATCTCCTCATGTTGTACCTGCTCTCCTCTTGTCAGCACTTTGATAAATCATTCACCGGCCAGAAGAGAGAGAAGCACTCTGATAGGCAAGAGGGACTAACCAGGGGTAGATAGTAGCACTTCTTCTCCTCCAACATTTAATTACTTCTTATTAACACAACACAGCCAAGAATCCATTAGACATTACAGGCTCTTCATCTAGAGAGGAGATGGTAGATGAGAGACAGCATGCAAGGCAATAACGTGTGTTCAATATATGATGATGATGATGATGAAGTGGGTTATTGTTTAAGGTCTGTCTTTAATAAACGGTCAATCTGCAGTTGCTACATACATTCTTGGATTCAGAAATGAATTATATATACTGTACCCATTGATTCTTGAAGAATATAACTTATAAATGGCTCATGAGCTTAGTTCAACTGTCGTACCCCATCAGAACGTTAGAAATAACAAGGTAATGGATGGTATGTAACGTACTGTAATGTTAGAAATAACAAGGTAATGGATGGTATGTAACATACATAGGCCTGTACTGTAATGCGTCCTTCCCCCATCATAACCATCTAGTTTCACCGCTCCTCCCTGGTCTCTCTCTTCCCTATCTTCCTTCCTCCATGGTCTCTCTCTTCGTGTTCTTCCCTCCTCCCTGGTCTCTCTCTAGCTCCTCTTCCCTCCTCCACCTTGGTCTCTCTCTTCCCTCCTCCATGGTCACTCTCATCGTGTTCTTCCCTCCTCCCTGGTCTCCCTCTTCCTCCTCTTCCCTCCTCCTCCCCGGTCTCTCTCTTCCCTATCTTCCCTCCTCCATGGTCTCTCTCTTCATGTTCTTCCCTCCTCCCAGGGTCTCTCTCTTCCCTCCTCCTCCCTGGTCTCTCTCTTCCTCCTCTTCCCTCCTCCACCTTGGTCTCTCTCTTCCCTCCTCCATGGTCTCTCTCATCGTGTTCTTCCCTCCTCCCTGGTCTCCCTCTTCCTCTTCTTTCCTCATCCTCCCTGGTCTCTCTCTTCCCTATCTTCCCTTCTCCATGGTCTCTCTTTTCGTGTTCTTCCCTCCTCCTTGGTCTCTCTCTTCCTCCTCTTCCCTCCTCCTCCCTGGTCTCTCTCTTCCCTCCTCCTCCCTGGCCTCTCTCTTCCTGTTCTTCCCTCCTCCTCCCTGGTCTCTCTCTTCCTCCTCTTTCCTCTTCCTCCCTGGTATATCTTACTCCTCTTCCCTCCTCCTCCCTGGTCTCTTTCTTCCCTCTCTTCCTCCTCCTCCTCCCTGGTCTCTATCTTCCTCCTCTTCCCTCCTCCTCCCTGGTCTCTGTCTTTCTCTTCCCTCCTCCTCCCTGGTCTCTCTCTTCCCTCTCTTCCTCCTCCTCCTCCCTGGTCTCTCTCTTCCCTCTCTTCCTCCTCCCTGGTCTCTGTCTTTCTCTTCCCTCCTCCTCCCTGGTCTCTATCTTCCTCTCCCCTCCTCCTCCCTGGTCTCTATCTTCCTCCTCTTCCCGCCTCCTTCCTGGTCTCTCTCTTCCCTCTCTTCCTCCTCCTCCTCCCTGGTCTCTATCTTCCTCCTTTTCCTTCCTCCTCCCTGGTCTCTGTCTTCCTCCTCTTCCCTCCTCCTCTCTGGTCTGTCTTCCTCTTCCCTCCTCCTCCCTGGTCTCTATCTTCCTCCTCTTCCCTCCTCCTCCCTGGTCTCTGTGTTCCTCTTCCCTCCTCCTCCCTGGTCTCTATCTTCCTCCTCTTCCCTCCTCCTCCCTGGTATCTCTCTTCCATCTCTTCCTCCTCCTTCTCCCTGGTCTCTATCTTCCTCCTTTTCCCTCCTCCTCCCTGGTCTCTAGCTTCCTCCCATTCCCTCCTCCTCTCTGGTCTCTGTCTTCCTCTTCCCTCATCCTCCCTGGTATCTATCTTTCTCCTCTTCCCTCCTCCCTTCCCTCCTCCTCCCTGGTCTCTGTCTTCCTCTTCCCTCCTCCTCCCTGGTCTCTTTCTTCCCTCTCTTCCTCCTCCTCCTCCCTATCTTCCTCCTTTTCCCTCCTCCTCCCTGGTCTCTGTCTTCCTCTTCCCTCCTCCTCCCTGGTCTCTGTCTTCCTCTTCCCTCCTCCTCCCTTGTCTCTCTCTTCCTCTTCCCTCCTCCTCCCTGGTCTCTATCTTCCTCCTCTTCCCGCCTCCCTTCCCTCCTCCTCCCTGGTCTCTCTTTTCCTCTTCCCTCCTCCTCCCTGGTCTCTATCTTCCTCCCCTTCCCTCCTCCTCCCTGGTCTTTATCTTCCTCCTCTTTCCTCCTCCTCCCTGGTCTCTATCTTCTTCCTCTTCCCTCCTCCTCCCTGGTCTCTGTATTCCTCCTCTTCCCTGGTCTCTGTCTTCCTCTTCCCTCCCCCTCCCTGGTCCCTCTCTTCCTCCACTTCCCTGCATTTAATCTCAATTACACTTTTAATTACCTTAATTAAAGCCATTACTCATTAAAGTGGATCAATATACTGCAGGTGGGGATTTAATCCACAAAAGAAATCCACTGATTGTTCCTTGGGACGTCCCTATCCCATTGAAGTTTACATTTAAAATGGTTACGGTAAGAGTTAAGGTTAGGGCTACAGTATGTAAGGGTTACGTTTATGGTTAAGGTTACGGTAAAGGTAGGGGTTAGGGTTTATGGTAGGAACGTTCCAAAGATTCCGGATAGCACTAACCATCCCTTCTCAGTGATTTATTCTGGAGGCTACATCTTTTGATCAGTTTGTTTCTACTAGAGCTCTTTTGATCTGCTCACTAGTCTGGAGGCTACATCTTTTGATCAGTTTGTTTCTACTAGAGCTCTTTTGATCTGCTCACTAGTCTGGAGGCTACATCTTTTGATCAGTTTGTTTCTACTAGAGCTCTTTTGATCTGCTCACTAGTCTGGAGGCTACATCTTTTGATCAGTTTGTTTCTGCTAGGGCTCTTTTGATCTGCTCACTAGTCTGGAGGCTACATCTTTTGATCAGTTTGTTTCTACTAGGGCTCTTTTGATCTGCTCACTAGTCTGGAGGCTACCTCTTTTGATCAGTTTGTTTCTACTAGGGCTCTTTTGATCTGCTCACTAGTCTGGAGGATACATCTTTTGATTGGCTTGAGCTCTTTTGATGTTGACAAAATAATAGTAGGGACAGTTATAATTTACATAAAATAACAAAATACTAAAAGTAGTAGAATAACAAAATAAAATAAAACTGCACTGCAAAAAAAGTCACGAATTAAAAACAATACTTATTTCAACTTTGCAGAAAAATCCAAACAAATAAATAAATAAACCTTCCCCCACCACGTTCCATGTGTCCCTGCAGGTGTCACCTTGGGAAGACCCTGTGAATATCAGTAATGTGGCAGTTTGGCAGAGACTGGTCTGGAACAGAGAGACCTCTACCTTTGGGATTTCTCCCATTCCCAAAGGGAACACCAGCTACATGCAGGAAAACTGTCCTATTTTATGTGAAAAAGAGTACGAAATGCAGACACATTAATTGAATTTGTGGTATTCCCAATCCCAGAATTCATAGAAACGATGTTTAACTAGACACAGCTGCTTCTGAGCATTTCAAACAGTGTATCCCTTTAATCCTGTATCACCTTTAACCCTGTATCCCCTTTAACACCTTTAAACCTGTATCACCTTTAACCCTGTATCCCCTTTAACCCTGTATCCCCTTTAACCCTGTATCCCCTTTAATCCTGTTTTCCCTTTAATCCTGTATCACATTTAACCCTGTATCACCTTTACCCCTGTATCCCCTTTAATCCTGTATCACCTTTACCCCTGTATCGCCTTTAACCCTGTATCACCTTTACCCCTGTATCCCCTTTAATCCTGCATCACATTTAATCCTGTATCACTTTTAATCCTGTATCCCCTTTAATCCTGTATCACCTTTAATCCTGTATCACCTTTAACCCTGTATCACCTTTAACCCTGTATCCCCTTTAATCCTGTATCCCCTTTAATCCTGTATCCCCTTTACCCCTGTATCACCTTTAATCCTGTATCCCATTTAATCCTGTATCTACTTTCCCCCTGTATCCCTTTTTCATCCTGTATCCACATTAAACCTGTATCCCTTGTAACCTTGTATCCCCTTTAACGCTGTATATCCTTTAAACTGCTGTACAGTACTCCTGTGTATGAAGAAATACCAATGTAAATACTATGATAAACGCTAACCAAAAATATGTTAAGGATAGCATATTTGACTCATCCATCATCCATCATATTATCAGACAGTGCCAGACTTCACAGTAGCCTACCCTGGATCCACAGCTCTTAGAGTAGCATTTCATCCTTCAGCATTCGATGCCTTGCTGAGGAAACTGGGTCAGTGAGAGCCATAATGGTATCATCAGAGCAGCAAACCACTGAACCGTTCTCTCTGCTTCAATGTCCCACAATCTCATCTCTAATAGTACTTACTTTGGGCCTTACATTCCTGGACTCTCTACTTCCTTCCATCTCCATCTCTCGCTCCATCTCCCTCCCTTTGCAATCTTTATCTATATCGCCCTCAACAATGAACGGACACACACACACATACATCCTGCGTGTTCTCTCACACTCTTCCGCCTCACACAAAATTCCCCAATTTTTCCGTCTCTCACCCCCCTGCTCTCGCTCTCTCTCTTTCCACCTCTCTTTTTTCCTTTCTCACCCCCTGCTCTCTCTCTTTCCACCTTTCTTATTCCCTCTCTCACCCACCTGCTCTCGCTCTCCCTTCTCCTTTCCCTCTCTCTTGTCTCTCCTGAAAGAGCAGAGACATTGTCAGGGGCTTTACGAGTGCATTTCATGAGTGGGTGAATGTTGGAGAAAAAAACTCTCTCCTTGACACGGCACAATGAAGGCCAGCTGAGGGTCAGGGTCCTCTCAGAACTAGAATGAGCTACTCACATGCTGCCCACCCCAGATCACAACTACTGGACTGGGAGAGCATATTGTCCATGGGAATTTACAGTCATAGACTTAAGCTGCCTTTCGACCTCCTCCTAATCTTCTCCTCACAGTACCTACAAAAACTAGCAGCCAGCATCTCTTTCGGAGATGTCCATCAGAACATTAATTACATTTATCTTTAATTTATTTAAAGTAAACAACACAAAAATTGCATGTGGAATTACAAGCGGCATTACTCCAAACTGTCTATACAAACGTTCATTTTGTGCACTGTAGGTGTGCGATTAGAAGTGGAAAAGTCTGCCATACTATATCAACGATGTAGTACCGTCACCAAATATTGCCACAGAGCTAATTCAATTAGCATACTTTACCATAATCAAATGACCTCCAACCCCAAAGTGCACTACTGTAAGAGTAGGCTAGTCTAACCACTCAGGTTGTTTATCTACAACCACTACAAAGCATCTAACCCCACCAGGCATCCAACTCCTGAAGCCCTACAGCAATGCCAGGATGTAACACAGGGAAGATCAATAGAGTGACGATCATATGGACGATCCCCTGGTGAAGCAGTGACATGGTAATGCACTTGGACAAATGGCCATCTCCTCCTAAACACACCCCACAAATATCCTGAGCACTTTGACCTCTGGGAGCCGTCACCAGCATTCATTCTACAATTTTTTTATGTATTTTTTATTTCACCTTTATTTAACCAGGTAGGCTAGTTGAGAACACCTTTATTTAACCAGGTAGGCTAGTTGAGAACACCTTTATTTAACCAGGTAGGCTAGTTGAGAACACCTTTATTTAACCAGGTAGGCTAGTTGAGAACACCTTTATTTAACCAGGTAGGCTAGTTGAGAACACCTTTATTTAACCAGGTGGCCAGTTGAGAACACCTTTATTTAACCAGGTAGGCTAGTTGAGAACAAGTTCTCATTTACAACTGCGACCTGGCCAAGATAAAGCATAGCAGTGTGAACAGACAACACAGAGTTACACATGGAGTAAACAATTAACAAGTCAATAACACAGTAGAAAAAAAAGAAAAAAAAGAGAGTCTATTTACATTGTGTGCAAAAGGCATGAGGAGGTAGGCGAATAATTACAATTTTGCAGATTAACACTGGAGTGATAAATGATCAGATGGTCATGTACAGGTAGAGATACTGGTGTGCAAAAGAGCAGAAAAGTAAATAAATATAAACAGTATGGGGATGAGTTAAGTAAATTGGGTGGGCTATTTACCGATAGACTATGTACAGCTGCAGCGATCGGTTAGCTGCTCAGATAGCAGATGTTTGAAGTTGGTGAGGGAGATAAAAGTCTCCAACTTCAGCGATTTTTGCAATTCGTTCCAGTCACAGGCAGCAGAGAACTGGAACGAAAGGCGGCCAAATGAGGTGTTGGCTTTAGGGATGATCAGTGAGATACACCCGCTGGAGTGCATGCTACGGGTGGGCGTTGCCATCGTGACCAGTGTACTGAGATAAGGCGGAGCTTTACCTAGCATGGACTTGTAGATGACCTGGAGCCAGTGGGTCTGGCGACGAATATGTAGCGAGGGCCAGCCGACTAGAGCATACAGGTCGCAGTGGTGGGTGGTATAAGGTGCTTTAGTAACAAAACGGATGGCACTGTGATAAACTGCATCCAGTTTGCTGAGTAGAGTATTGGAAGCTATTTTGTAGATGACATCGCCGAAGTCGATGATCGGTAGGATAGTCAGTTTTACTAGGGTAAGTTTGGCGGCGTGAGTGAAGGAGGCTTTGTTGCGGAATAGAAAGCCGACTCTAGATTTGATTTTAGATTGGAGATGTTTGATATGAGTCTGGAAGGAGAGTTTACAGTCTAGCCAGACACCTAGGTACTTATAGATGTCCACATATTCTAGGTCGGAACCATCCAGGGTGGTGATGCTCGTCGGGAGTGCGGGTGCAGGCAGCGAACGGTTGAAAAGCATGCATTTGGTTTTACTTGCGTTTAAGAGCAGTTGGAGGCCACGGAAGGAGTGTTGAATGGCATTGAAGCTCGTTTGGAGGTTAGATAGCACAGTGTCCAAGGAAGGGCCGGAAGTATACAGAATGGTGTCGTCTGCGTAGAGGTGGATCAGGGAATCGCCCGCAGCAAGAGCAACATCATTGATATATACAGAGAAAAGAGGCCCGAGAATTGAACCCTGTGGCACCCCCATAGAGACTGCCAGAGGACCGGACAACATGCCCTCCGATTTGACACACTGAACTCTGTCTGCAAAGTAGTTGGTGAACCAGGCAAAGCAGTCATTAGAAAAACCGAGGCTACTGAGTCTGCCGATAAGAATATGGTGATTGACAGAGTCGAAGGCCTTGGCCAGGTCGATGAAGACGGCTGCACAGTACTGTCTTTTATCGATGGCGGTTATGATATCGTTTAGTACCTTGAGCATGGCTGAGGTGCACCCGTGACCGGCTCGGAAACCAGATTGCACAGCGGAGAAGGTATGGTGGGATTCGAGATGGTCAGTGACCTATTTGTTGACTTGGCTTTCGAAGACCTTAGATAGGCAGGGAAGGATGGATATAGGTCTGTAACAGTTTGGGTCCAGGGTGTCTCCCCCTTTGAAGAGGGGCAGCTTTCCAATCCTTGGGGATCTCAGACGATATGAAAGAGAGGTTGAACAGGCTGGTAATAGGGGTTGCGACAATGGTGGCGGATAGTTTCAGAAATAGAGGGTCCAGATTGTCAAGCCCAGCTGATTTGTACGGGTCCAGGTTTTGCAGCTCTTTCAGAACATCTGCTATTTGGATTTGGGTAAAGGAGAACCTGGGCGAGTAGCTGTGGGGAGGGCGGAGCTGTTGGCCTAGGTTGGAGTAGCCAGGAGGAAGGCATGGCCAGCCGTTGAGAAATACTTGTTGAAGTTTTCGATAATCATGGATTTATCGGTGGTGACCGTGTTACCTAGCCTCAGTGCAGTGGGCAGCTGGGAGGAGGTTCTCTTGTTCTCCATGGACTTTACAGTGTCCCAGAACTTTTTGGAGTTAGAGCTACAGGATGCAAATTTCTGCCTGAAGAAGCTGGCCTTTGCTTTCCTGACTGACTGTGTGTATTGGTTCCTGACTTCCCTGAACAGTTGCATATCGCGGGGACTATTCGATGCTATTGCAGTCCGCCACAGGATGTTTTTGTGCTGGTCAAGGGCAGTCAGGTCTGGAGTGAACCAAGGGCTATATCTGTTCTTAGTTCTGCATTTTTTGAACGGAGCATGCTTATCTAAAATGGTGAGGAAGTTACTTTTAAAGAATGACCAGGCATCCTCAACTGACGGGATGAGGTCAATATCCTTCCAGGATACCCGGGCCAGGTCGATTAGAAAGGCCTGCTCGCAGAAATGTTTTAGGGAGCGTTTGACAGTGATGAGGGGTGGTTGTTTGACTGCGGATCCGTAGCGGATACAGGCAATGAGGCAATGATCGCTGAGATCCTGGTTGAGGACAGCGGAGGTGTATTTGGAGGGCCAGTTGGTCAGGATGACGTCTATGAGGGTGCCCTTGTTTACAGATTTAGGGTTGTACCTGGTGGGTTCCTTGATGATTTGTGTGAGATTGAGGGCATCTAGCTTAGATTGTAGGACTGCCGGGGTGTTAAGCATATCCCAGTTTAGGTCACTTAACAGAACAAACTCTGAAGCTAGATGGGGGGTGATCAATTCACAAATGATGTCCAGGGCACAGCTGGGAGCTGAGGGGGGTCGGTAGCAGGCGGCAACAGTGAGAGACTTATTTCTGGAGAGAGTCATTTTTAAAATTAGTAGTTCGAACTGTTTGGATACGGACCTGGAAAGTATGACATTACTTTGCAGACTATCTCTGCAGTAGACTGCAACTCCTCCCCCTTTGGCAGTTCTATCTTGACAGAAAATGTTATAGTTGGGTATGGAAATCTCAGAATTTTTGGTGGCCTTCCTAAGCCAGGATTCAGACACGGCAAGGACATCAGGGTTAGCAGAGTGTGCTAAAGCAGTGAGTAAAACAAACTTAGGGAGGAGGCTTCTGATGTTGACATGCATGAAACCAAGGCTTTTTCGATCACAGAAGTCAACAAATGAGGGTGCCTGGGGACATGCAGGGCCTGGGTTTACCTCCACATCACCCGCGGAACAGAGGAGGAGTAGTATGAGGGTGCGGCTAAAGGCTATCAAAACTGGTCGCCTAGAGCGTTGGGGACAAAGAATAAAAGGAGCAGATTTCTGGGCATGGTAGAATATATTCAGGGCATAATGCGCAGACAGGGGTATGGTGGGGTGCGGGTACAGCGGAGGTAAGCCCAGGCACTGGGTGATGATAAGAGAGGTTGTATCTCTGGACATGCTGGTTGTAATGGGTGAGGTCACCGCATGTGTGGGAGGTGGGACAAAGGAGGTATCAGAGGTATGAAAAGTGGAACTAAATTGTAAACTAAAACCTTTCACTAGGCAGAGAGGGTTGGATTAACTACACACACACAGAGCCTGAGTGCGGCTGGGGCCGACAGATAAAAACATAAACAAACAGAATGGAGTACCGTGATTAATGGACAGTCCAGCAGGCATCAGCTATGTAGCCAAGTTTACAGCAAGGATCCGGTGGAGTATTGGGCTCTAGCCATGTATGAGTGTGGTTCGGGTGAACAGCTGAGTAGGCCGGGAAGTGGGCCTCAGGGATAGCTTCGGTACTGCGTGCAAGCTAGCTGTGAAGATCAGAAGTAGTGGTCCAGGGATTACGGCAGGAATCCGGCGTTGTTGTGGAGAGACAGTTATCCAGGCTAAAAAAATCTGTCTGGCTGTGCAGAAGGTAAAAGCCGCCTGCAGTGGCTAACAATGACTAAATAGCTTGTAGCTAGTTAGCTGGTTAGCTTCTGGAGGTTCTTGAATGTGTTCTAAAAATTTAAAATAATAGCGATTCCATATCACATTGGGTGAGGCAGGTTATAATCAAAGAAAAAATCGAAAAGAGAGGCTAGCAGTTAGCAGGCCGAATTAGCAAGCAAGCAGATAGCAAGGGCTAGAAAGTTAGCCTTTGGGGCACGTCGTGATTGGGTTAAGTCTGTTTATGCCTCTTTATGCAGTGACATCGATAGACCGGTCGTGGGTCCGGATATTGTAGCCCAGGCGTATGCTTCGGTGGTAGCACAGGAGCTCTAGCCGGGCTAGCTTCAAGCTAGCCAGGAGAAGTCAGGAGTAGCTAGCCAGGAAACGCTAGCCAGGAGTAGTCATCCGGGGTTGCGGTTAGCTAGTTGTGAAGATCCAGATGAAAATGTTCCGTTTGCGGTGGGAATCCGGGGATAAAAATAATAGGTCCGTAATGCTCTGGTTAGAGTCGCATTGTTCGACTGGCGAGAGCTTTCCGAGCTAAAGGTTAGCTGATGACCATCTAGAGATTCCATTCCTCAAAAGAGCCACTGGAACCAATAAGCTGTCCACTGACATTAAAATTCACTCTTTCAAAGCCTGGTGTATTATTGATGAACCAAATGAAAGTTGATGAGTGCTAGGATTTCCTGATGTGATGGAGGATGGTCCTTAGGGGGTAACATGGGGTAACAGCAACTCAACTCACATGATGCATAAGAGACCTAACATCGAATAAATCTGCATGTATAACCTTTCTACTAGTCCAACAAAATACCATTCATCATTGTGCACTAATGGTGACATCGTCTTTCCTCCTGAAGTGTCTGGTAATGATCTAATAGGAGTCTACATGAGCTAGAAGTTTCCAAAGCCAATCGCTATTCAGTACTTTGTCGTTTCCAATACTTCACGTTTTCAGTTTCGAAGTTTCTGTAAAGCCTTCTCTGTTTAGTAGAATATCATGCTCTGGGTCTAGCCTAAGCCAGGGCTCCACTTCTCATCCTTCTTCCTTTAGTCGCAGCAGGCAGGGAGGTAAACAGAAAACTTCCGTACCGACAGCTCAGGATGACTTTGGGGCTATTTCCTGGACGATTGGTGTGTTTGTAGCAGAACAGGCAAAATCCCTCAGTGGAACTCTGATCCACCTTATCTGTCCTGAAGTCCTTCCAAACAGGGCCTCATCTTTCCCTGGACAGTAATTAACAAGGATTACACGGAGGTTCTATCTGTGGAGCCCCGGCCGGGCCCCTAAGAGCCTTTCCATTTAAACCTGTGTGTTGTGAGATTAGCAGTGGCTGTAGGAGCCGTGGCCCAGCTTATTGAACACCTGCTCCACTTTTCACAGCTAGTCCTTCTGACTGACACTTTCTTCTGACACGTCAGGAGATAAAGGCTGGTGCTGGCTGCTCGGTAGCTGGGTTATATAACCAAGTAACCACTGTGATTTCACACTGTCGCGTCACCAACAGGAAGGCTATTGTCTGTCCCATGTGGTCCGTTGGGCTCTGTTCTTAGTCAATAACACAGATCATTTCAAGCGGTTCTGCCCACAAACGGTGCGGTAAAAGAAGCAGTGCTATGCACAGTAAAACTTGCGCACAAGAAGGAGCTTGATCTGTTATAATTTATCGGCAGTGCTTACTTAGCAAAAGAGGAAGCATTTTACCTCACAGCACAATAAATACACAATATTATCATCTCATCCTGTGATGTAATATAATCAAACGCCCACAGCTCATTGGTCCCTTTCCACCAGATCTTTTTATCCTAATGATTAAATACTTATCTTTTACCACTGTCGTCTGCAAATTCCTGTATTCAATATGATATCTCATTCTCTATATAAAAAAAACCTTCACCACTCTGACTGTTTAACAGGATCCTCCAGAAGTACCATCTCGGATTCCGTTTCCACAGCAACTGGCTGGCATTCTAATTGACGACATCGTGATGGTGATCGCCCACTTCCTTTTCCTTCACATAAAACTTAAGCGGCGATGTCATCGCTCCGATGGCAGTGGTTTGGTTCTCCTCCACAGCACACGAGTGGGAGGAGGGGTGTGCTGTCCCTATATTAACCCCCCCTACCTCCCCAACCCTCCATCATCCTGTCTGTATACAATAAATAATGAGGGAGCTGAGATGGAGACAAAGAGAGACTGTATAGAGAGACTAAGAGAGAGTAACAAAAAGGAATTTACTGAGAGGGAAAGAAGAAAGGAGAAAAGGATAGGAGAGTATGGAGAGCTTTTGTTCTTATCCCCCCGTCACACTGCTCTTAACCTTCTCCTCCAGCTCCCCAACAACACGGCCAGTGAAGGGTTTTCTCCTTACTAAGCGCACTAAGGCCATCTTGTTAAGGCTTTTGTCTAATGGTCTCTCCCGCTCGCTCCCAAGTCTTAATTAAAAGCGACGGCTTCCCAGACGGCTGCAGGCGAAAACCCTCAGCGAGTCCACTCAGTGTCACCTTGTTACCCATGTAAAAGGTTCAGATGGGTCCTAGAGACAGGGACAGCGGGAGGAAATGTATTCATAGTGCCACAGTGTTCTTCCCTGCTGCACTCTTCTCCTCTCTCTTCTCTCCTTCTCCTCCTCACCGAGTCAGGTTTCACCATGTAGCTCTCCATGTACAGTATCACTGCTTCGGTTACTTAGGTTTGAAGGAACCCGAATGAACTACACTGAGGTATTACAGCGTACGGTTACAACACAATGATAAAGAAACAGTGCTTTTCAAATGTTCACTAACTAAATGTTTATGTAATATGTATTCCATTGAAATAACCCATCATCCAAACACTTTTTTTTGTTGCAGTTGAGATTGCTTCATGGAGCCTTCAGCGTTGTTGACATATCTATGCTAGCAGAACAGAACTCTGTTGCTAGATAGATAATGAACCGTCTAGTGGTACCGCCTCCCAAGCCCAGAGGCATTTGAGAGCAGTGTCAAAGAGCTGAATGTCATGTATACAACAAGGAAGAGGTACATGGCTGCATCCTGTCGACCCAATTAGGTTGCCCTCCATACAGTCACTACTGGAGTCTGGAAGGAGGTCAAGGAACATCAACATGAACACTATTGTAACCCAGGAGACAAGCCTGTAAAATGCACACCGTGGGACGGGTATGTTAATATGGGGTATATTTGCAGTATTCATTTGTTGGGGTAATTCACTGTCTAGAGAACCAATAAAGCTGGAATAATGACAACGTAAACTCATACTTAAACCAAATAGACAATATTACAGCTTTCATTCTAATAGCTTATACCTTTGGGATCCCTGTTAGTTAGATGTAGCTCTCCCTGAGGGTCAGAGGCACTGAGCTTTTGGTTTATTGCTGATGTAAATCATATTGGTGCGTCTGATTCATCTCAGTTCCACAGACAGATAAATAGGGCCACTAAGGACCTGTCAGTCGCACCAGTCCATCACTACCATCGACACCATCAATGTTCATCATTCATTCATCCAGCCACTCATTTATTTCTATAATCCAATTAATTGTTAGCTCTATTTGGTTAGATTCCCCCTGTTTTATGTATCCCACAGTCAATAATCTGCT
The DNA here is from genome assembly GCF_045791955.1 of Oncorhynchus clarkii lewisi. Classification (NCBI taxonomy): domain Eukaryota; kingdom Metazoa; phylum Chordata; class Actinopteri; order Salmoniformes; family Salmonidae; genus Oncorhynchus; species Oncorhynchus clarkii. The sequence goes on along the minus strand of NC_092153.1, from coordinate 10,905,250 downwards.
TGCTAAGCTAGTCAGAGTATGCCCACTGTGTGTTGGCTAGAATTAGGTTATTGTGATTCCCCTTTATGCTGCGGTGGGCCTTTGATTGAATAATCATTTGCATATTGTAGCATTACAGGGGGTTCAGATCCTAAAGGCTCGGGGTAATCCAGATGTTGGCAGAGACTTGGTTTCCTGCCCACACCGAGCGACAGGGGAGGCCAGTGTCAACAATTCTTGGAGAATGCCGGCTACACTAGCGCAGACTGTGTCCAACCTTATACAGCAGTGGAGAGTAGGACGTTCACCCTCTATTTGACCTATATAGTCTACCATCTACCACTACTTTCTCCTTTTAGAGTGGTGGTGTTTTTGTAGACCAGGACAAAAACACCTGGTTCAACTTGTCAAGGGCTTGATGATTAGTTGACAAGTAGAATCAGGTGTGCTTGTCCGGGGTACTGGAGGACTGGAGTTGGGAAACACTGATCAGTGTATTGCTCTGTTCTCCAAATGTAATCGCTGTCTATACACCATTGCAGGGGTGTACTTCTTGAGTGTACTTCTTGAGTGTACTTTGAGGACAAAACAAATGACACTTCACTTGCTCAACTAAAACAGAATGTTGTCATCATAATGCTGATGATAAACATATCACTGTTTTAACTGAGGATGAATGGAAGTGGTGTTGACTTGTGGCGTTCTATTTGAATCTCTTACTGAAGAGAGTGGCCGGTCAGCTCCTCACTTTGTTTAAAGAGCTCCAGTCGAGACATGGTGGGCAAACACAGTTCAGTGTCATTAAGCAAACATGCCCAGGGGAGGTTCTGTGATCTCCCTCCCTCCCAGTTGATGTTGTGTATCGAATGAGATCACACACATTGGCTTCAGAAAGTATTCACACCCCTTCACTTTTCACTTTTTCCACTTTTTCCAAATGTTGTGCCTGAACTGAATTTAAAATTCATTAAATTGATATTTTGTGGCACTGGCCTACACACAGTGGAATAATGTTTTTACATATTAATTTAAAAAAATAAACTCAAATGTCTTGAGTCAATGAGCATTCAACCTCTTTATGGCTAACCTAAATGTGTTCAGGAGTAAAAATGTCCTGAACAAGTCACATATTAAGTTGCATGGACTCACTCTGTGTGCTATAATAGTGTTTAACATGATTTTTGAATGACTACTCCATCTCTGTACTCCACACATGCAATTATCTGTAAGGTCCCTCAGTGAAGCAGTGCATTTCAAACACAGATTCAACCACAAAGACCAGGGAGGTTTTCCTTCCCAAGGTCTTGTGTGTTCTTCTCAGCTCTGTGTTCCAACATCTGCGTAGCAAACTGTGTTTGGGAAATGTCTCTTGCATCACACACTACATCACAAGCCCATTTAAGATGTACCATGTGAAGCAATTCCCGTACTCCTTTTGATCTCTGGGAAACGGGGCAGATCTCTGGGAAACGGGGCAGATCTCTGGGAAACAGGGCAGAACTCTGAGAAACGGGGCAGATCTCTGGGAAACGGGGCAGATCTCTGGGAAACGGGGCAGATCTCTGGGAAACGGGACAGAACTCTGGGAAACGGGGCAGATCTCTGTGAAACGGGGCAGATCTCTGGGAAACGGGGCAGATCTCTGGGAAACGAGGCAGAACTCTGGGAAACGGGGCAGAACTCTGGGAAACGGGGCAGGTCTCTGGGAAACGGGGCAGATCTCTGGGAAACGGGGCAGAACTCTGGGAAACGGGGCAGAACTCTGGGAAACGGGGCAGATCTCTGGGAAACGGGGCAGATCTCTGGGAAACGGGGCAGAACTCTGGGAAACGGGGCAGAACTCTTTGAAACGGGGCAGAACTCTGGGAAACGGGGCAGGTCTCTGGGAAACGGGGCAGATCTCTGGGAAACGGGGCAGAACTCTGGGAAACGGGGCAGAACTCTGGGAAACGGGGCAGAACTCTGGGAAACGGGGCAGATCTCTGGGAAACGGGGTGGGGGAATTAAGACGTTTTTCATATCGGGAAAATTGTGTGCAAAGCGTCTGCGATGTATGATGCAGCAGTTGATGTGAACATCCATAATTGAGGGATTTAAATGACCTAATTCTATACGGCAGCTCTAAGGCCCATCTTTAAGACTCTACAGTCAACAGTGTGTATGTGTGCTCGTGTGTTCGTGTGCATGCTTGTACGCACATGTGTGAATCTACTGTGTAAATATCCACTGAAGCTGGAATATCCTTGCATGCAAACCAGTCTATGCCTATTGAGGAGTTGTTTGAATATACAGTGCCTTCAGAAAGTATGGATACCCCTTTTTGTTCAGTTACAGCCTCAATTCAAAACGGATTACATTCATTTTTTGTCCTCACCCATCTACATACAATATCCCATAATGACAAAGTGAAAACATGTTTTTAGGAATTTTAGTACATTTATTGAAAATTAAATTCTGAAATATCACATTTACATAAGTATTCACACCCGAGTCAATACGTTAGAATCACCTTTGGCAGCGATTACAGCTGTGCATCTTTCTGGGTAAGTCTCTAAGATCTTTGCACACCTGGATTGTGTAATATTTGCACATATTCTTTGTAAAATTCTTCAAGCTCCGTCAAGTTGGTTGTTGATCATTGCTAGACAACAATGTCTTTCCATAGATTGACAAGACGATTTAAGTCAAAACTGTAACTAGGCCACTCAGTAACATTCAATGTTGTCTTGGTAAGCAACGCCAGTGTATATTTGGCACTGTGTTTTAGGTTATTGTCCTGCTGAAAGGTGAATTTGTCTCTCAGTGTCTGTTGGAAAGCAGACTGAACCAGGTTTTCCTTTAGGATTTTGTCTGTGCAAAATAATAATAAATCCCTCGTCATTGCTGCTAATAAGCATACCCATAACATGATGCAACCACCACCATGCTTGAAAATGTGGTACTGTTGGTTCCATTTTTCTGGGCTTACTTAACAAATAAGGAATACTCAAAATGTGCATATATAAAATTAAGATATTTTAATTAGAATACAGCTGTAGACAGAGGTCAAAGATCAACATACAGCTTATGTCACTCCTGAGTTCTGGCCCGAATAAAAGAAAGACAGCATCTTATTTACCCGAGATCACACCGTATCCTATGTCAAACCCTGCATGTGCAGTTTAAAGAACAAGTTATTCTTAATACAAGGTTTCTGAGAACCTGTCTCAGCGGTATGCAAATCTGCCCTTGTTTCAGAGAGAAACCGAAGCTGTCTCTCTGTGTCTCACTATCACCCTCAGTCCCTTTCCTCACCTTTTCTCACAGACGCGAGGTTGTGGGTTTTGGCAGAGAGCTAGACACAGACAGAGGCCTCAATATTCAGCTATACAGTGAGCATAAGGACAATGGCACGTAAGCCAATTAATAACAACATAATCAATGGTGGGGGTCTTCAGAAGAACCCCAAAATCAACTTTAACCCAACAGTACTCAGTGATGTGTTGTGCTGGATATACCCAAAACATAACCCTTTCAGGACATAACGTTCATTTCTTTGCCTCATTTTTTTGCGGTTTCACTTTAGTGCCTTATTGCAAACAGGATGCATGTTTTGGATTTGTTTAAATTCTGTACAGGCTTCCTTCTTTTCCCATTTAGGTTAGTATTGTGGAGTAACTACAATGTTGTTGATCCATCTTCAATTTCTCCCATCACAGCCTATCAGAGCTGTGACTGTTTTAAAGTCACCATTGGCCTCATAGTGAAATCTGTGAGTGGTTTCCTTCCTCTCCAGCAGAGTCCAGAGTTAGGAAGGATGCCTGTATCTTTGTGTAAGGTTCTGCTTTTCTTTTCTTAGTCAACCTTGTGTTCTTGATCGTAGCCCTGTTTCTTTGTGTTCTGGAACGTAGCCCTGTTTCTTTGTGTTCTGGAACGTAGCCCTGTCTCTTTGTGTTCTTGATCGTAACCCTGTTTCTTTGTGTTCTGGAACGTAGCCCTGTCTCTTTGTGTTCTGGAACGTAACCCTGTTTCTTTGTGTTCTGGAACGTAGCCCCGTTTCTTTGTGTTCTGGAACGTAGCCCTGTTTCTTTGTGTTCTGGAACGTAGCCCTGTTTCTTTGTGTTCTGGAACGTAGCCCCGTTTCTTTGTGTTCTGGAACGTAGCCCTGTCTCTTTGTGTTCTTGATCGTAACCCTGTTTCTTTGTGTTCTGGAACGTAGCCCCGTTTCTTTGTGTTCTGGAACGTAGCCCTGTTTCTTTGTGTTCTGGAACGTAGCCCCGTTTCTTTGTGTTCTGGAACGTAGCCCTGTTTCTTTGTGTTCCTGAACGTAGCCCTGTTTCTTTGTGTTCTGGAACGTAGCCCTGTTTCTTTGTGTTCTTGAACGTAGCCCTGTTTCTTTGTGTTCTGGAACGTAGCCCTGTCTTTCATTTTTGTTCATTGATTTCACCTGTGTTCGTTTCTCACCTGGTCTCATCAGCTCCCTATTTAGTTCAGTTCTTTCTGTTTGTATGGTTGTGAGGTATTGTTTGTTTTGTCTGCCTACCTGTGTTTGACCATTGCCTACCTGTGACCATGATTCCTGCCTTCTGCAAAGGTTAAATAAACATCTGCTGCACTCTGCGCGTGAATCTACACCTTTTTGTCCCTGAGTATTCATTACACTATGTAGTGACTTGGTGTATTGACACACAATTCAAAGTGTAATTAATAACTTCACCATGCTCAAAGGGCTGTTCAATGTCTGCTTTGTGAGGGAAGAACGCCAAAATCTGGCACTAATAACAACACAAACCTTCATTAACTGCGTAGTGCAGTAGAGTAAACTGAGTAAGAGAGTAAATGAACTTCGTAGTGCGGTATAGTATACTACTGTAGGTAATTACGAATGTTAAATGACGAATGCGGATGATAAACTGCAATAAATCAAGTTTAGAACGTCTGAATGGAAAAGGGACAAAAAATGACAGCAAATGCAGGAATTCTGAATGTTGAGGAGTCAGAGACCAGTTCTATTTTGTTTGATGTGAGTCATATGAATCATTCAATCAACTGCCAAATTGTCTCAACTGAGAATCTATAACAGGGACTCTAATTAAATATGCATCATAGAGTTCTATTCAATCATATCACTCATCACCAACCACAATATCCTGATGGCAAGATCACTTACAACTCTGTGGCAAACAGTTTAAAAACTTGAAACATAACCATTTCTAAAAAGAAACGGAAATCTTCCCCTCTCCAAAAAAGACTGTAGACTGGGAAGAAACTTCTTCCATTTCCCTTGAATGACTCTCTATGGCACAATGTGCTCTGTTCCACAGAGTGTGCTGTTCCCCCGTTGGAATGTGAATGTGGGACTAGCTTGTGATGATTTTGAAAGGAAATAAAGATTTGAATGATTAGTAACCCCTCCTGGTAGGAATAACTCAGCCAAACGGGCCCCTCGGGCTAATCTACCATTTGCATACTAAAAGAAATGAAAGGCTCATACAGAATTCAGCATAATCCTCCTCCATCCTTGTGTTTCTCAAGACGAGTCACTTGGAGCACATAAAGCGGAGAGGAGAGGAAGCCCTGAAAAGTACTGCAGAATATGTACTGAGCTAGGACTAAGTCCCATTCAGGGGTGGACTGGCCAACCTGGCATTTCAGGCAAATGCCAGATGGGTTGGTCCATTTATAGCTCAGTGGGTCTGTCTGTTTTTTTGTTTTTGTTGAGCAAAATGACGATGATCTGGCTAATAATGGGGAGTTGGGTTATAGCATAGATACTGTATGTTTAATTATAATGCTTCGAAAGCTAGAAATATTCACTGTATTTTGACTTTGAAAAATAAACACGATCCAAGTGAGTTCTGTGCACAGGTGCTGGCTAAATCTTTATCCAATCATTCATGTGTTGGCTGGATTAGCTAGGTAAGGTAAGGGGTGCATTCTGTAGTGGAGGATGTAGAATGAAACAATGTAATGATTGACCATAAATAAACCCTATCTGCACTCTAATAAATTGTGTTGTCAGAGAGAAGAATGTGGAGGGTCATCCCCCTTGTAAATAAGTTGAAAATCATTCAGGATCCTTCTTCTCTGTTTCCTCCTCTACATCATCCGCCTGTCATGTTCTGTTACTGTTCTGTTACTCCTCCACAGAGCACAGGGTAGAATGCTGTTTGGGATCCAAATAGTCCTACAGTAATAGTCCTACAATAATAGTCCTACAGTAGGAGTCTTATATCAATACTCTCACAGTAATAGTCTCACAGCAAAAGTCCTACAGGAATATTTCTACAGTAATAACCCTACAGTAGGAGTCCACCAGTAATAGTTTTACATCAATACTCTCAAAGTAATAGCCCTACAGTAATAGTCCTACAGTAATAGTCCAAGAGTAAGAGTCCAACAGTAATAGTCTTACATCAATACTCTCACAGGAATAATCCTACAGTAATAGTCCTACAGTAATAGTCCTACAGTAGGAGTCCTACATCAATACTCTCACTGTGGTAGTCTTACAGTAATAGTCCTACAGTAATAGTCCTACAGTAATGGTCCTACAGTAGGAGTCCAGCAGTAATAGTCTTACATCAATACTCTCACTGTGATAGTCAAAACAGTAATAGTCCTACAGTAATAGTCCTAAAGTAATAGTCCTACAGTAATAGTCTTACGGTATTAGTATTACAGTAATAGTCCTACAGTAATAGTCCTAAAGTAATAGTCTGACAGTAATAGTCCTACAATAATAGTCTAACAGTAATAGTCCTACAGTAATAGTCCCAGAGTAGTAATCCTACTGTTGTAGTCCTGTGGTATTAGTCCTAGAGTAATAGTCCTACAATAATAGTCTAACAGTAATAGGCCTACAGTAATAGTCCTATAGTAATAGTCCCAGAGTAGTAATGCTACAGTAATAGTCCTACAGTAATAGTCCTACAGTAATAGTCCTACAGTAATAGTCCCAGAGTAGTAATCCTACAGTAATAGTCCTGTGGTATTAGTCCTAGAGTAATAGTCCTAGAGTAATAGTCCTACAGTTAGTCTTACAGTAATAGTCATACAGTAATAGTCCTACACCAATACTCTCAAAGTAATAGTCTTACAGTAATAGTCTTACAGTAATAGTCCTAGAGTAATAGTCCTAGAGTAATAGTCCTACAGTTATAGTCTTACAGTAATAGTCATACAGTAATAGTCCTACACCAATACTCTCAAAGTAATAGTCTTACAGTAATAGTCTTACAGTAATAGTCCTAGAGTAATAGTCCTAGAGTAATAGTCCTAGAGTAATAGTCCTACAGTTATAGTCTTACAGTAATAGTCATACAGTAATAGTCCTACACCAATACTCTCAAAGTAATAGTCTTACAGTAATAGTCTTATAGTAATAGTCTTACAGTAATAGTCCTGCAGTAATAGTCTTACATCAATAGTCTCAAAGTAATAGTCTTACAGTAATAGCCCTACAGTAATTGTCCTACAGTAATAGTCTTACAGTAATAGTCCTAGAGTAAAATTCCAACAGTAATAGTCCTACAGTAGTAGTCCTACAGTAATTGTCCTACGTTTATAGTCCTAGAGTAATAGTCCTAGAGTAATAGTCGTACAGTAATAGTCCTACAGTTATAGTCATACAGTAATAGTCCTACACCAATACACTCAAAGTAATAGTCTTACAGTAATAGTCCTACAGTAATAGTCCCAGAATAATAGTCCTACAGTAATAGCTTTACAGTAATAGTCCTAGAGTACAATTCCAACAGTAATAGTCCTACAGTAATAGCCCTACAGTAATAGTCCTACAGTAATAGTCCTACAGTAATTGTCCTATAGTAATAGTTTTACAGTAATAGTCCTAGAGTAAAATTCCAACAGTAATAGTCCAAAAGTAGTAGTCTTACATCAATACTCTCACTGTAACATTCTTACAGTAGTAGTCTTACAGTAATAGTCCTGGAGTAATAGTCCTACAGTAATAGTCCTACAGTAATAGTCCTACAGTAATAGTCCTACAGCGATAGTCCTACACCAATACTCTCAAAGTAATAGTCTTACAGTAATAGTCTCACAGTAATAGTCTTACAGTAATAGTCCTAGAGTAATAGTCCTAGAGTAATAGTCCTACAGTTATAGTCTTACAGTAATAGTCATAGTCCTACACCAATATTCTCAAAGTAATAGTCTTATAGTAATAGTCTTACAGTAATAGTCTTACATTAGTAGTCTTACATCAATAGTCTCAAAGTAATAGTCTTACAGTAGTAGTCCTACAGTAATAGTCCTACGTTTATAGTCCTAGAGTAATAGTCGTACAGTAATAGTCCTACACCAATACACTCAAAGTAATAGTCTTACAGTAGTAGTCCTACAGTAATAGTCCTACGTTTATAGTCCTAGAGTAATAGTCTTACAGTAATAGTCCTGCAGTGATAGTCCCAGAGTAATAGTCCTACAGTAATAGTGCTACAGTTATAGTCTTACAGTAGTAGTCCTACAGTAATAGTCCTACATCAACACTCTCAAAGAAATAGTCTTACAGTAATAGTCCTACAGTAATTGTCCTGCAGTAATAGCTTTACAGTAATAGTCCTAGAGTACAATTCCAAAAGTAATAGTCCTACAGTAATAGTCCTACAGTAATAGTCTTATAGTAATAGTCTTACAGTAATAGTCCTACAGTAATAGTCCTACAGTAATAGTCTTATAGTAATAGTCTTACAGTAATAGTCATACAGTAATAGTCCTAGCGTAAGAGTCCAACAGTAATAGTCTTACATCATTACTCTCACAGTAATAGTCTTACAGTAATAGTCCTAGAGTAATTGTCCTACAGTAATAGTCCTAGCGTAAGAGTCCAACAGTAAGTCTTACATCATTACTCTCACAGTAATAGTCTTACAGTAATAGTCCTAGAGTAATTGTCCTACAGTAATAGTCCTAGAGTAATTGTCCTACAGTAATAGTCCTAGCGTAAGAGTCCAACAGTATGTCTTACATCAATACTCTCATAGTAATAGTCTTACAGTAACAGTCCTATAGTTATATTCCTACATCAGTACTCTCACAGTAATAGTCCTACAGTAATAGTCCTACATCAATACTCTCACAGTAATAGTCCTACTGTAATAGTTCTAGTTTAATCTGGTCATATTGTGCATCAGTAAATATAAAAGAGGAACACATTTTGTTCTGTACATGTCAACGTGACATACAGTATTGTGATACTAGCTAGGCTAAAATCGGTGTATGTCAATTGTTACTTAAATGCTTATTTTGACCATAACAGCAGGGTAAGAAGTAGTAGAGCTTTTGTACTGTTTATGACGCAAGAAGATAGACAGGGAACACACACACACACACACACACACACAGAAGCGAAATCATATTGCAGAGAGCAAGATAGTGTGTATACTGTGGGGATCTGCTGAGAGAGCAGAAACAGGGGATTGCAGGGTGACCACACACACAGAGGATCATCTCCCAGAAGATGTATCCACCAGCCCCAAATTACACACAGACACCACCCATATACAGTACAGAGATAGAATGACTTAACTATACACAGACCACCATATAGTATACAGAGATATAATGACTTAACTATACACAGACCACCATATAGTATACAGAGATAGAATGACTTAACTATACACAGACCACCATATAGGATAAAGAGATAAGAGGACATTGCTACAGCATCACTTTTCATGCACAGATACCACTCTTGTATTAGAGGGGAAGAGATAGCGACAGCATATTATGAGTTGCCACAAAGCCCCACGGGTCCGCATCACACTAGCAATGTGAGAAGATGAGTGAGCTCCCAGCTTCTCACACCACAGACAATTGACCATGTATGGAGAATAGAGACAGTCTGTTCCTCCCTTGAATAAACCTCATTATGTTAGCAGTATCTTTCCCTGGCCTATCATCACATCTTTCACAGGGATGATAACCACTTGAATGGACACAGAAACTGCTTACACATCCCAAAGACATGATCAATTCCTGTTTTGATTGTTGTGTCAACGAGTGGACACACTGTGTTCTTATTGTCAAGCTCTGGATTCTGCCCGGCAGAATGTGACCTCACTTTGTTTACGGCAGGATGGATAGAAGGCATTGTGCTACAGCTGAGGGGATACTCTGACTGGCTGGCTAAAAGAGAACATAGTAGGAAACCAGTCACATATCTACTCAAAGCTGCACTGATGGTTAATGATTCTGATCTCTGTCAAATAAAGTATATATCATCCGGTTGAACCCTTTCACGGTCTGAGGGCAAGGCAAGGCTAAAACAACCAAGAGTATATTTAGAGGGGAAAAGAAACATCCTTTTGAATTGAATAAAATCTGAAAAGATTTGAAAATCAGGGGCGCAAATTTGGTTTTAGAAGTGGGGGGAGGCATTATTTACTTGTTCATGTTTTTTCTCTATTACTTTAAGTCTAAAATCTAAAACCAACACTTTTTTTAACACTCCAAACAGCCTACCTGATCGCTCTGAGACGTCCGCATGGTCCTAAAGCACCATGTTGCCTCGTTTTGTATCATATTCCAATGATAAAACTGGGGGGAACAAAAATGCAATTTCAGAATGCGGGGGGGGGGGGGGGGGTCATGTAATTTAGGAGATGGAAATTGTCCCAAATGACTGTATCCTACAGTCCTTGTATCTGCATACAATATAGCTTCTCCAAATCCGTCCTCTCCTCTTTACAGGTGATCAAACATGGATTCTAAATGTCATGACTGTAGTGGTACTGTAGATCCTCTGGATGAGGCTGAGAGGGGTTCGTCGTCATGCCAATGGATGGGAACACGAGGGCATTGGTACCTTTCATTTATGTTTACACATGAATAGAATCTAATCTGTGAAATAGGCCACAGAGGACTATAAAAGCATTCATAGCCATTTCATAACCCCACAGCCGAGAACTTCACCTCTAATTCACTTTTACAGAGCTATAATGTTCTGCCACTCCTGTGTCATATAAACAGAGACTAAATGAATGACAGTCTTGTAAATTACGGACTGCCCCCCCCCCCCCCCCCCCCCCCCCCGGGCCTCTTGGCGTAGGTTCCATGACGCTGAACACAGAAAGCTGCACTCCCAACGCTGCTCTCCCATTGGTCGCTTTGAATAATAAGGCCTGGGAGAGGACATACTGTACGTGAGGAGGCGTCTCGGGTACTGACACTGGAACTTAATTAACACGTAGAATGTATTGATCATAGCACTGCAGGGAAATCATCTCACATCTTCAGCCGTTTTCAGCAATAGGTAACAATAAATAAGGAAACAGTAAATATCTCAGATGTACGCCAGAGTCGAAATGACATTAAACGTGACAGGGAAATATGTGACATTGAATCAATAAAACTCATATCAATGAGAATACAGTGCTTAAAGCGGCAGGGTGCCACTTGGTTCCGTTTTATATTCAACTGAATGTTCATGTAAAAAGCTACAAGGTCCAACAGGAGATGAGTGAAATAGAGTAGATTGTGTTGACACATTTTCTCTCAGAAATTAGCCTTTCAGGGGAAGAATTGATCCGAGACAAGCGCTTCTATAAAAAGGAAATCCCAGGTAATTTCCTTTTTCATTATAAAAAGCGTGAAGGAATTAGAGCTGAATGGACCTGCTCATATGTGTTGACAGGAGAACCTTGGTGAGAAAGAAGCCCTGGCTTCCCAACCGTTAGAGAAAGAGAAGAGAGAAGCCTGCAGAATGGAGAAAGGAGAGACAGCCTGGTTCTGTTCCAGGACTCCTGCCCCTTGCCAGTTCTCCAACGCCAGTACTCTGCACCCAACAAAGGCTGCACCCCTCTGGGAGCCAGCTTACATCCTCCTCCTGCCATTCCACCCAGAAACAAAAACAACAACCCCTTAACTTGGCAGCTAGTCCCCCTTCCACCAATAAAGATTCCCTCTGGCTATTTCTGCATGTTGCAGACACAGAAACAGGTTGATTGTGCCTCCTTTCACCAATTCCAGCTCCTTCGAAGCTGGAAAAAGTGGCACAAAAACAACAAGAGAGCAGTGTTTTCACAGAGCGACGTCAAATGGGGATACAGCGAACAGGGAGCTGACGCAACACAGAGAGCCTGTAGAGGGTTTTTCCAAACGTTCTCCAAAGAGCACCAGTGAATAGGGCCACACGCTGTGAGACTGTTAGGCTCTGAGACAGACGTGAGGAGGCTTGACAGCCCGTCAACTGCCACCATGTTGTAAGACTTCCTGCATTTACAATGGCACACTCACTCCACAAGGGATTTATCAAGAGACCTAGCTACCTCAGTCAGTCGCACGGTTGGCTCCTTGATGCCATTCGAAATGAAGGCGAAGAGTACCAAGGGGACGAAGGATACGAAGGTTGCGAAGAGTATAAAGAAACACTGTTGGTGGATTTGAAACTTCCCAAGTTAATAGGAACAATCTTATTTCTCCTGGTACGGCACCTTCACAACATATCCCAAGACATCAAAACAGTGAATCATCACTTTATAAAGCATCGTCTGCCCTTTTTAACAATATTTACAGTAAAATGTGCCAAGGTGCAAAATAGTAATTGTTTGAATAAGCCTGTTTTGTAAAGGAGGAAGTCCACAGCACCATTTCAGGGGGAACTACCTTTCCTCAAATGAAAGTTCTTCATGAACAATTTCTACCAAAGGTGAAGTGAGATCTGTCATGTTCACACAACAATGCAGCAAAATTGACATTTCTAGACTAGTTGACATTTGTTGGGGGGGGGATCAATAATATCAATGCATTCTTGTCTAAACAGCTGGGAGAGCAATATCATTATCAACTCACTGATTTGTGTCTCTGCATGAGAGCAAGCATGTATAACAACTGTGTTCAAATCCTAAAAAGGACGGTGACTAGCCTAATCTACAGATAGAGAAGGTCATAGAAGTGCTTTGTCTGATCAAGTGTTACACTATTTGCATGTTAAAATGTCATGGAATGCACCCTGGGATATTGTTCCAGTGTTTACAATGTTGTTGTGTGGCTCTAAGCATAACGATCAGCAGTCTAACATCATGATTCAACATGATCACATGGCTCCTTACCGCATAGCCCCTGTCTCAATGTAGGTAGAGAGAGAGGAGAGAGAGAGAGAAGGGGAGAGAGAAAGAGAGAGAGATTGGGAGAGAGAGAGAGAGAGAGAGAGAGAGAGAGAGAGAGAGAGAGAGAGAGAAAGAGAGAGAAAGAGAGAGAGAGAGAGAGAGCGAGAGAGAGAGAGAGAGAGAGAGAGAGAGAGAGAGAGAGAGAGAGAGAGAGAGAGAAAGAGAGAGAGAGAGACAGAGAGAGAGAGAGAGAAAGAGAGAGAGAAAGAGAAAGAGAAAGAGAGAGCGAGAGAGAAAGAGAGAGAGATAGAGAGAGAGAGAGAGAAAGAGAGAGAGAGAGAATAGGAGTGAAGAAAGGAGAACACCGGTTGAGGAAATCTCCTTATGGGAGTTGCCAGTCCATTGTCTCTGCCTTTAGATTGACTGCCTCATTTATAAAACAATCTATCCAATTTCCCCACAGACTGAAAACCTGCAGAAGGAAGAGAGTGTATACAGTATACCCAGGGCGGGAGATGACTGGAGATTGTTGTTATGGAGATAAACTCAGAATGTGTATAGTTGTCAGGGGAGATATGGCAAAAAGGAAAATAAGAGGATCTCTTCCTCTCTGGTTTGTGTCCTTAATAAAAATGATGCAGTGCTCTGCGCGTAAATCGATAGTTAAACGGCTTTGTGTGTTCTCGGTGAGAAGCTATAGTCTCATATGTTCTACGAAGCAATGCCTCTTTCTCTGTAACAGATCATGCATGGTAATAATGCAGTGACTCATTTTAATTATTCATCTGGCCTGTTTCACACAACTAAAGATATTCCGTTAATGATGAGTGACTGTGATAGAGTTCATCCATAAGGATAGCATTGAAGAGTAGGCTACAGCTGCACAACACTGAGATGATCCTGAAATGAAAATAAGTACAGTAATCGACCGTGGCTTTGGCACTGAGTTTCACTCAAGAAGGATCTGACTTGAAACAGGATCAACATTCAAAGTCAGTCCACAAATGAATGGAAAACCAATTCATTGTTCGGGTACAACACAACAACATCCTGTCCCTGAAAGACAACAATACATCTGGATTCTGTTGGTCAAATTGACGGTAGGAGGCCATCACTGAAGAGGAATCCATACAGCACCTCACTAGCTCATACTTTGTCTGTTTAATAACTGTCACTTTCCTTAATAGTAAGTGCTCTGATCTAAGTAATGTGGACGGCAGTAAGTCATCACGGGTGAGAGCTGTCACTCGATGAATAGAGGTAAGGATGTTGCTACTGGTAATTAATTTCAGAGATGCCTTTCGGCCTTCCCCCTCGAGCATCTGTAACAAAGCTGTAGTAATCAATGGCAGCAACCATCAATGTCAGCAGCATCCACACTGCTGCCATGTGGGATTCATACAGAGAGAGAGAGGGAGTGAGAGAGGGAGAGTCGGCGAGAGAGAGAGAGAGAGAGAGAGAGAGAGAGAGAGAGAGAGAGAGATTTGTGACCTGTTGCCACGAGAAAAGGGCAACCAGTGAAGAACAAACACCATTGTAAATACAACCCATATCTATGCTTATTTATTTTATCTTGTGTCCTTTAACCATTTGTACATTGTTAAAACACTGTATATATATAATATGACATTTGTAATGTCTTTATTGTTTTGAAACTTCTGTATGTGTAATGTTTACTGTTAATTTTGGTTGTTTTTCACTTTATATAATCACTTTGTATGTTGTCTACCTCACTTGCTTTGGCAATGTTAACACATGTTTCCCATGCCAATAAAGCCCTTGAATTGAATTGAATTGAGAGAGAGAGAGGGGGGGGGGAGGAAGAGAGTTGGAGAGAGAGAGAGAGAGGGAGAGTCGGAGAGAGAGAGAGAGAGAGAGAGAGAGAGAGTCGGAGAGAGAGAGAGGGAGAGTCGAGAGAGAGAGAGAGAGAGAGAGAGAGAGAGAGAGAGAGAGAGAGAGAGAGAGAGGCGGGCAGAGAGAGAGAGAGAGAGAGAGAGCGAGAGAGGGGAGAGAGAGAGAGAGAGAGAGAGAGGGGGAGAGAGGGAGAGTCAGAGAGAGAGAGAGAGAGAGAGAGAGAGAGAGAGAGAGGGAGAGCGAGAGAGGGAGGAGGAGAGAGAGAGGGAGGAGGAGAGAGAGAGAGGGAGGAAGAGAGGGAGGAGGAGAGAGAGGGAGGAGGAGAGAGATAGGGAGAGTCGAGAGAGAGAGAGAGAGAGAGAGAGAGAGAGAGAGAGATAGAGGGAGGAGGAGAGGGAGAGAGAGAGAGAGGGAGGAGGAGAGAGAGTGAGAGAGACAGAGAGAGAGAAAGATAGAGGGAGGGATAGTGGTTAAGAGGTTGGGCCAGTAAGCAAAAGTTTGCTGGTTCGAATCTCCGAGTGAACTAGGTAAAAAATCTATCCATGTGCCCTTGAACAAGGCACTTAGCCCTAATCTTGTAAGTCTGGATAATAGCGTCTGCTAAATAAGAGAGAGGGTAAAAATATTAGTCATAGCAGGTCTGACACCCAGAGCACTGGTTAATTTCCTCCCCTGGCTCGAGTCCGTCAATGAAGATAAGAGTCATTTCAGCCTAGGAATGACTGCCTATCCGTTTTTAAAAACCCTCGTAGTCACAGAAACCAGGACATTGATTTCAAATGTCTTCATTTAAGAAGAAAGGCCTCTCTAGCCTCCTCCATGTTAGAATCCTCTCTGCCAACAGCTCATTATCAACCACACACATAATCCTTCAAATTGGCTACAAATGCCAGCCTAAAGAGCTAAGCTGCAGAAAACATTTAGGAAACCTTAAACGAGTATTTTCTTTACTGATATTCCTAGTGAAATGTGGTATCCTGTTTGTGCGGGGTAGTAGTCCATGTTAATAGTAGGCTAAGTGCAGTGTTTCTGTCTGCCTTTGAATAAATCAATGTTGACACAATGCTGCTCTTGGACTTTCCCCTCGTTATATTAATTTGTGGGTAGTTTTAGTGTTGTGTTTGTCCAAAGCCCCCAGCCATGTGAAGTGAACTGGTGTCATGAAGCTCACTGTCAGAGCCAGGGAAAAAAGTCAACGATGAAGTGTTGGTCTGTAGCAAACTACTACGCTGTGGTCGCATATTAAATGGATGTAAATACTGTGGAAAATTCCTGCCAGCTATTACCTGGAAGAAGAGGCAGAGGTATCATATTAGAATATATCTGACATGCAGGGTTAGCCATGCAGCACCCATCACTAGCTGGCACAGCCACAAAGTCATAAAATCTGATTTTAAACCTAATCCTAACCTTAACCCTAACCTTAACCACACTGCTAACCCTAATGCCTAGCCATAACCTTAAATTAAAAACACTTTTTTTTTCATTAATTTGTTCAATATACCCAATTGTGACTTTGCAGCTGGTCTATCGCTCGGTTCAGCCTCCAGGACAACTCATGACAATAAATGTTAATCTGCAAGAAATAATGGAATATTATAAAATAAACTTTTGCTCAAAGACAATTGACATAGTACAGCTGCTCCATTGTTACTGAGAAAGGATGTCAACAAGTCCACTATACTGTCCTTATGAAACTAGCTTCACAGACAGACAGGAGGCTTCACAGACAGATGGGAGGTTTCACAGAGTATACTGTACTTTCAATGCTCAGACGCTTGGGCCCTTGGGTATTAAGGGTTAAGTGGACAAACCTACAGCTGCTGTGAACTAGCCAATGATGGCCAATGGCCTCAATCTAGGGGCTTTGGTCACGCATTAAGCACTTGTCAGAAGGGAGCAGTGAATTGCAGCGCAGGACTTCAGGTCAACTCACAAGACAAAGTGCTGTTGCCAAAAGACGGCAGTCTGGAGGGAAGGAATGAAGGAGCACAGGAGGGGATGGGAGCTACATTCCCTTGCAGCGAGCGGCAGATTGAGAAAATGGTAATGTATTCCTCCCAGCATCTGCATGTAACCAAGGGAACATACTTTTATGCAATATGTATATGGTAGGAACCATCAAAGTAGCTATTCACTTCACACCGCCACCTTTCCAGATGCTCTTTCCACAAAGTGCCCAGGCAATACCTCTAGTCTAGACCCTAGAGACCGTGTGGCTGTGGCTGTGGCATTGTAACACATTGTAACTCCTGGGAGAGCCACTCCAGATTGATCACCATGTTGAGGCAGCAAAGGGCTATAGCATCTTTCTCAGGGCCTGGCCGGCCAGCAGATCCCTGTAAACTCACTACCTCACTCATCAGACTGCAGCATTCAGCAGCACGTTGACTGGATGAGAGCTGCTGTGAGCTGCAGGGAAGAGGAAAACAAATTCCAAGTGACCCGACTATTTCATTTCCAACATCATGGCTGTGATCAATCTCTCCTGCCGTGAGCCCCCCACACAACGGAGACAATCATTCACTACTTGAGAGGCAGCTATGGGAGTATTGACTGAAGGAAGATGACAGTGTGTGTGTGTGTGTGTGTGTGTGTGTGTGTGTGTGTGTGTGTGTGTGTGTGTGTGTGTGTGTGTGTGTGTGTGTGTGTGTGTGTGTGTGTGCCTGTATATGTGTGTGTTTTCAGAGGACCTATGAGACTCACGGAGGCAAACAGCTGTCTAACAGCCATTATTGCAAGTGATGATTAACATTATCATCATTAGGGCTGTCTCCTACAAGTGTCCTGAAGGATGCAAATCAATACAAGACTGAAATGGATTGATTGAAAATGATATGTGCTGAACAGAGGTAAAAGACCATGGATCTAGCACGGTGTATTACATCGATCACCCAGACAACGCTAGCTAGGCTAGTAAACAGAGTATCAAAACATAGCAGCGGAAGATACCGCGGACTGCAAAGCATAGATGATACAACGTATCGCTGCGATCAATACTGCTAGTCTTGTGGTTTCAGATTGAATGAGTTGATCAGAGGCAGATATCTAATTCTACTTGAATGTGTGGAAACAGATCAGTGCCTTTTGAAATCCGTCTCCGCTTCTTGTTCATTTGTTCCAATTGTGTCACCATATGTTACGCCATGGCTGTCATGTACATCCAATCATTGATCGTACTCCTACTTCTTCACTAGTTGATTTGAATTTTAAAAAAGGTCATCATGCTTCATGTCAGCTTTAGTTTAGCAGTATCAGACAATGTTCTGTCTGTGTGAAGCTATTAACTGCAGAAGGTAACAGTCTGGGTTGCACTTAACAAAGGACTTCAGTCAGTGCTGCTCTGGTCAACGGCATGCAAATTGTGCTTGATTATCTAAAGTGGTTTACTTTACATTTAGCCTATATGCAAACCATTCACTCTGATCGGCAGGTGGATTTTTGGGCCTAACACATTGGTCCTATTCCATCAACGTCTATGGGCTGTCATTGCTGACAGATCACTGCCATATTTAACATCCTTTAATATAAATTACGAAGTCAAGTGCATGGCTCTAATTGATTTGCTGGGGCCTATTATTGGTCAAACTGTGAGTATCCCCATTGGGGTCAGCAGCAGCAGCGAGGTACCAATTCCTTCCTGACATCCTCCCTGTACTTTAGTCTGTTGAACGGAAAATATGGCGAGCCGTGAGATGTGGTCCACAACTACAGTACGCAGTGTCCCAAATGGCACCCTATTCCCTACATTGCACCCTATTCCCTACATTGCACCCTATTCCCTACATTGCACCCTATTCCCGACATTGCACCCTATTCCCTACATTGCACTTCCTGCACTTCCCATAGGGCTCTGGTCTAAGGTAGTGCACTATGTAGGGAATAGGGTGCCATTTGAGACACAGCCACACTGTAGTGGTGGAGTGACGGTGCTAGATAGAAGAATAGAAGGATAGAAGGATATATTCAGTGGCTGTACTGTTTGGAAGTAGTCTAACGGGAACCAAGGCCTGGCTGGTGAGGCAGATAGCACGCTAACTTGTCTTATTTACAGCAACTCTTCATCCGAAGTGGCACACTGAGACGTGAAACCATCAGTAACTGAGTCCCATCATCTCAGAGAGAAATTCTTTATTTCAGAGCTGCCATTGATTTGGTGGAAAATAAACAACCCCAGGAAGAGATTGGCTGTTCCATATTTGAATCATAATTCAAATGAGGCTGTAAAAGAATCTGGAAGTTAGTTTTAATATTTTGTCATAATTACTAGGAGAGTCAGCTGACAGGAATCATTTGTCTTTTAAACGTGTCTGTCACTAAGGAACGGATACTAAAGAGCAGAGATATATCCTGCGGTAGAGGAGGAGTTTGAGATATCACATTTGCATCAATCATTGTCAAGAGATTAGGCTAGAATCCACAGCAGTCATCAATGTTTGCTGGTGGGAAATCCAGGAGCAATTATACTAAGAATGAATATAGATGGCTGGGTCTGTTTATTTTAGTCATGGAATTTGGATTCTATCTTGGCTTAAGTGGACATTGTGGTGGTCACAGACCAGAGGTACGGTACCTTCAGGACTTAGCCTGAAGTGACACGTTCAATCAAATATTTCAAATCTTATTAGCAAAAATAATGATTTTAATTAATTGAAAATGTGTATATCATTGTGCTTTTCTGTAAGCTCAATTTAATTTTAAACCTCTTTGATCATTCAAATTGTCAGAGTACATATTAAGGGATTTTTCTTAATTGAATTTATGTTGATATGCCACAAGAGGCCAGATGTGGCCCCAGGGCCAGTATTTAGGTATCACCACTCTGTATGGTTGTTTTCTAACTTGTCCCCTCTGTTCTCTCCCCTTATAGGATCAGGGCAACTGCTTTGACACAAAATGGCCGACGTGGGTGCAGTTGCTGCTTCCTCTAAGGCAGTGGATCCCAAACTTTTTATAGTCCTGTACCCCTTCAAACATTCAGCCTCCAACTGCGTACCCCCTCTAGCACCAGGGTCAGCTGTACCCCCTCTAGCACCAGGGTCAGCTGTACCCCCTCTAGCACCAGGGTCAGCTGTACCCCCTCTAGCACCAGGGTCAGCTGTACCCCCTCTAGCACCAGGGTCAGCGCACTATCAAATGTTGTTTTTTGCCATCATTGTAAGCCTGCCACACACACACTATACAATACATTTATTAAACATAAGAATTAGTGTTTTTGTCACAACCCGGCTCATGGGAAGTGACAAAGAGCTCTTATAGGACCAGGGAACAAATAATAATATAATAATAATCAATAATTTTCTCTTTATTTAGCCATCTTACATATAAAACTTTATTTGTTCATCAAAAATTGTTAATAACGTACCACAGGTTAATGAGAAGGATGTGCTTGAAAGGATGTACATAACTCTGCAATGTTGGATTTTATTGGAGAGTCTCAGTCTTAAATAATTTTCCACACACAGTCTGTGCCTGTATTTAGTTTACGCCAATGAGGGCCGAGAATGCACTCTCACATAGGTACTTGGTTGCAAAGGGCATCAGTGTCTTAACAGCGTGATTTTGCAAGGCAAGATTATTCTTGAGGGCAGCCCAATCAAGAAATCTGGCAGTGGCTTCCTATTAAATTACATTTTCACAGAACCACTTGTTGCAATTTCAAGGCATGAAAGGGATAAGGAATCCAGTTGTTTGTGTTTTGGGAAAGTACCTGCGTAATTGCACACCCAACTCACTCAGGTGCTTCGCTATATCACATTTGACATTGTCCGTAAGCTTGAGTTCATTTGCACACAACAAATCATACAATGATGGAAAGACCTGTGTGTTGTCTTTGTTAATGCAGACAGAGAAGAGCTCCAACTTCTTAATCAAAGCATCAATTTTGAATATAGCTGCGGAGAGTCCCTGTTATCCTATATTCAGATCACTCAGGCGAGAAAAAATATCACCTAGTCATGCAAGCGGTGAGACAAGTGAAAATGGTGGTCAGTAAAGAAAACTTTAAGGTCGTCTCTCAATTTAAAGAAATGTGTCAATACTTTGCCCCTTGATAACCAGCACCAGTATGTTGTAAAAGCATTACATGGTCACTATCATTGCATAGTGCATAAAATACACTAGAGTTCAGGGGCTTTGCTTTAACAAAGTTAACAATTTTCACTGAAGTGTCCAAAATGTTTTTCAAGCTGTCAGGTATTCCTTGGGCAGCAAGAGCCTCTCGGTCGATGCTGCAGTTGCCACTCCACTATGTCTCCCTGTCATTGCTTTTGTGCCATCAGTACAGATACCAACACATCTTGACCACCACCAAGTCCATTTGATGTCACAAAGCTGTTCAGTCCTTAAAAATATCCTCTCCTGTTTGCAGAAAAGGATGTCTTCCTTAATTGACCCCCCATAAACGTAACGGGCCATATACCAGGAGCTGTGCCAGGTTCGCCACGTCTGTTGACTCATCCAGCTGTAATGCATAGAATTCACTGGCTTGTTTGTGAAGCAGTAATTGTTTCAAAACATCTCCTGCCATGTCACTGATGTGTCGTGAAACAATGTTGTTTGATGAAGGAATTGTCTGTATAGTTTTTTTGGCCTTTCCCCCAGCATTGTCCCAGCCATA
Organism: Oncorhynchus clarkii lewisi; assembly: GCF_045791955.1. Lineage (NCBI taxonomy): Eukaryota > Metazoa > Chordata > Actinopteri > Salmoniformes > Salmonidae > Oncorhynchus > Oncorhynchus clarkii. Next base: position 10,883,743 of record NC_092153.1, on the reverse strand, counting down.
TCCGTGGCATCAGGAAGATTTTAGTCCTACACAATAGTATGGGGCTTGCCTGTCCTAGCCACTCGGTAGCTCATCATATAAGACTCCTCTAGCCCCTTCTTATTAATGGTATCTGTCGCTTTTATACGTCTTACTACTCGAAAGTCTTCTTAATTCTCGCTCAAAAAACTCCTGTGGCTTAATTTTTCAAATTGGCATGTTTTGTTTCTGAATGTCTGCGCATGAGTGAAGTTTTTATCGAGTTGTGAGATAGTACTTTTGCACATATAACACACTGTGGCTGAGGAAAGGCACTACTCCCAAAATAAGTGAACCCCAAATCAATGTAGTTCTCATCATATTTGCGGTTCAACGTCCCTGACTGTTGTTTGGTGCTAGGTGAGAGGGCAGTAGCTCTTCGGCTGCATCAGATTCACAACTGTCAGTGTCTATGCTAGCTGGGCTAACAACAAATGTAGAATTACTGATGCTAGCATTGGATGTGCTCGTGGAAGCACAACATCTTGTGTCGTCGACAGGTGCAGGTGTAGTACTGCGGGTAGTAGCAGTACCATTAGTAGAGCTGGTATGTGTCTCTATGGACGCGGGCCTTACTATTTTTAACCATTTAGCCATTTTCGAGCAAACAGAATGAGCAGCAGCTACGTTTGGCTACATACGGACCGTTTGTGGAATTCCCGCGAGAGAGTAACGTTTAATGTGATTGGATGTTAATTATTTGACTAGGTTACCTGTATTTCACATTGTGTTTTTATTTCGCTGAACACTAGATGGTTTAATTGTATTTTTGGCAGTGAAACGAGGCAACTCAGGTGAGGAAAAAAAACTCACCCAAATGTATAGCCCTGTTTGAAAATGTGAAGACATTAAAAATATATATTTTAAAATGTGAACCACATTTTTATTTGGCGTACCCCCGATGGCATTGTGTGTACCCCTAGGGGAACACCTGCTCTACGGTGATGACAAATTATGCATGTCTGCTGAGTCTGGTCAACACCTAGTCTAAAGATGACTGGGTTGCTATTGTGATATCTGGGAATATAATGAGAGGAAACATTTCCATTGTATCGAATTAATTCATTAAAGTCTACTGAAAGTGTCTTGCCTTGTTAGCGAGAAGCACAAGAAGACAGCTGCTTTAGAACCAAGTCTAATTCTGAGTACTGCATTCCATTCAAATCATTGCTAGGTTACCCAACAGTGGCTGTTCAGGCCTCCCCCCTATTGAATCTACCAGCAAGTATGGTCAAAACACAATGTCAAAGCTGACAACACTGTCCACAAACACTGTTTCGAAACGGGGACATTTCCTCTACAGAAGGACTGAATAAAATGGAAATAATAACAGGGGAAAAAAATTTCATACTCTGTGATCAAATGGTTTGGGGTCTAGAGGCCTTGTATCACCTGCAGCGATTCTCTCCTGAATGTGATGTGTTGCATTAAACAAATTCTCTGTTTGATCAACCATTTATTCAACATCAGCACTCTAACAAACAAAGAGGATATTATGGATGACAAATGGGAAAACGTCCCTGTTTTGTAGGGTCAGGCGTTTAGACGACACATGTCCTGTAATGTCTATGTTGATCAAACAGCTTCCAGCTGGAAAGTACGGTGATGAAGTTTTTAGATTTTTTTATTTCATCTTTATTTAAGTACATTTAAAAACAAAGGAAAGATAATGAAACGATATAAACCATTTCAGGTCAATAGGATTTAAAGCATAACTCAGGCAAGCTGCCTGATTCATGGTAAAGAAAAAAGGTTGTCTCTAATAGGAAAGTGAACAATGGACCTGGACTAACAACGCAGTGCGGAGCAGGGCTTTTATTTATCAGAGGACACATTTCAAATAACCACCTCAGGCTCCGGCTCATCCACCTACCTGGAAGGGAAGTCCACAGGGACTGTCGCCATGAAAGCGAAAATATTTCCTCAAGCTCTAGGGCTGTAGGCCCAGCTGTCTGATATGCTTTAAAGGCCCTGCTGCAGGCCCAGCTGTCTAATATGCATTGAAGGCCCTGCTGCAGGCCCTGCTGTCTGATATGCATTAAAGGCCCTGCTGCAGGTCCAGCTATCTGATATGCATTAAAGGCCCTGCTGCAGGCCCTGCTGTCAGACATGCATTAAAGGCCCTGCTGCAGGCCCAGCTGTCTGATATGCATAAAAGGCCCTGCTGCAGGCCCTGCTGTCTGATATGCATTAAAGGCCCTGCTGTCTGATATGCATTAAAGGCCCTGTTGTCTGATATGCATTAAAGGCCCTGCTGTCCTATATGTATTAAAGGCCCTGCTGTCCTATATGTATTAAAGGCCCTGCTGTCCTATATGTATTAAAGGCCCTGCTGTCTGATATGTATCAAAGGCCCTGCTGTCTGATATGTATTAAAGGCCCTGCTGTCTGATATGCATTAAAGGCCCTGCTGTCAGATATGTATTAAAGGCCCTTCTGTCTGATATGCATTAAAGGCCCTGCTGTCTGATATGCATTAAAGGCCCTGCTGTCTGATATGTATTAAAGGCCCTGCTGTCAGATATGTATCAAAGGCCCTGCTGTCAGATATGTGTCAAAGGCCCTGCTGTCTGATATGTATTAAAGGCCCTGCTGTAGGCCCTGCTGTCAGATATGTATTAAAGGCCCTGCTGTCAGATATGTATTAAAGGCCCTGCTGTCAGATATGTGTCAAAGGCCCTGCTGTCTGATATGTATTAAAGGCCCTGCTGTAGGCCCTGCTGTCAGATATGTATTAAAGGCCCTGCTGTCAGATATGTATCAAAGGCCCTGCTGTCAGATATGTGTCAAAGGCCCTGCTGTCTGATATGTATTAAAGGCCCTGCTGTAGGCCCTGCTGTCAGATATGTATTAAAGGCCATGCTGTCTGATATGCATTAAAGGCCCTGCTGTCTGATATGCATTAAAGGCCCTGCTGTCAGATATGTATTAAAGGCCCTGCTGTAGGCCCTGCTGTCAGATATGTATTAAAGGCCCTGCTGTAGGCCCTGCTGTCAGATATGCAATAAAGGCCCTGCTGTCTGATATGTTTTAAAGGCCCTGCTGTCTGATATGTATTAAAGGCCCTGCAGTAGGCCCTGCTGTCAGATATGCAATAAAGGCCCTGCTGTCTGATATGTGTCAAAGGCCCTGCTGTCTGATATGTATTAAAGGCCCTGTTGTCTGATATGCATTAAAGGCCCTGCTGTCTGATATGTATTAAAGGCCCTGCTGTAGGCCCTGCTGTCAGATATGTATTAAAGGCCCTGCTGTCTGATATGTATTAAAGGCCCTGCTGTCAGATATGTATTAAAGGCCCTGCTGTCTGATATGTATCAAAGGCCCTGCTGTCAGATATGTGTCAAAGGCCCTGCTGTCTGATATGTATTAAAGGCCCTGCTGTAGGCCCTGCTGTCAGATATGTATTAAAGGCCATGCTGTCTGATATGCATTAAAGGCCCTGCTGTCTGATATGCATTAAAGGCCCTGCTGTCAGATATGTATTAAAGGCCCTGCTGTCTGATATGCATTAAAGGCCCTGCTGTAGGCCCTGCTGTCAGATATGTATTAAAGGCCCTGCTGTAGGCCCTGCTGTCAGATATGCAATAAAGGCCCTGCTGTCTGATATGTTTTAAAGGCCCTGCTGTCTGATATGTATTAAAGGCCCTGTTGTCTGATATGCATTAAAGGACAATTGAAAACACAACATAAGCAAATATCCTTCTGAGAATGAATAAACTACTACTAAAAGATCTCCATCACTGTACAGTATGTCTTCCATTATATGTTGTTTTTCCCACAGATTCATCCAGATTCATCCTTGAATGACATGTACAGATGTTTATAAATATTCGCTATACAAATACATTTCTCAAGGTCTCTCCTTTGCCTGCATGTTATCAATGAAGGAATGATGTCCTCCCTCTATTCCATCAATAGCCAGAGAAATGCTAGGTCACAGGAAATGTCTCTCCTCCCACATCGCTCCCCTGGTAGAACCACCTTTAATACGTCCCTGTGGGACACGGTGGATATGGCAGCACATAGCATTCCGCTGGTTCAAATTAGAGCTGATAAAGGCTCCAAGAGAGACTTTGACTCCCTGATGGGGTGAAAGAGAGAGAAAGAGAGAGATAGAGAGAGAGCAAGAGAGAGAGAGAGAGAGAGAGAGAGAGCGCAAGAGAGAGAGAGAGAGGCCATCTGGCCGTCAGCGGGGTAGTCGGGAGACACCTTTCTACCGCTGCTGTCCCTTACTGTAACACCACTGATATCGCTTACTGATTCCACTTACTGTAATACCACTGATATCCCTTACTACCACTTACTATAACACCACTGATATCCCTTACTACCACTTACTGTAACACCACTGATATCGCTTACTGATTCCACTTACTGTAATACCACTGATATCCCTTACTACCACTTACTGTAACACCACTGATATCGCTTACTGATTCCACTTACTGTAATACCACTGATATCCCTTACTACCACTTACTGTAACACCACTGATATCGCTTACTGATTCCACTTACTGTAATACCACTGATATCCCTTACTACCACTTACTGTAACACCACTGATATCCCTTACTACCACTTACTGTAACACCACTGATATCCCTTACTACCACTTACTGTAACACCACTGATATCCCTTACTACCACTTACTGTAACACCACTGATATCCCTTACTACCACTTACTGTAATACCACTGATATCCCTTACTGTAAAACCACTGATATCCCTTACTACCACTAACTGTAACACCACTGATATCCCATACTGTAACACCACTGATATCCCTTACTGTAACATCAATGATATCCCTTACTGTAATACCACTGATATCTAGAATGAACACATGGCCATGTCCTCATCATATACCACTTCACAATATACTGCTATATTTGCCATGACTCTCAATATATCACACAAAGCCAGTGTAATTGTATTGAAACTGTGGTGAAATGCAGGATGCTGAAGGACCTCAACTGAGAAGTGACTATTCTTTGAGGAGTATGTATGAATGGCATATGCCATCCATTGTTGAAAGCACTTGACTCTGAGATTGCAAAGGGAATGTTGACTGCTGTTAAAGCAACATTTGTGCGCAAACATGTGGAAAGGCTGAGAGACAGATCCATTATCCAACTGTTCCATGGACCACTACAGAAGAACACACAATGCTGTTTCTTCTAAAGCCCATTCTGCAGCTGAAGGTGCTGTCTTAGTGTAGCAGAGTGGCAGGCTGATCAAAAGTTTTGTTGTACAGTAGGGTGAATATTCTGACTCTCGTCTATTTCACAGTCTAATTTGTTCTCTTGTTGGCTTAAAGTTCACAAATCAGGGAATGTAGAGAGAACTATGGAGGGATGGACAGGGAGAGAGAGAGAGAAAGAGAGAGAGACAAACAGAGTGAGAGAGCGAGAGAGAGAGGGAACTATGAGTGTGTATGAGAGACAGACATTCTCTTCTGAACTGGAGATGCCATCTGTCAATGTCAGGCGTGGATAGACAGTGCTTATTTGACAAATGCCAAGGCAACCTGAAGATGGTTCATAATAAATAGCAGCCCAGATTGGAGCCCGAACCGACAGCACTCAATAGAACCAAAAGCCAATAGAACCACAAAAGTTAGCTGTTTATGCATTTAATGTCCTTAGCATTAGTGCATCAACAGGAATAGAAATGTAACATAGAAAAAAGCCATTACTCTTAAAAGTAGATGGACATCAGAAGATTCCATTTGGACCTTCCTTTGAATATTCATCATCCAACATCAACTCCAACCAACCACAGTTAAGTTGACTCAATCACACACTCGTCTCTCCATGATTCCAATACCTGGAGAGGTTCAACCACGGGGCTGGAGTGACAGACAGCTAACAGACAGTTAAATGGAGACGTACCTGAGCCTCTCTTGGACACTGTTTTGAAACCTCGAACCACTGCAGCATAGAGAAGAATCTGGAGTGTGATGGGAGCTTTCATTTTTCACCTGGCCAAGTGTCCTATGGGGTTAGAGGAGAGGAGAGAGAGGTTAGAGACTATCCATAAAGGTAAGAATAATGAACAAATCCTTTAGAGAAGATAATGTGCTTTGTAGACAAAACATAAATCAAGAAACACACGCTAAATCTAAACAGTCATTTTTCTTTTTATGCCTCTAAAGTGCGAGCAAAGTACATCCCATCATGTAGAACTCAATAGATCCCTTTAACTGGCTTCAACAGCTCCCTCACTCTTCCTAGACAGTCATTTTGTCTAAATCACAGTGTGCTATAGACCACAATCATGACGGAACACCTCATGTATTAGATTTGGAAGGGAAACGGTGTATCCTGAATATGTTGCTTCATGGTTTAAGGATGACATACAACATAAAGAAGTAAATCATGATAGAGTATAACATTAAGGCAAACATATTATTAGGAAACGGCAGCAAACATACAAATATTTAAGCCCACATACATTCCCTTATGCTTGCAATCATTAATACATTTAAAAAAAGTAAAATCTAAAACAGTGAAACAGCCCACTGGGCACAGATGTCAATTTAACATCTATTCCACGTTGGTTCATGGAAACAACATTGATTCAACCAGTATGTGCCCAGTAGGAATGGCTGTAACACTAACAATCAATAACAAGAACCACTGAAGGGTGAGTGGAGGTACAGTATTTGTTACAGCGCCTTTGGAAAGTATTCAGACCCCTTGACTTTATCAACATTTAGTTTGGTTACAGCTTTATTCTAAAATTGATTAAATAGTTGTTTCCCCTCGTCAATCTACACACAATACCCCGTAATGACAAAGCAAAAACTGGTTTTAAGAAATTGTTCTAAATTATAATAATACAAAAAACCTGAAATATCACATTTACAGTGCCTTGCAAAAGTATTCATCCCCTTTGGTGTTCTTCCTATTTTGTTGCATTACAACCTGTAATTTAAATTGATTTTTATTTGGTTTTCATGTAATGGACAAAATTCAACACCTTTGCTATTGTAACGGTCGTCCTATGAAGGAGAAGAGGACCAAGGTGCAGCGTGGTATGTGTCCATATCTTTTAATAAAGAACTTGAACACTGAACAAAAACAATAAACCGACAACCGAAAACAGTTCTGGCTGGTGCAGAGCCCCAACAGAAAACAGAAAACAATCACCCACGAAACACAATAGAAAACAGGCTACCTACATATGGTTCTCAATCAGGGAGAATGATTGACAGCTGCCTCTGATTGAGAACCATGCCAAGCCAAACACAGAAATAGTAAATCATAGAAAAACGAACATAGACAACCCACCCAACTCACACCCTGACCATACTAAAACAAAGACATAACAAAATAACTAAGGTCAGAACGTGACAGCTATGAAGCCCCTAAAGAAGATCAGGTGCGACCAATTACCTTCAAAAGTCACATAATTAGTTAAATAAAGTCCACCTGTGTGCAATCTAAGTGTCACATGTTCTGTCACATGATCTCAGTATATATACACTTGTTCTGAAAGGCCCCAGAGTATGCAACACCACTAAGCAAGGGGCACCACCAAGCAAGCGGCACCATGAAGACCAAGGAGCTCTACAAACAGGTCAGGGACAAAGTTGTGGATAGGAACAGATCAGGGTTGGGTTATAAAAAAAGATCAGAAACTTTGAACATCCCATGGAGCACCATTAAAGAGAGAGGGCCGCCCACCAAAACTCGCGGACCAGGAAAGGAGGGCATTAATCAGAGAGGCAACAAAGAGACCAAAGATACCCCTTCAAGGAGCTGCAAAGCTCCACAGCGGAGATTGGAGTATCTGTCCATAGAACCACTTTAAGCCGTACACTCCACAGAGCTGGGCTTTATGGAAGAGTGGCCAGAAAAAAAGCCATTGCTTAAAGAAAAAAATAAGCAAACACGTTTGGTGTTCGCAAAAGGCATGTGGGAGACTCCCCAAATACGTGTATATGGAAGAAAGTGCTCTGGTCAGATGAGACTAAAATTGAGCTTTTTGGCCGTCAAGGAAAACGCTATGTCTGGCGCAAACCCAACAGCTCTCATCACCCCGAGAACACCATGCCCACAGTGAAGCATGTTGGTGGCAGCATCATGCTGTGGGGATGTTTTTCCATCGGCAGGGACTGGGAAACTTGCAGAATTGAAGGAATGATGGATGGCACTAAATAAAAGGAAATTCTTGAGGGAAACCTGTTTCAGTCTTTGAGAGATTTGAGACTGGGACAGAGGTTCACCTTCCAGCAGCACAATGACCCTAAGCATACTGCTAAAGCAACACTCGAGTGGTTTAAAGGGAAACATTTAAATGTGTTGGAATGGCTTAGTCAAAACCCAGACCTCAATCCAATTGACAATCTGTGGTACGACTTAAAGATTACTGTACACCAGCGGAACCCATCCAACTTGAAGGAGCTGGAGCAGTTTTGCCTTGGAGAATGGGCAAAAATACCAGTGTCTAGATGTGCCAAGCTTATAGAGACACCCCAAGAGACTTGCAGCTGTAATTGCTGCTAAAGGTGGCCATACAAAGTATTGACTTGGGGGGGGTGAATAGTTATGCACACTCAAGTTTTCCGTTTTTTATCTTATTTCTTGTTTGTTTCACAATGAAATAAAATATGCATCTTCAAAGTAGTAGGCATGTTGTGTAAATCAAATGATACAAACCCCCCAAAAAATACATTTAATTCCAGGTTGTAAGGTTTGGGGTCACTTAGAAATGTCCTTGTTTTTGAAAGAAAAGCAATTTTCTTGTCTATTAAAATAACATCAAATTGATCAGAAATACAGTGTAGGCACTGTTCATTTTGTAAATTACTGTTGTAGATGGAAATGGCTGATTCTTTTAGGCATACAGGGGCCCATTATCAGCAACCATCACTCCTGTGATCCAATGGCACATTTTGTTAGCTAATGCAAGTTTATAATTTTAAAAGGCTAATTGATCATTAGAAAACCCTTTTGCAATTATGTTAGCACAGCTGAAAACTGTTGTTCTGATTAAAGAAGCAATAAAACTGGCCTTCTTTAGACTAGTTGAGTATCTGGAGCATCAGCATTTGTGGGTTCGATTACAGGCTCAAAATGGCCAGAAACAAATAACTTTCTTCTGAAACTCGTCAGTCTATTCTTGTTCTGAGAAATGAAGGCTATTCCATGTGAGAAATTGCCAAGAAACTGAAGATCTCGTACAACGATATGTACTATTTCTTTCACAGAACAAACTGGCTCTAACCAGAATAGAAAGAGGAGTGGGAGGCTCCGGTGCACAATTGAGCAAGAGGACAAGTACATTAGAGTGTCTAGTTTGAGACAGGCCTCTCACATGTCCTCAACTGGCAGCTTCATTAAATAGTACCCGCAAAACACCAGTCTCAACATCAACAGTGAAGAGGCGACTCTGGGATGCTGGCCATCTAGGCTGAGTTCCTCTGTCCAATGTCTGTGTTATTTTAATTTTAATATTTTATTTTTATTGGCCAATTTGAGATATATATTTTTCTTTGCAACTCTGCCTGGAAGGCCAGCATCCCGGAGTCACCTCTTCACTGTTGTTGTTGAGACTGGTGTTATGTGGGTACTACTCCTGCGTTGTCTTGGCTGTGTGCTTAGGATTGTTGTCCTGTTGGACTGTCGCCCCAGTCTGAGGTCCTGAGCGCTCTGTTGCAGGTTTTCATCAAGGATCTCTCTGTACTTTGATCTGTTCATCTTTGCCTCGATCTGGAATAGTATCCCAGTCCCTACCGCTGAAAAACATCCCCACAGTATGATGCTGCCACCACCATGCATCACCGTAGGAATGGTGCCAGGTTTCTGTTAGTGAGTCTAGTTGATAGGTAATCGACTAGCCGGACTGTTCCCCGGACTCCAGTTGTAGGGATTTGTACAATGCACAAACAAGGCTATTGAACCTGACATCCTCCAGACATAACGCTTTGCATGCAGGCCAAAGAGTTTAATCTTGGTTTCATCAGACCAGAGAATCTTGTTTCTCATGGTCTGAAAGTCTTTAGGTGCCTTTTTGCACTCTCCAAGTGGGCTGTTATGTGCCTTTTACTGAGGAGTGGCTTCTGTTTGGCCAGTCTACCATAAAGCCCTGATTGGTGGAGTGCTGCATAGTTGGTTGTCCTTCTAGAAGGTTTTCCCATTTCCACAGAGAAACTCTAGAGCTCTCTCACAGTGACCATCAGGTTCTTGGTCACTTCCTGACCAAGGTCCTTCTCCCCCGATTACTCAGTTTGGTCGGCGGCCAGCTCTAGGAAGAGTCTTGGTGGTTCCAAACTTCTTCCATTTAAGAATAACGGAGGCCACTGTGTTCTAGGGGGACTTAAATGCTGCAGAAATGTTTTGGTACCCTTCCCCAGATCTGTACCTAGACACAATCTTGTCTGGGAGCTCTACGAATAATTCCTTCGACCTCATGGCTTAGTTTTTGCTCTGACATGCACTGTCAACTGTGGGACCTTATATAGAGAGGTGTGTGCCTTTCCAAATCATGTCCAATCAATTGAATTTACCACAGGTGGACTCCAATCAAGTTGTAGAAACACCTCAAGGTTGATCAATGGAACCAGGATGCACCTGAGCTCAATTTTGAGTCTCAAAGCAAAGGGTCTGAATGCTTACGTAAATAAGGTATTTCTGTTTTTTATTTTTAATACATTTGCAAAAATGTCTAGAAACCTGTTTCGCTTTGTCATTATGGGGTATTGTGTGTAGACTGCTGAGGATTTTTATTTATTTAATAAATTTGAGTTTGTTGTAACTTAACAAAATGTAGAAAAAGTCAAGGGGTCTGAATACTTTCCGCAGGCACTGTATGTATGTAGTCCTATTGTAAGGCTATGGGTCAAATCAAGAACATAGTTAGTTGTACCGAAAGGAACACACCAGGTAAAAGGTCACGAGTAAAAGATTCTGAAGGTGAATTTACATCCAATCACCATATTGAAGGTGGATTACACAAGATAGTAGAAGCCACCCTTGCACGATTGACTATTTCACCTTTGGTGTTCACACATGTATTTGTTTGATTTACAACTGCACAGGACCCTAAAAAAAACTGAGATGTGGCTTTCAGATTACGCCACATGCAAATAATTGAATCATCATTTACTCATCTGGATCATAGATCAAAACGGGGGAAACAAATATTTGATATCATGTTCTGCAGCTGCCTACACATCTGCAATTAGCCTTTCAAATAAATGATGCCCGTATGCAAATCCATTCTCCAAAAGTTTTCTTTTTATTCCTCTCTTTAAGAATTTATCATCATGGACCCATATAAAATGAACTTCATCAAAGAAGCTGTGTCAAAGTAGTGAGTAATAATATATCTGGCTTTGTTGCCATGCTAACTAACATGTTAATTTCACCGGCTCCCTAATCCTTTACATAATCAATTCTAATCTGAATTCCTCTGGTGTTAGGCCACTGTTTTGGGGGGTGGTTGTATGATCTAACAACCAATAATGAAGCAGCCCAAAGACTGCCAATAATCTCACGAGGCAAGCTCCCTCATTTCAATGCCTGTCAATTCAATTGACATGTGGTAGCTTCCAATGTTTAAAAACTTCACGTTGACATTTAATACCCGACAAAGACACAACACAGAATCTGGAGGGGGAACCTGGTAAACCATAATAAGCCTGAGGAGACCGTGTTAGTGTGTCAGTTCCAGATTAGACTGCAGCCAAGGATGACGACACCACCACAAACCACCCCGCTATGAAAGGGCCATTGTAGCGCCGGGCGCTAGTTGGCTAACGACGCTTCACAAGTCACCCCCTCACTACACTAAACCGATAAAACAATACCCAAATCGTATCATTTTAATTAGCGTTCTCGCTCGTGTCGCTACAAACATTACCACCAAAGATACTCTCGATGTGGTCCCTCTCTTACAAACAAAGCACACAATGATTAAATAGACACAATCGCCTAGGTTTACTAGCTTCCTGTGATAACTGTGATTGGGCGCCAGTGCATGGCATGTAAATGATGTTGCCATTTCAAAGACCCAATCATGGACACTCTTACTGACAGTTGTGGCTGCTTCGGGTGATGTATTGTTGTCTCTACCTTCTTGTCCTTTGTGCTGTTGTCTGCGCCCAATAATGTTTGTACCATGTTTTGTGCTGCTACCATGTTGTGCTGCTGCCATGTTGTGCTGCTACCATGTTGTTGTCATGTGTTGCTGCTATACTGTGTTGTTGTCTTAGGTCTCTCTTTATGTAGTGGTGTGGTGTCTCTCTGTATGTAGTGGTGTGGTGTCTCTCTGTATGTAGTGGTGTGGTGTCTCTCTTTATGTAGTGGTGTGGTGTCTCTCTGTATATAGTGGTGTGGTGTCTCTCTGTATGTAGTGGTGTGGTGTCTCTCTGTATGTAGTGGTGTGGTGTCTCTCTTTATGTAGTGGTGTGGTGTCTCTCTGTATGTAGTGGTGTGGTGTCTCTCTGTATGTAGTGGTGTGGTGTCTCTCTGTATGTAGTGGTGTGGTGTCTCTCTTTATGTAGTGGTGTGGTGTCTCTCTGTATGTAGTGGTGTGGTGTCTCTCTGTATGTAGTGGTGTGGTGTCTCTCTGTATGTAGTGGTGTGGTGTCTCTCTGTATGTAGTGGTGTGGTGTCTCTCTGTATGTAGTGGTGTGGTGTCTCTCTTTATGTAGTGGTGTGGTGTCTCTCTTTATGTAGTGGTGTGGTGTCTCTCTTTATGTAGTGGTGTGGTGTCTCTCTTTATGTAGTGGTGTGGTGTCTCTCTGTATGTAGTGGTGTGGTGTCTCTCTTTATATAGTGGTGTGGTGTCTCTCTTTATGTAGTGGTGTGGTGTCTCTCTTTATGTAGTGGTGTGGTGTCTCTCTTTATGTAGTGGTGTGGTGTCTCTCTTTATGTAGTGGTGTGGTGTCTCTCTTTATGTAGTGGTGTGGTGTCTCTCTGTATGTAGTGGTGTGGTGTCTCTCTTTATGTAGTGGTGTGGTGTCTCTCTGTATGTAGTGGTGTGGTGTCTCTCTTGTCGTGATGTGTGTTTTGTCCTATATTTATATTTTATTTTACATTTTTAATCCCATCCCGCGTCCCCGCAGGAGGCATTTTGCCTTTTAGTAGAACGTCATTGTTCTTACTGACTTGCTTAGTTAAATAAACATGAAATAAATACTAAATATTTTTTTAAAGAAGACGAAGATACATGGTGTTCAAAGGCAATAGGAGGTACTTGAAATGGGTGATATTGAATAATAACCCTGAATAACAATAGAGACTTATTTGTCTACCTCAGTGCATCGTTACTGATGAGCTAACAAGTCGTCTGCAGGTGGTATTGCAGCAGACTGATCATAGTCCCGAGTATATCAAAAACAGAATAAATAAGGGATTATAGGATTAAACATGACAGAATTCAAAATATTACCATAATATGTTCCTAGAACTGCAAGCTCACTACTGTAGCAGTGGTTTGGATTGAAAATGCAAGGCAGATATGTAGTTGTTCCGTGATACACAGATAGGTCTGTTTAATTGTGAATAGGTCGCTAAAACAGTCATTCCTAGGTTATTACTGTGTAATGACCATTTACCACGCCACTGCTTAGTAAACAGTCATTCCTAGGTTATTACTGTGTAATGACCATTTACCACGCCACTGCTTAGTAAACAGTCATTCCTAGGTTATTACTGTGTAATGACCATTTACCACGCCACTGCTTAGTAAACAGTCATTCCTAGGTTATTACTGTGTAATGACCATTTACCACGCCAATGCTTAGTAAACAGTCATTCCTAGGTTATTACTGTGTAATGACCATTTACCACGCCACTGCTTAGTAAACAGTCATTCCTAGGTTATTACTGTGTAATGACCATTTACCACGCCACTGCTTAGTAAACAGTCATTCCTAGGTTATTACTGTGTAATGACCATTTACCACGCCACTGCTTAGTAAACAGTCATTCCTAGGTTATTACTGTGTAATGACCATTTACCATGCCACTGCTTAGTAAACAGCTGGGAAAATGTGTGCCGTAAAATGAAGTGCTACTCTTGTTTGTATAAAACATCGTTCTCATAATCAGTGATCTCAAGTGTATCCTGGTTAATGTGTGAATATCAACCTCTTGTTATTTCAGAGTGTGTTTTCCCCAATACTGAGAGGAGAGAATCAAGTGCTAGCTATTTACACAGCCCACAGTGTGGGAGGGGAGCATGAGAATTGACATGAGCTCCCTGTTGTAGTGCAGTGTAGCCGACTACCCCCTGCTGCAGCAATGACGTAAACAAACAAGCAAGTCACTGATGGTCCATAACCATTGAATTAGCACGGTCTGCAAAAGGAGGAACCTCCATAGAATCTATTGTCGACTGCAGTTGTTGTCCAGTTGTTTTTCCGCATCCCCCTACCTCATTGTCTCTTTGTCCCTGTCTATTAGTCCCTGTATTTATCCCCCGCTGGATTCAACCAAATTCAATTACTGTCTTGAAGGTTCTGCCAGAGAAGGGCCCTTTCTCACTAGTGGCTCTTACTAGAGGAGCACCAGCACAGAATAATGTGTATTCCAACAGCCCCTCCCTCTCTCCTCCCTCCCTTCCTCTTTTCACCATCTCCTCGTCCTCGTCCCCCTCTCTCCGTGGAGGAGCAGAGGAAAAAACCTTATCTGCCTGCTGCCTTTGCAAGTTATTAACATTTCTATTTGTGAGAAACAGTTGCAATCACTTATACCCTCCACACCTACATCCACACACCTACATCCACACACCTACATCCACACACCTACATCCACACACATAAAGCCCGGCTGTACACACAGAATTATTATTTATTAATAATTCTTGCAGCGTTCAATAAATTCCCTGGTTTCTAGAAATCCTGGTTGGAGGATACCAGATTTCCTGCTTATTCCCGCCTGATTCCGGGGATCCTCCAACTGGGATTTCGTGAAAACCAGAGAATTTATTGAACGTTCCCAGAATTGTGCAACCCAAATTATTCCATTTCAGATGATCTGATCCCCCCATCCACCACCATACTGCTGACACAGTAAGGAGTAGAGTATATGGAAAAGATTGGAGGAAATATCAGGTGCCATGCCAGGAGAGAAGAGAGATAGAGAGAGAGGGGAAGAGAGAGAGAAAGAGAGAGAGAGGGAGGGGGAGAGAGAGAGAGAAGAGAGAGAGAAGAGAGAGAGAGAGAGAGAGAGAGAGAGAGAGAGAGAAAAGAGAGAGAGGAGAAGAGAGAGAGAGCGAGAGAGAGAGGAAGAGAGAGAAGAGAGAGAGAGAGAGAGGAGAAGAGAGAGAGGAGAGGAGAAGAGAGAGAGAGAGAGCGAGAGAGATAGGGGAAGGGAGAGAGAGAGAGAGAGAGAGAGAGAGAGAGAGAAAGGTGCAGTGAAAGGTGGCAGAGCTAGAGTGGTGTTTGTCAGACCATGAGATATCCTGAAAATCGGTGTTCTCAAAAACATTTGTTGTTCCATGTAGTGAATCTGTTATTAAATGCGTTGATGAATATCGCTGATTGGCTGGGCAGTGCACACACCTGGGTTCCCATGTAGAAATCAGACCCCAGGAGTGAAATCAGCTGGACTGTGGACCTGAAAAGCTGTGCATGCTGTTATAGTGTAGGTCCCAGGGCTTCCAGTTCCACTGTGGACCGGAAACAGCACGAAACAGCATGAAATAGAGTACAATGCCTCTTTGTGGCTGGCGTCATTCTCTACCACTGCACGTAACTAGTGTGACACCTTGTGAAAACTTGAATCCTTTGCAGAAAGCGAAGGCACCACAGGTGGGTCAATACTTGAGATTGAAATTTCTCATGAGGTGCAAGGTATTGTATTTTACCTGAAAAGGGTGAAATAACACCTTTTTGCTACCACTTCTATGAGCGACGTGTTCCATTAGAGTCAAGTTAACCTATTTAAAAATCACAGTCAATTTCCTTCTACATGGTGTCAAAAATGAAAATGATATACTTGTTTCCACTTCCACTCTCTCTCCTTTTGAATCATGCAGAGAGGGGAAAAGTTTTCTAGTTGGTGAATGATTTGCATCATTTGCATTCTTCTGTGACGCCAGAGAAAGTGATGCAACTGTGAGCCAGTGGGCTCAAGTCTCCCGGCCATTGGGGTTCAGGGTTAATAAGCAGGAGGTGCAGAGCACTGTTCTAACACCACCTGCTACAGCTTCTAAGAAATGGCCCCTCAGCTTATTTAGATGAATCCCCTAGAGAAGTCCTGTGTGACACAATCAGTGGAGTGGACCCTAAAATGGCCACTTCATGAGGCAATAAGGACTTCATTTCCCATGAGCGCTTTGTGTGCCAGGCAAGGAGTACTATTGCTGCTTTCCATAATAGGGATGTGGATGTCCAATTAAATAGACTTGATGCAGAGGTGAAGGCCTGTATTCTGACAATATGAGAACTGCTGGTCACGTGGCCAGGACAGAGGGAGACTTTATTTTGAGTGAATCACAGAGAGAATGGGGAGAGAACAATTTACAGGCAGCTTGCTATTTTCTCTTGTGGGGAAAAGACACAGAGCAATCTGACCCGATTTGTCCACTTATGAAATAACAGTGAGAGTGATGTCTGTAACAAGTCCCTCGTTTCCACCTGACAAGAACAAGACTTACTCTCTGCTGTTTCAGCGAAGTCTAAAACAAAGTTTTATATACCCTTACAGAAAGCGAAGGCACCACAGGTGGGTCAATACTTGAGATTGAAATTTCTCATGAGGTGCAAGGTATTGTATTTTACCTGAAAAAGGTGAAATAACACCTTTTTGCTACCACTTCTATGAGCGACGTGTTCCATTAGAGTCAAGTTAACCTATTTAAAAATCACAGCCAATTTCCTTCTACATGGTGTCAAAAATGAAAATGATATACTTGTTTCCACTTCCACTCTCTCTCCTTTTGAATCATGCAGAGAGGGGAAAAGTTTTCTAGTTGGTGAATGATTTGCATCATTTGCATTCTTCTGTGACGCCAGAGAAAGTGATGCAACTGTGAGCCAGTAGGCTCAAGTCTCCCGGCCATTGGGGTTCAGGGTTAATAAGCAGGAGGTGCAGAGCACTGTTCTAACACCACCTGCTACAGCGTCCAAGAAATGGCCCCTCAGCTTATTTAGATGAATCCCCTAGAGAAGTCCTGTGTGACACAATCAGTGGAGTGGACTCCAAAATTAACAAGACTTACTCTCTGCTGTTTCAGCGAAGTCTAAAACAAAGTTTTATATACCCTTAATCATTGGCAATTCATTGCCCTTAGCGGTTGTAATTTTCCTTGGTTCAAGCTAAGAAGCTTTTAAAGTCAACATGGATGAAGTTTTAATTTCATAATGTACCTCAACGCTACAGTGATTAAATGCATGGCAATGATACTAGATCTCAAGCATTACCCGCCACAAACTCACCTCTCCAAAAGCATCCAGGAAGGCAGCAGTGCTCAGTCAGTACCGATATTCACTTTGGAGGTGACAGAAGATAGCTGTACATCATCAACAACACAGCGCACGCACCACATAGCCCTAATTTGAAATCCAATTCACTACAGATTCACCCCCCCCCCCATCCTAATCAACCTCTGCTACTTCTCTGCTCTGCTCTACCAATCGTTTCAGCTCAATAAAACCTGAGAAAACAGGACCAGGAGGAGTCCTGTTCAATCCCCCTCAGATCCCTGACCTGCCTGCTAAGTCCCTCTGTGTCCCAGCTCAGCCCAGCCGTAGCCGAGCGGCAGGGAAATAAAGATAAAACTAATGAAGCCTTCTTATTGGATAGGCCGTGGTGGCGGAGGGGGCTTAGGGGTCCAGCGGGGAGCCCGGCTGTAGCCCCATTCTGGGGATGAAAACAGAGGCTGTTGAGGACAAGAGAGAGAGAAGGGAGGAGGGGATAAATCATCCCCAGGAGGAGAAGAGGAGGAGCGAGAGGAGAGCAGAGCTTCTGTCAGTACTGTAGCCTCCCCTCCACACCGACCGCATGTTTAATAAAAGATAAGCCATCCATCTCAAATCTCTCCTCCAAACACACAGTACAGCTCAGACCGCTCGCATGCTGCCCCACTATTGAAATTGCACACCTGCATTATTCAGGCAACGCATTAGGCTTTATGGCCCATTCTTTCCCCTTGCTGAGCAAGACTCAGCTCAACCCATTGACATGGAAATGACAGAGCTGTTCAGACATAGTTTACAACCCCAAAATCACAGTTTCCATAAACCTTAACCTGCTACAAGAGAGCTCACCACACTAAACAAGTATGTTGATTCATATAGAAATGTCCATGAGCAAAGTATAAAGAAAAATATTATATTGTATGAGAGAACTTCAATTCTCCAGAGTTCTGTCAACAGTACATTGAAATATATTATATTGTTTAAGAGAACTTCATTTCTCCAGAGTTCTGTCAACAGTACATGAAAGATATTATATTGTATAAGATAACTTCATTTCTCCAGAGATCTGTCAACAGTACCAAGATATTATACTGTGAGAGAACTTTATTTCTCTTGAGCTCGGTCAACGGCACAAAGATATTATACTGTATGAGAGAACTTCATTTATCTTGAGTTCTGTCAACAGCTCAAGATATCATACTGTATAAGAAAACTTAATTTCTCTTGAGTTGTGTCAACAGTATAAAGAAAGCTATGATATTGTATAAGATAACTTTATTTCTCATATTGTATAAGATAACTTTATGTCACCAGTACAAATAAATATAGTATATTGTATAAGATCCCTTCCACTGAGATCCGTCAACAGTACAAAGACAGATATTGTAGGGTATAAGAGCACTTCATTTCTCCAGAGTTCTGCAAACTTTTGTAGAAAAGGAGAGAGACCAACCTATCCAGCAGCAGTCACCTGTCTCCGTTTTATCCCCCATCCAAAGTCCCCTCCATCCACTACACTACACCAAGAGAAACCTCTTCAGATCCAATCATCCCACTCAAATGGGACTTGACACTGTTCCCTACTGAGGACCAATCTAGTTGGGAGGAGACACCCACCCCTCCACTCCACTCATTAAAGGAGAGAGGGGGGGGTATGGCTGACAGGCAGGCAGGTAGGTGGGACGAGGGCCAAGGAGGAAGTAGCTGGAAGCCAGGATGATTGATGCAAGGCTGTCTTCTAGAGCTGGTATACTGCTCCATCATCCATCAGTAGGATCAACTCAATCTGCTGGGGAGGAAACTGAAACACAGCAGCTGGTGAACTGTGAAACAGACTTCTACTACTGTTATTCCAAAGGATATGCACACTGATGACTGCAGTAGATTGCATGTGTTAGGGTGGTGGGAGGAGGGATAGGGCGAGAGGCGGTGAATTGTAAAATTGGCTGGCTACAGTACTACAGTACAAGAATAGGTCCCATTCCTAGGAGTACAATAGCTCCTAATGCTAATTTCTATTGTCAGATGACTTTTCTGTTGAATGATACCAATATATATGCATTACATAATCCTGTAACATTGTGAGGCTTCCCATGGTAGAATCCCAGCGTCCTCTGAGCATGGCTGGAAAGTGGACTCACTGGTCTTCATTATTAACATGTAAACATAAATGGAGGGTTGTTACTCAACATACACACATGTAACAATTCCCCCATTCCCTCAACTGGATGAAGATAAGCATGCCTGAAACTGGAGGGTTATTGAACCACTGCCCTCACGTTCACATTTAATAAGCCAAAACACTGTAGAACCACAAGGGCGTCACGAGGGTCTCAGAGGGTATAGCCCCGGGGGGAGCGGAACACGGAACTAGAACTCCAGCAGACCAGCCACCTAACAACCGGTTCAATGGCTCGCTAGATAGAAAACAGAGGGAAAAGACACAGTAAGAACCCAAGGCAAAAAAAGGTCAATTTGTCTGCTGAAAAGTCAACCCGAAGAACCAGACAAGTGTTGCGGCTGAAAGAGCCATGGAGTAGGGAGGGAAAACTGTGTTGGAGTTACTATAGACCTGAATTTGCAGACCGGCATGTCTCCTCTCTCTCCCTCTCTCTCGTTCTCGCTCGCTCTCTCGATCCCTCACTCTCCCTCTCTCTCTCTCTCTCTCTCTCTCTCTCTCTCTCCCTCTCTCTCTCTCTCTCTCTCTCTCCCACTCTCCCTGCCTCTCTCTCTCCCTCCATCGCTCCCTCTTTCCTATCAGTACCCCCTCTGCCTACTATTTGCTGCTCTGATTGTATCATCTCTGAGTGGCCCCCTGTCCTGAAATGGAGCCAGCACCAGCAATCAAGACTAAACTGATAGGATACGGAGGATTGGAAGGGAGGGGTCTAGTCACCATGGAGAGCATGACAGGAACAACACACATTTACTGCATTGACAAACATTGTGAGAAAAAAACACTCCATGTGAGGAAGGCGGGATTTAATATCGGAGGACAAGGAGAGCCGACTCCCCAGGCCCTTCTAATAAAGTGGGCCAATAAATCAGGGCCTATTGAGGGCCACTCTTGCTGGGGTTGGTGGGGAAATGTCGAGGGCCCATGGAGAATGCTGGCTCTCGCCAAGGAACGGCTTCGCAGTCGAATTCGCAGTTGACACAGCAGCAGCATTCTGGGAAATAAACAGCTCTGAGTCGGTGCATGTTGTCTTCTACTTCCTGTATTGGAGAGACATTCAGCTGGCAGCACAACATATCCAAGGTCTTTGTTATTTTTAAACGCAGGCAGATTGTGAGGGAAGGTTTATCTCTGTGGTAATGCGCTGTGTCACTACGGAGTCTTCATGAATGGGCCAGCAGAGCTCCGAATGGAGAAGGGAGAAATTGAAGGAAAAATTGCCCATTTTGCTTTTTACCTGCGTGACACTTTCCATCTCCTTTCACACATCTACCTCCCAAATATCTAAAACACATCGAATTCATCCTCTAAGCAGTCTAGGCTCCTTTAGGATCACATGCAAACATTGCAGGGATACAGCTTTGGGGAAAAAAGGGTGAACATGATAATTCTATCATCCAGGCCAGCTCCTGGACTGCACATTCTATCACTGACAAACCATCAGCTTTTTATTTTCCTTGCCTCAAGCTTTCAAAAAAATAGATAGAAGGAAGGATTTTTTTTATTACACCTTAGAATGCAATTTAATCTGTGGGGAGTGGGACTACAGTTTCATCGCTTCAATCTTTATTTCAGTGTGTGAAACAATTGACCAGTTTTTCATCTTCTAGCAGTTCCTCTGGGAGGTTCCCCATATGTTTCCTGAGCTACAATATAAACAGACAGTTGGAAAACGATTCCATTACGACTTTTATGTAGCTACATTAGCTTGTCTCTGTTATGATAGGGCTGCCAAAACACTCAAAGGCTAAATAAAGTCAAGCCGCAGATTCCATGGTTGGATGTGTACCATACACTCACACTGCCTACCTGACAGATAGATAGAAGCTTGGATAGCTTCATTTCTGTAGAGAGATGGTATTTTTTCTCTCGATCTGAGATCGCCTGAAGAAATAAGAGAGAAAATGTGTTTTGCTGTTGGCCTCCACTGAATGATAATCTGACAGAGGGCTTTGAGAAGAGCAGTGGAGAGCTGTAGGGCCACAGTTGTAGAGGGGCCTATTTTGAAGCGCAAGTGTTTTTATAAAGACTACATCCCTCCAACAAAGTCAGTTCAGATGATTTCCATTTCCAAGGGTTCCTTTTAGTTCCCTCTCGGCTACTCAGAAATATATTTCTAATGACTTGTAGCAGCATGAATGTGACAGTACAGACAGGCTGAAACAGTGACTTGGTATTCATGCAGCTTCATTCAGCTTCATACAGCTGCCTTGTCTTAGATGTTCTATGGGCTTAGTGACTGACGCTTGGACATCTAGTAATCTACCTGATCTATCAAACATGTCTTTACAAGGAGAGAATGCAGCCAGTGAAAATAAATAGCTCAGTGTCAGATCAATAGCCTCTGATTGCTTTAATGTGGATCTAGGATTTTTTTTTAATACTTGGGCGGAAAAGAGGCTGAAAACTCATCTAGGGAATTGGATTTCTTTCAATATTTCTTTTGGGAAGGCTTTCCACTAGATGTTGGAACATTGCTGAGGGGACTTGCTTCCACTCAGCCACAAGAGCATTAGTGAGGTGATAATTAGGACTGGCTCACAGTCGGCATTCCAATTCATCCCAAAAGTGTTCGATGGGCTTGAGATCAGGGCTCTTTGCAGGCCAGTTAAGTTCTTCCACACCGATCTCGATAAACCATTTCTGTATGGACCTCGCTTTGTGCATGGGGGCATTGTCATGCTGAAACAGGAAAGGGCCTTCCCCAAACTGTTGCCACAATGTTGGAAGCACAGAATAGTCTAGAATGTCATTGCAAGATTTCCCTTCACTGAAACTAAGGGCCCTAGCCCGAACCATGAAAAACAGCCCTAGACCATTATTCCTCCTCCACCAAACTTTACAGTTTGAACTATGCATTGGGGCAGGTAGGGTTCTCCTGGCAACTGCCAAACCCAGATTCGTCTGTCAAACTGCCAGATGGTGAAGCGTGATTCATCACTCCATAGAAAGCATTTCCACTGCTCCAGAGTCCAATTGCGACAAGCTTTACACCACTCCAGCCGACACTTGGTTTTGCGCTTGGTGATCTTAGGCTTGCTCGGCCATGGAAACCCATTTTAATGAAGCTCCCGACAAACAGTTATTATGCTGACGTTGCTTCCAGAGGCAGTTTGGATCTCGGTAGTGAGTGTTGCAACCAAGGACAACGCTCCCGTTCTGTGAGCATGTGTAGCAAACCACTTTGCGGCTGAGTCGTTGTTGCTCATAGACGTTTCCACTTCACAATAACAGCCCTTACAGTTGACTGGGGCAGCTATAACAGGTCAGAAATTTGAAGAATTGTTTTGTTGGAAGTTAAGTTGAAAGTCAAGTTGAAAGTCACAGCTCTTCAGTGAGGCCATTCTACTGCCAATGTTTGTCTATTGAGATTGCATGGCTGTGTGCTCAATTTTATACACCTGTCAGCAACGGGTGTGGCTGAAAAAGACAAATCCACAAATGTTAAGGGGTGTCCACATCCCCATTTTGTACCTACAGTGAATAGTGTATTTAATGGCTTACAATGCGTATTCTATAGGCTTATACAACCCACTGTGCAAAAACAGGTGTCTATCTAAATAGTTTACAAGTCATTTAAACCAAAGAAAATACTGAAACAACTTGGAAAACTGCTTGGATTTGCCTTAAGGGATTTTGTTTACCCAACTGTTAACCTAAATCCAATGACATGGTGACAATTTATATGGTTTCTCTCTCTCCATCACTCCATCACTCTCTCCCTCCCTCTCTCTCTCTCTCCCTTACTCTCTCTTTTCTCACATTCTTTCTTTCTCTCCATCTCCATCCCTCCTCTCAATCCCTCCATCTCTCACCCTCCCTAGCTCCCTCTCTCTCCCCCTTCTCTCTCTCCTTCTCTCATTCCTTCTCCCCTCAACGCCAGTGTTCTTTCATTTCCATCAGAGTCTTATTAATGTAATCTAATAACAACGATAAAGGCGCCCCTTCAGTCAGTGCCTCCCTCACAAATCCTAACCAATTGTTCCAATCACTCCTCAGCACTGAGCCAATGTTCCATAGCCAGACACTCTTATTTCCCACAACATTAATGAACTCCATCATTTGAAAGCCTTTGACTCTCTCTCTCTGCCACTTGACTGCAGGTTGGGGGAGGAGCCTCGGTCCCAGCTCCTTGAAAATTAAAGTATCAATCAAGGAGGAGATCAGTGGTTATGATGGCTCCCCTGAACATATACAGATGCTAACCAGAATGCATGCATGCAATGTCATAATGAGCCCGGAAATCTCTGGTGCTGTCTTGTGGTCCTTCAAATCATACATTTGGATGCTTATTGTGTCATTACTGGACATACAGTATTAAAAATACACATTATATTTGAATGATGTGCGTGTTAATGTAACAAAATGCAACTAATGCTGGACCATGATCTCCATCACATTGTGAATTGAAATGGATGAATCATCATAATCTGAAGAGCGTCAATATTGTCAAATCTCTATATCAATGACTATGAGAAGCATTCAAGCCAGCTCAATATCTGACCACAGGGCCTTCCTTCCCACTGGGCACAGATGTCAATTAAATGTCTATTCCATGTTGGTTCAACGTAATTTCATTGAAATGACTTGGAAACAACGTTCATTCAACCAGTGTATGCCCAGCGGGTTAAGAAGCATGTCTTCTGCAACATTGTTGCTGTGTTTGAATCAACCCAAAGGAATTGAGTGAAAGCAGCAGGAGATGCATTGAAAATCGTTTTGTCCTGTGTGCCTTGAGCAACTTAATTTCTCTCCCTTGGTCCTGGATTGATGATAGGGTTTCAATATACACTTGGCATACATCTTGACTGCACACGATATAGGCTAGCTAGAGCAAAATTGCATGTCCAGCCAAACAAAGTTAATTTGACCGTTTTGGTGCAGTATGTCTGCTTGAGGCAGACACCTGTGTTGTAACCTACACATGCAGGGAGGGGTGTATTCACTAGGAACCAAACAGAACCAAACGGAAGCAAACGGAACGAAACGGGGAGGGACCAGTCTGGATTTATCCAATAGAAACACTTGCTTTAGTCCAAACTGTTTGCAACGGTTTGGACTAATGATTACACCCCAGGTTAATGCTCTTCTCTTCAATCTGTCGACTCTGGGAGCTGTCATTTCAGCACCACGGGTTAAACAGCACTTGAATGTTGCTTATGTCGCACTTGTCACCTTTTTGGGGTCTGGGATGTGAAACGGTGCATCCACGATCCCTTCACCGGCCCATGTGCATTGACGGCACAGTGGCTAAAACCTAGTGGTTTAGTGGGTAATCCAAGATCCAAATCGTAATTTTCCTGAGCTATGTGTCTGTCACTTTCATTTCAAGGTGGAATTCACTGGTGACCTATTCGCACACTTCACATGAACGAACAGATCAATGCCGCGCGCGTCTTCCAATGATTTGGGGATTTAGTTCACCATCTGCAGCTGAGGATGCACACACGCATCTTTCCAGCTCCACACAACTTTGCCGTTACGTTATAGTCTAAACAGGCTATATCTTAAATTCCCTATCTGTTGAAATATCGTATTTGTAAAATATATTAAAGGTAACACAACTACAGCTAACGGTTTGCATATAATGAGCATTCATAAATTTAAAAAAAATAATAATAATATATATATATATATATATATATATATATATATATATATATATATATATATATATATATATATATCATGGACACACACAAGCACGCACTAACGCGAACGCACACACACACATATGCACGCGCACACGTTTATGATCAGAGACATGATCGTTTCACTCTTGCCATAAAATCTTTCTATTTTTCAGCAATGTGTCATTGCTGCAGTGCACATTTATTTTCACTGAGTTACAACTTTTAACAGATATAAATAACGTAAATAAATAAATTACAGTAGGCTTATCAAGCAGCGAAATGTAGCCTATGCGCAATGAACATTACACAATTTCAAACATCCCCAATGAGTGCTCTAGCGCCCAACGCATACATATATGCGTAACGAGCTGTAGAAACGAAACTCCTTACAATGCGCATAAACTGCTGCGAGGTGTAGCACTCGGGGGACTAAAGGCACTGGTACTATTGAAGGGGCTCATTTAAATTGCTACATATAACATTCAGGTTTCACAAAAAATCTGAATGTTTTTTATGGTAAGAAGGTAGAATAGCCTCCTGACCATAGAACCAATGTGTTGCATTGAGTACATTTAAATGTTTTAATCAAGAAACTTTACATCGCTGCACTGATAACAAAACATATGAACTTACCCACAAGCAGTTTCCAAAAAGATCCTATTCCGCTGTCAGTTCCGATCATAAAAGCTCACCATCACAATGCCGGTGTAGGCTAATGCTAATAACACGCCTCGTCTCCTTATACAAAGGTCGTTGAACAATATGCCTAATACACAGATATCCCATTCACGCAAAAGCCAAATTGTCCACAGCGGGGTCTAATCCAAAGAACATATGCATATCATCTGCTTTTTTCAGTGCCGAATAAAAAAGGTGCAGATGGTCAATTTGAAAATAACATTAAGCCCCGCGGCGGTGGGGAAATCTAATATGATAGGAGAAAAAGGTTGACATATAATGAAGGAGAAAATCAAACATTCCAGACTGCCGATCCTTGGTTATAAATAGTCCCCCAGACCTCTCCGCTGCGAAACACACAATTTCCCACCCCCAAAAACTGGTGCGGTCCTCACAGGCTGCAGAACGGCAGAGAGCTATCTATAATGTAGGCTATATTTCACAAGTATTCTGTAATACCACATCCGATTAGGTTTTCCTTCAGCGTACCGCTATGCGAACACTCACAATCCGAGTTTGATGGATCCGTCCTTCAAGTCCAAGAGCCCGCGCAGAGTCCTCGTGCACCAACAGACGCACCGGGGGAAAAATTCCGTGGATGGAGAAAACAGATGTGCATACAGTCCAAATATGAAACTATAAATACAGGTCTGAATACTATTTGTCTTGCAGTTCATTTGCATTTAGTGGGGCATTTCCAGACACCAGATTCATTCCCCTGCCCTCGCTAGACCGCAGTCACTATGTGGACCGGTAGGCAATGCAGTTCTCAAATTTAAAGATAGACGTACTGCCGCCCAATGGAAAAAAAATGATAAGATTCTAGTCACACTACCCAGACCAACCGTCCACTATTACTACATTTATCTATCGAGCCACCTTTGCATAGGCCAGTGGTTTGCAAACTGTGGGATACGTGAGATGTGCATCATCAGAACCCCTCTTGTCATGTCAATTATTGTGTAAAGAAGAGCAGGGTTTCCCAATCTCGGTCCTGGGGGGGGGGGGGGGGGGGGGGGGGGGGGGGGGGTTCCCTAATGCTGGAAGGGGGGCCTGACTGAAAAAGTTTGGGAACCCATGGCAAAGGTGAGACATGTGTGTTTGGAGTTGAACATGCCCCAAAAAGTCAACAAATAGCATATGGTCTCCTAATGGTGATATATGATTTTTCACACACAAAAAAAACAACAGGGATGTCAACACAAGTTGAACAATATCAAATGATAAGGTTTCACTGGGTGATACACTAGCCTGGTTTTATGTGTAGCATTTAAATGGAATCCATGTAATATCGCAGTGTTTACATTTTACGTACCACAGACTGGTTTCATAGGCTAGACATAACATAGTAAACTTAAATCCGGAACACTCAAATTAGCATATATGTCTAGAAACACAAGTGTTGCGTGTTGGAATATCATCAAGGACAACTTTAGCATTTTAGCGATATAGCAACTTTGCAACTACTTACTACTTTTAGCTACTCTGCAACTAGTTAGCATGTTATCTAACCCTTCCCCTAACCCTTTTAGCTTAACCCATAGCCTAGCTGACATTAGTGTTAGGCACCTAGCCACCCCTAGCTAACGTTAGCCAAAACAAATTGTAATTCCTAACATATCATACCTTCTGCAAATTCGTAATGTATTGCACAAATTGCAATTCGTAACATATTGTACAAATTGCAATTCGAGGGACTGCATGTGTCCCCAAGAAACACAGAGGAACTTCATGTGTCCCCAAGTAACACAGATGGAGTACATGTGTCCCCAAGTAACATTTTCAGTTATTTTCCTCCACTCTCCAGCTGAGCCTTATCCTGAAATACATTGACACTGTCATGTTAAATCAGCTATCTCAATCCCTGGTGTTGAACCACCTGCCTGTCTGGTCGACGAGGTATTCATCCCAGTTCTCAAGGTATGTTCATACAGACTAAGAGGTTGATGGGAATGCAGACTTCCCTGTGAACCCAGCAGAAGAGGTTCTGGCTGTGTCCCAAATGGCACAATATTCCTTATATAGGGCACCACGTTTGACCAAAGCCCTATGGGCCTTGTTTGATTTCTCCAGGACTGGGCGACCCTGTCAAGGCGGTGGCCTCTGAGTCCCTGTCTCTGTGAGGTGAATTTCGATGAGGGGGCTTTAAGAGAAAGAAAGGCCCCCTCAGACAGAACCTCTGCACTGTGTGCTCTCTCTGTCATACAGGCCTGGCAGGGAACGTGACTTCTTCATGAATGGAGAGTGGACAAACACGGCTTTGAGGTCTTTTTTCTCTCTCCTTCTCCTACTGTGGGGATAGTTGTGCAGGTTTGAGGCTGGTTCATACTTCTGGACAACGCAGGGTGAAAGGGGAAGAGGGTCTGTGTTGTGTGGTTTCTGATGAGACAGGGGGCACATTGACTGGAATGAATACGAGTAACAGCAACTGTTTCTATTTTCTAGATTGGGAATTCTGGTTTATATACTGCTAAAGTTCCCTTTTGCAAACGCTTATTAAACATTTGTTTTATCCCATTTTTCCTACTTTTCCATATTACCCTGAAATACAGTACTTCATATTTGTTGAATAGAATAATATGTATCGACGATACGCAACCCTCCACAAACAGCATATTGACCTGAGGCTGCAGAAGCTGTCACACAGAGTTCATACATACAGAGAATAATGCACATTGTGAAGCTGCAATAACATCACTATGGTAACTACTGTACAGCAAGGTTCCAGGGGCTAGAGAACAGCTCTACACATCCTGCCTTCAGTGTTACAGGTTAACCGTGGAAAACCATCCCAGCAATAATTCATGATACAGTAAGGAGCCACAAGCCCACCTTTTATAAACCAGGTCCGCTTGAGAAGACACAGATTTGTAAATGGATGCATCAACACCCACCCACACACCCACACACAAACACACACCCATACCAACACACACACACACACAAACACACACAACAGGAGCAAGGAAATCACAAGCCGGTTGATATTTCAAAGCTGAGGAAGGAACTTCACTCATTGATTCTAGAGGAAGATATTGCAGCAGACATGGAACAGTGTGAATCCACAGAGAGCAGAGCACAATCTCTGGATGAGAGACAGAGAAGTTCTGGGCACAAATCAACCCAAACGTTCTGTCTGCGGCAGCGGGAGCTTCCATTTGTAAGTCATGTCTTTTATGGAGGGACATACAAGGAGGAGTGTGGAGGGAGAGATAGAAACAGAGGGGTGTTGGGGGATTTAAAAAACACCCTGCTGGGTTCTCGCAGAGAAGGACCAGACAGCCGGGTCATGCTGTAACACACTCCGGAAAATGTCCAAGTGTCATGTCAGGCGACGGGGGCGTCTCTCTGGCCATGGCTCAGCTGGAGGGAGACATCCCACCACAGCTGCATTTCCTCATCAGTGGATGAAGATGCGTGTGAAGATGACAGAGATAAAGCGATAGGAAACGATGGTTGGTTCTCAATAGAATACTAAGGGTTTTCTCATCATTTAGTATTTAGACAAAAGCTCTCTCTTTGGGGAAATAGCGAAAGCAGCATGCAATGTACAGTAAAAACAATATATTCATCAATATTAATGATACTACATTGCTTTCTCTATGGGTGTCTAAATCTTGTTGAATAATTCAACAAAATTTGTTCCAGCTCATCATCACAACTTAACACTCTCCCACATTTCCCGACCCTGAAACAGGTATCTGGATAGCCTACAATTAGAGATGTCCTTCCGTGATATGGAGCAGAGGGAGCCCTGCATGGCAATACTAATCAGTTTAAGGGTTTTGACGCCGTTGTCAACATCATTAGCCAGTCTTATTCAGATGCCTTGCGTGTCGACTCTGAATTATACATCATGAGGTTCAGTCAAGGTATTCAGCGGAGCTGTCATGAAGATGACTCCCAGGGCCACGGAGGGACGTCACTATTCCAACCTCTTGCCTTAATTAGACGGTCTTGGCCCATTCCAGGAAGTCCCCATAGTACCTTTACATAATCTCTTCATCATGTTGGAGGTGTGTAGCAACAGTGTAGCAGGCAGTGTAAGTGTCCAGATAGAATATTAATGGAGGAGAGTAGAAGAGGTATGATGTCTTGACGTCTCTGGGCGATTCCAGTGTTTAGCGTTCTTTCTCTCTTTGTTTTTCTTTTAAATCCCCCAACACCCCTCTGTTTTGATCTCTCCCTCCACACTCCTAAGTGGCAGATAGCGACTTGGTTTAGCCTATCACAGGGCCTGGCTGATGCTTGATACGATAGTGTACGGTGAAGCGTCCTCTGAGCCACATCGTTGATGGTTTCATGTCTGTGAGATGTGCCGCTCTGGTAACCAACCGTAGGTCAGTAATGCAATGGCTTTTCCCGTTTGGCGCCGGTGAAAACATCATACAGGTCCCTGATTCCATCAGATGACGACTGCGCTGTAGTTTTCGCTCCTTTGCCAGGTTTCACCCCATCTTCTCTGCACACTCTATTTAAATTCAGCTAACAACTGCTATTTAAAAGGTTTACATGAAACTGATTGATGGTGTCAGGGCCTGTTCTTTAAATGACATGTACGGGTAGTTTTCTTTAATTCCACATGCACTGAGCTACTGTAGTGTGCGCTTAAGCATAGCGGGCGCTGCTGTTTCTATGCTGCAGCAAATAGAGTAAAGCTGAATAATACAACCAGCATGTTATGAACTCTACATGCAACAGTACTGGTCGACAGGAGGAGGTTTCTTTATGACAGATGGTCATAAGCCTATATGCATAATGATGCATTATACATGTACTAGTATGACACAGTCATAATGCAGTATAAGCATAGTTATAGACACTCATAAAGACTCATTAAGTCTCATAATCCCGTATCAAATCTAATTCTATTTGTCACATTCACATGGTTAGCAGATGTTAATGCGAGTGTAGCGAAATGCTTGTGCTTCTAGTTCCGACAATGCAGTAATAACCAACGAGTAATCTAACCTAACAATTCCACAACTACTACCTTATACACACAAGTATAAAGGGATAAAGGATATGTACATAAAGATATGAATGAGTGATGGTACAGAACGGCATAGGCAAGATGCAGTAGATGGTATAGAGTACAGTATATACATATGAGATGAGTAATGTAGGGTATGTAAACATAAAGTGGCATAGTTTAAAGTGGCTAGTGAACATGTATTACATAAAGATGCAGTAGATGATATAGAGTACAATATATACATATGAGATGAGTAATGTAGGGTATGTAAACATTATATTAAGTGGCATTGTTTAAAGTGGCTAGTGATACATTTTTTACATCAATTTCCACCAATTCCCATTATTAAAGTGGCTGGAGTTGAGTCAGTATAATGGCAGCAGCCACTCAATGTTAGTGGTGGCTGTTTAACAGTCTGATGGCCTTGAGATAGAAGCTGTTTTTCAGTCTCTCGGTCCCTGCTTTGATGCACCTGTACTGACCTCGCCTTCTGGATGATAGCGGGGTGAACAGGCAGTGGCTCGGGTGGTTGTTGTCCTTGATGATCTTTATGGCCTTCCTGTGACATCGGGTGGTGTAGGTGACCTGGGGGGCAGGTAGTTTACCCCCAGTGATCACCAGGCGGTGATACAGCCCGACAGGATGCTCTCGATTGGGCATCTGTAGAAGTTTGTGAGTGTTTTTGGTGACAAGCCAAATTTCTTCAGCACCCTGAGGTTGAAGAGGCGCTGCTGCGCCTTCTTCACAACGCTGTCTGTGTGGGTGAACCAATTCAGTTTGTACGTGATGTGTACGCCAAGGAACTTAAAACTTAGTATCCTCTCCACTACTGTCCCGTCGATGTGGATAGGGGGGTGCTCCTTATACCAATAATCCTAATGCATTATAAGTATAATCATAGTTAGACACACATAAAGACTCATTAAGTCTCATAATCCCGTATACCAATAGTCCTAATGCATTATAAGTATAATCATAATGACTTATAATGTACAGCAACATAATGCTTCATAACTGCTGGTCCCTTTTTCCTCAAGGATCATACAGCATTAGAATGACCATCAGCGTGATGCAGTTCTATTGTTTCTGTCAATGAGCAGAACGTCATTATTACTGCATCATAATCTTTGTTATGGTGTGTTATAGAGTACTTATAAGCCACTATAAAGTAATTGAGGGCTTTAGGAAAAGTAATGAAATGTGGGTTCGATTCCCGCTGGCACCATATATATATATATATATATATATATATATATATATATATATATATATATATATTTAAAAAATGCGCTCGCTGTGCTGTAAGTCGCTATGAATAAGAGCTTCAGATAAATGCCATACATATTTGTCAGATATATTGTAACATTTTGTCGCACAGGGCTTTGACTTTTTCTTTGACCTTTTTCTCTTTTTTTTTGAAATTTATGTTACATTTTTTCCCAATTGTTTACCCACTGAAACTGGCCATGAGGCACACTGATCCAACCCTCTAACAACAGAACCATACACCAAATCTGTAATACTACTGGCACATATTTTGCTTTACACTCAGATTGCCGATTGATCACTTTCACTCTTCACATGTACAAACACTAACTGCGTACATGTTCACTTTGCAATCAGACCTTCGGTATGGATAAAAAGGCCACAGGGGAGTATTCTTGTGTTTGGAGAACAATGGAAGCAAACTTGGCAGAGAGAGGTGGAGGTGGAGGTGGAGGTAGAGGTAGAGGTAGAGGTGGGGGTAGAGGTAGAGGTGGAGGTAGAGGTAGAGGTAGAGGTAGAGGTGGAGGTGGAGGTGGAGGTGGAGGTAGAGATAGAGGTAGAGGTGGAGGTGGGGGTAGAGATAGAGGTGGAGGTGGAGATAGAGGTGGAGGTAGAGATAGAGGTGGAGGTGGAGGTAAAGGTGGAGGTAGAGATAGAGGTGGAGGTGGAGGTAAAGGTGGAGGTAAAGGTGGGAGTAGAGGTGGAGGTGGAGGTGGAGGTAAAGGTGGGAGTAGAGGTGGGGGTAGTGGAGGTGGAGGTAAAGGTGGGGGTAGAGGTGTGGGTAGAGGTAGAGATAGAGGTGGAGGTAAAGGTGGGAGAAGAGGTAGAGGTAGAGATAGAGGTGGAGGTAAAGGTGGGAGTAGAGGTGGGGGTAGAGGTAGAGGTAGAGATAGAGGTGGAGGTGGAGGTTAAGGTGGGAGTAGAGGTGGAAGTAGAGGTGGAGGTAAAGGTGGGAGTAGAGGTGGAGGTAGAGGTAGAGGTGGGGGTGGAGGTAAAGGTGGGAGTAGAGGTAGAGGTAGAGGTAGAGGTGGAGGTGGAGGAGGAGGTAAAGGTGGAAGTAGAGGAGGAGATGGAGGTAGAGGTGGAGATGGAGGTAGAGGTTGAGGTGGAGCTGGGTTAGAGGTAGAGGTGGAGGTGGAGATGGAGGTAGAGGTAGAGGTGGAGATGGAGGTAGAGGTAGAGGTAGAGGTGGAGGTAGAGGTAGAGGTGGAGGTGGGGGTAGAGGTAAAGGTAGAGAAAGAGGTAGAGGTGGAGGTGGGAGTAGAGGTGGGGGTAGAGTTGGGAGTAGAGGTGGGAGTAGAGGTGGGGGTAGAGGTGGGGGTAGAGGTGGGAGTAGAGGTGGGGGTAGAAGTAGAGGTGGAGGTGGGGGTAGAGGTAGAGGTAGAGGTAGAGGTGGAGATAGAGGTGGAGGTAGCGATAGAGTTGGAGGTGGAGGTGGAGGTAGAGGCAGAGGCAGAGGTAGAGGTAGAGATAGAGGTAGAGTTGGAGGTGGGGTAGGGGTAGAGGTAGAGGTGGAGGTATAGGTGGAGGTAAAGGTGGGAGTAGAAGTGGAGGTGGAGGTGAAGGTAGAGGTGGAGGTGGGGGTAAAGGTAGAGGTAGAGGTGGAGGTGGAGGTGGAGGTGGAGGTGGAGGTGGAGGTAGAGGTGGAGGTGATGGTGGGGGTGGGTGTAGAGGTAGAGGTGGAGGTAGAGATAGAGGTAGAGGTGGAGGTGGGGGTAGAGATAGAGGTGGAGGTGGAGATAGAGGTGGGGGTGGAGGTAAAGGTGGAGGTAAAGGTGGGAGTAGAGGTGGAGGTGGAGGTGGAGGTAAAGGTGGGAGTAGAGGTGGAGGTAGAGGTAGAGGTGGAGGTGGAGGTGGAGGTGGAGGTAAAGGTGGGAGTAGAGGTGGGGGTAGAGGTAGAGGTAGAGGTAGAGATAGAGGTGG
Organism: Oncorhynchus clarkii lewisi; assembly: GCF_045791955.1. Taxonomy (NCBI): domain Eukaryota; kingdom Metazoa; phylum Chordata; class Actinopteri; order Salmoniformes; family Salmonidae; genus Oncorhynchus; species Oncorhynchus clarkii. The sequence goes on along the minus strand of NC_092153.1, from coordinate 10,849,693 downwards.
AGGTAGAGAAGGAGGTGGAGGTTAAGGTGGGGGTATAGGTGGAGGTGGAGGTAGAGATAGAGATAGAGGTGGAGGTGGAGATAGAGGTGGAGGTGGAGGTGGAGGTGGAGGTAAAGGTGGGAGTAGAGGTGGGGGTAGAGGTAGAGGTAGAGGTAGAGATAGAGGTGGAGGTAAAGGTGGGAGTAGAGGTGGGGGTAGAGGTAGAGATAGAGGTGAGGTGGAGGTTAAGGTGGGAGTAGAGGTGGAGGTAGAGGTGGGAGTAGAGGTGGAGGTAGAGGTGGGAGTAGAGGTGGAGGTAAAGGTGGGAGTAGAGGTGGAGGTAGAGGTAGAGGTGGAGGTGGAGGTAGAGGTGGAGGTGGAGGTGGGGGTAGAGGTAAAGGTAGAGAAAGAGGTAGAGGTGGAGGTGGGGGTAGAGGTGGGAGTAGAGGTGGGAGTAGAGGTTGGGGTAGAGGAAGACCAAGAACAGGGAGAGTAATCTCTGATGAAATTCGGGCGACTGTGGTGGACCATGTGGTCAACCATGGTTTGACCTTAAGAGAGGCAGAGAGTGCAGCCCAATCTGAACAGCTTCACCGTAGAATCCATCATCCGGACGTTCCAAAATGAGAATAGGTATGTACTGTAAACATTGGATCTCTCTACTACTTTTACTACTTGACAGTAGTGCTACATAAAGCACAGTAAAGACTGTAGATTCCAATACATACTGGAAGGGGAAGCAAAGTCAATGTTTCATGTATTACTGTATGCCTGAAACTGGGAGCTTTACTACTTTGTCAAATCAAATCAAATGTTTATCGTGTATACTGTATTTCAGTTTTTCCCAATTGGAACTTGAAACGCAATCACAAACCTGAAACTCATATACCAAATCCCTAAACCAAGTCTGCAAAATTGCAAGCACAATTCCTGCTTTACATTCAGTTTTCAATTCTATATCTCACTTTTTGTAAAACACTACACACAGTTCTCTACATTAGGCACAACATTCAAAATTAAAATCTCTTTAGTCCCTTTGGAAAGCAATGCCAATCACAATGCCAAGCTCTGTACACCAATTGGCAACACCCACTCCTCATAGAAATCAGAGCATTAGCACTATGAAAGGCCACATATGAGTGCTCCTATTTTGGAGGAAAATGGAAGTCAATGGTGAAGCAAGAGCTAGAGGTGAAGGAGTGAGAGTAAGAAGAGGAGAATGAGGAAGGACAGTTGTCTCAGATGAGATCAGGGCCACATTGGTTGACCATGTGCTCAACCATGGATTGAGTATAAGGGGCGCTGGACGGAGAGTTCAGCCCAACCTGAGCTGCTACACGGTTGCATCTATCATTCGTACATTCAGAAATGACAACCGGTAAGTTACCTACCATCTACACTATGCTCTTTATTTACAGTGCCTTGCGAAAGTATTTGGCCCCCTTGAACTTTGTGACCTTTTGCCACATTTCAGGCTTCAAACATAAAGATATAAAACTGTATTTTTGTGTGAAGAATCAACATCAAGTGGGACACAATCATGAAGTGGAACGACATTTATTGGATATTTCAAACTTTTTTAACAAATCAAAAACTGAAAAATTGGGCGTGCAAAATTATTCAGCCCCCTTAAGTTCATACTTTGTAGCGCCACCTTTTGCTGCGATTACAGCTGTAAGTCGCTTGGGGTATGTCTCTATCAGTTTTGCACATCGAGAGACTGAAATGTTTTCCCATTCCTCCTTGCAAAACAGCTCGAGCTTAGTGAGGTTGGATGGAGAGAATTTGTGAACAGCAGTTTTCAGTTCTTTCCACAGATTCTCGATTGGATTCAGGTCTGGACTTTGACTTGGCCATTCTAACACCTGGATATGTTTATTTTTGAACCATTCCATTGTAGATGTTGCTTTATGTTTTGGATCATTGTCTTGTTGGAAGACAAATCTCCGTCCCAGTCTCAGGTCTTTTGCAGACTCCATCAGGTTTTCTTCCAGAATGGTCCTGTATTTGGCTCCATCCATCTTCCCATCAATTTTAACCATCTTCCCTGTCCCTGCTGAAGAAAAGCAGGCCCAAACCATGATGCTGCCAACACCATGTTTGACAGTGGGGATGGTGTGTTCAGGGTGATGCGCTGTTTTGCTTTTACGCCAAACATAACGTTTTGCATTGTTGCCAAAAAGTTAAATTTTGGTTTCATCTGACCAGAGCACCTTCTTCCACATGTTTGGTGTGTCTCCCAGGTGGCTTGTGGCAAACTTTAAACTACACTTTTTATGGATATCTTTAAGAAATGGCTTTCTTCTTGCCACTCTTCCATAAAGGCCAGATTTGTGCAATATACGACTGATTGTTGTCCTATGGACAGAGTCTCCCACCTCAGCTGTAGATCTCTGCAGTTCATCCAGAGTGATCATGGGCCTCTTGGCTGCATCTCTGATCAGTCTTCTCCTTGTATGAGCTGAAAGTTTAGAGGGACGGCCAGGTCTTGGTAGATTTGCAGTGGTCTGATACTCCTTCCATTTCAATATTATCGCTTGCACAGTGCTCCTTGGGATGTTTAAAGCTTGGGAAATCTTTTTGTATCCAAATCCGGCTTTAAACTTCTTCACAACAGTATCTCGGACCTGCCTGGTGTGTTCCTTGTTCTTCATGATGCTCTCTGCGCTTTTAACGGACCTCTGAGACTATCACAGTGCAGGTGCATTTATACGGAGACTTGATTACACACAGGTGGATTGTATTTATCATCATTAGTCATTTAGGTCAACATTGGATCATTCAGAGATCCTCACTGAACTTCTGGAGAGAGTTTGCTGCACTGAAAGTAAAGGGGCTGAATAATTTTGCACGCCCAATTTTTCAGTTTTTGATTTGTTAAAAAAGTTTGAAATATCCAATAAATGTCGTTCCACTTCATGATTGTGTCCCACTTGTTGTTGATTCTTCACAAAAAAAATACAGTTTTATATCTTTATGTTTGAAGCCTGAAATGTGGCAAAAGGTCGCAAAGTTCAAGGGGGCCGAAGACTTTCGCAAGGCACTGTATGTATACCGTAGTATACTGCAGTCTGACATATCAGTTGGCCTTTGTTACTCAGTGATTGTTGGCCAATGTTACAGTAATGTCATTTCATATTGAAAGAAAATAGACTATTTAGACAATCACAGAGGTCAGACGTTTCTTCTAGTTGGCTACCAGGTTTGCACACATCTCAGGAGGGATTTTGTCCCACTCCTCTTTGCAGATCTTCTCCAAGTCATTAAGGTTTCGAGGCTGACGTTTGCCAACTCGAACCTTTAGCTCCCTCCACAGATTTTCTATGGGATTAAGGTCTGGAGACTGGCTAGGCTACTCCAGGACCTTAATGTGCTTCTTCTCGAGCCACTCCTTTATTGCCTTGGCTGTGTGTTTTGGGTCATTGTCATGCTGGGATACCCATCCATGATCCATTTTCAATGCCCTGGCTGAGGGAAGGAGGTTATCACCCAAGATTTGACGGTACATGGCCCCGGCATCATTCCTTTGATGCGGTGAAGTTGTCCTGTCCCCTTAGCAGAAAAACACCCCCAAAGCATAATGTTTCCACCTCCATGTTTGACAGTGAGGATGGCGTTCTTGGGGTCATAGACAGCATTCCTCCTCCTCCAAACACGGCGAGTTGAGTTGATGCCAAAGAGCTCCATTTTGGTCTCATCTGACCACAACACTTTCACCCAGTTGTCCTCTGAATCATTCAGATGTTCATTGGCAAACTTCAGATGGGCATGTATAGGTGCTTTCTTGAGCAGGGGGACCTTGCGGGCGCTGCAGGATTTCAGTCCTTCACGGCGTAGTGTGTTACCAATTGTTTTCTTGGTGATTATGGTCCCAGCTGCCTTGAGATCATTGACAAGACCCTCCCGTGTAGTTCTGGGCTGATTCCTCACCGTTTTCATGATCATTGCAACTCCACGAGGTGAGATCTTGCATGGGGCCCCAGGCCGTGGGAGATTGACAGTTCTTTTGTGTTTCTTTCATTTGCGAATAATCACACCAACTGTTGTCACCTTCTCACCAAGCTGCTTGGCGATGGTCTTGTAGCCCATTCCAGCCTTGTGTAGGTCTACAATCTTGTCCTTGACATCCTTGGAGAGCTCTTTGGTCTTGGCCATGGTGGAGAGTTTGGAATCTGTTTGATTGATTGCTTCTGTGGACAGGTGTCTTTTATACAGGTAACAAACTGAGATTAAGAGCACTCCCTTTAAAAGTGTGCTCCTAATCTCAGCTCATTACCTGTATAAAAGACACCTGGGAGCCAGAAATCTTTCTGATTGAGAGGTGGTCAAGTTCTTATTTCCCTCATTAAAATGCAAATCAATTTATAACATTTTTGACATGTGTTTTTCTGGATTTTGTTGTTGTTATTCTGTCTATCACTGTTCAAATAAACCTACCATTAAAATTATAGACTGATCATTTCTTTGTCAGTGGGCAAACGTACAAAATCAGCAGGGGATCAAATAGTTTTTCCCCTTACTGTACATAGAAAACACAAGTGTTCAAAATACTGCATTTTGGAAATAAATGACAATGTTTTTGTTACTGTATTGCATTTGTTTGTGTTTATTTATGTATATTTGAGTAGGCATACATTACTGTAACAATCTTTTACAACCAGCTACAGTGTAACACTGAACATGCAAAAGGAATAAACCTACTGATGGGATATTCATAGTAGTGTTTTGTGTTGAGCACATCAGTGTGTTGTTGGTTGGTAGACAGATCTATTCATGTGTGTGTCATTTTGATACAAAAAAAACCAAAAACATTTTGGAAAGAAATTAAACAGTTTTGAATGCAGTGTTTGCTTTTGTAGAGTTTTGCATTTTGTGTTTGTGGTTTTGTGTAGAGGTTAGCATTTTGTGTTTGTGGTTTTGTGTTTTGTGTAGAGTTTAGCATTTTGTGTTAGTGGTTTTGTGTAGAGTTTTGGGAAATTGGGCCAAAGATTCAGCAAATGTGTGTAAACAATGGAAAACTGTATTGTAGTGTTTACTGTACTGTATGCTATTTTGTTTTTGTAGAACCGAAAGATGACCCCCACGGGTGGTAGAATGCGTCTACAGACCAACAGGAGGCTGCCATTGTACAAACGGTAGTTGAAAATCCAACAGCAGATTATTTAAAACCCTGCCATCTTCCATAACATCAGAGTGAGCTTATTATCAACCACAGCCCCCATCCTTTAGAAACACCATCTCCAGATGAAGCAAATCTACAGAGCCCCATTTGAAAGGAATTCCCAAAGAGTGAAGGATAAACGGTACGATATGTGCAAGTAAGTAATGTACTAGTATTACACTCTTAAAACATTAGAGACTCATTGATGCTGCCAGTGAACTTTACTATACAACAATTACAGTATTTACTGTCATTTCAGAGAGTCATGGAGTTGGATGCAAGTCCCATCCCCCAGGAACTCATACTCATAGATGAGGCTGGATTCAGCAAAGACGAAGAGGAGAGGAAGGAACATCATTGGTCAACGTGCCACATTGAGGTACCTGGCCAGCGCGGGGCAAATGTCATCGTATACGCAGCTATGAGCCACAATGGTGTCTTCCACCTCCATGCCACCCTTGGACCATACAACACTGCCCATCTCCATCTCTCCGTCTGGCCCTTCTCCAGGCAATGGAGGATGCCTGTGGTGACGTTCCAGCAGAGTCCTGTCAGGGATGGATGAGTCAAGCCAAAATACATTTCCCCCACTGTCTGACCAAGGAGAATATCGCCTGTGATGTTGATAAAATTCTGTGGCTGGACCAAAACAACAGGCATGACTGATTTTGTTTTCGCAATGGAGTATTTGTTTCTTGACTTATGATTTAGATTTCTTTATCTACATACAATACAGTAATATTTTTCTTCCTTTGCATATGCAAAACATATTTACTGTATGTTTGCATGTTTACTGTGTGTGTGCTTACAGTATGCTGGTTGACATGTATTGAGTCATGTTGAAATATAAAACTGACTAATTTTATGCATTTGTTTGTCTTTCTATTCACAAGCAATATACAGTATAACAACAAAATCTTATCCTTCTCACTGAATTAGGTTTCTGATAGTAGTGAATATATTTTGAATATGTCACATTAGTGTGATCTTTGTTGTCACTGAGTTAGATTCACTTAAAATATATATATATATATTTCATCTTTATTTAACCAGGTAGGCTAGTTGAGAACAAGTTCTCATTTACAACTGCGACCTGGCCAAGATAAAGCATAGCAGTGTGACACAGACAACAACACAGAGTTACACATGGAGTAAACAATAAACAAGCCAATAACACAGTAGAAAAAAAGAGAGTCTATATACATTGTGTGCAAAAGGCATGAGGAGGTAGGCGAATAATTACAATTTTGCAGATTAACACTGGAGTGATAAATGATCAGATGGTCATGTGCAGGTAGAGATATTGGTGTGCAAAAGAGCAGAAAAGTAAAGAAATATAAACAGTATGGGGATGAGGTAGGTAAAATAGGGTGGGCTATTTACCGATAGACTATGTACAGCTGCAGCTATCGGTTAGCTGCTCAGATAGCAGATGTTTGAAGTTGGTGAGGGAGATAAAAGTCTCCAACTTCAGCGATTTTTGCAATTCGTTCCAGTCACAGGCAGCAGAGAACTGGAACGAAAGGCGGCCAAATGAGGTGTTGGCTTTAGGGATGATCAGTGAGATACACCCGCTGGAGCGCATGCAATGGGTGGGTGTTGCCATCGTGACCAGTGTACTGAGATAAGGCGGAGCTTTACCTAGCATGGACTTGTAGATGACCTGGAGCCAGTGGGTCTGGCGACGAATATGTAGCGAGGGCCAGCCGACTAGAGCATACAGGTCGCTGTGGTGGGTGGTATAAGGTGCTTTAGTAACAAAACGGATGGCACTGTGATAAACTGCATCCAGTTTGCTGAGTAGAGTATTGGAAGCTATTTTGTAGATGACATCGCCGAAGTCAAGGATCGGTAGGATAGTCAGTTTTACTAGGGTAAGTTTGGCGGCGTGAGTGAAGGAGGCTTTGTTGCGGAATAGAAAGCCGACTCTAGATTTGATTTTAGATTGGAGATGTTTGATATGAGTCTGGAAGGAGAGTTTACAGTCTAGCCAGACACCTAGGTACCTAGGTCGGAACCATCCACGGTGGTGATGCTAGTCGGGCGTGCAGGTGCAGGCAGCGAACGGTTGAAAAGCATGCATTTGGTTTTACTAGCATTTAAGAGCAGTTGGAGGCCACGGAAGGAGTGTTGTATGGCATTGAAGCTCGTTTGGAGGTTAGATAGCACAGTGTCCAAGGACGGGCCGGAAGTATACAGAATGGTGTCATCTGCGTAGAGGTGGATCAGGGAATCGCCCGCAGCAAGAGCAACATCATTGATATATACTTGATGTGTGTGTGTGTGTGTGTCATTTGAATGCAGAGTTTCATTTTGAGCAGGGAGTACATGATTTTAATTGCTGTTTCATTTTGCAAGATGTCTGAGAGTTTTTGGGGAAATTGGCTAACTGTTTTGTGTTTAGAGTTTTGAGTACCTAAGATGTAGTTTCTGCAAATGTGTGTTACCAACTGGGAAACACTGTGATACAATGTGCAGGAGTGTCAAATTGCCAATTGTACATATGTAGGATCTTAATGTGATCATCCTGTTGTAGTAGAAGTTTCCAGCAATGCAGGATATGAAAACGTGTAGTGTATTTGAGGTTTAAAAAGCTTCTGAAGTTTGTAATTTCCACTTTGAAATTTCAGACTTGATTTTTCCTTATAACAAAATGTGTCAACCACTACAAAAATATCCATGAATTATAATCCACATAATAATTTACATGTCCTGTTGCTGTAGGATTATTTTCCTGGTGTAGCAAACTGGCTCAAATTAAGATCTACATCTGTAAGATTTTGAGGCAATTTATGTTATGTTGTGTAGTGTAGTGTTGCTTAATGTAATGTAGTGTTGTGTAGTGTAATGTAGTGTAGTGTAGTGTTGCTTAATGTAGTGTAGTGTAGCGTAGCATTGTGTTGCGTTTCGTAATGCAACTGTTTGAATAAAGAAGAGTGAGAAAGAATGAAGAGAGTTGCGTCATCATGAAATGTGAAGAAATGTTCATGAATGTACTGAAAGTGGGCAATGACCACTTTATATAATTGTACAGTAGGAGCCTATGGTGTGTAATATCTGTCTGCCTTAGGCATTCCATCACTTTACCTAAAGCAATCAAAGATGACTTTATAGTGGCTTATAAGTACTCTATAACACACCATAACAAAGATTATGATGCAGTAATAATGATGTTCTGCTCATTGACAAAAACAATAGAACTGCATCACGCTGATGGTCATTCTAATGCTGTATGATCCTTGAGGAAAAAGGGACCAGCAGTTATGAAGCATTATGTTGCTGTACATTATAAGTCATTATGATTATACTTATAATGCATTAGGACTATTGGTATACGGGATTATGAGACTTAATGAGTCTTTATGTGTGTCTAACTATGATTATACTTATAATGCTTTAGGATTATTGGTATAGGGAATTATGAGCCTATATGAGTCTTTATGTGTGTGCAACCATGATTATACTGCCTTATGACAATATCATTATGAGTACATGTAGAGTCTAAAGACAAGGTGTACATTCTTCTTGTCCATCCTCCCTAGATGCACTATACATCAACTGTCAGTACTAGAACACAGCTTGTACTGTAATTCCCAGTACTGTGATTAAAACCTTTTACTGCAGTGGGCTGAATCAGGGTCACACAGAGTGATTCTTGGTAGGCTTAAACAAATCTACTTTGAAACAAAAGTATACACCTCACACACATGGTTATGTGCTTAAAAAAATAAGACACATTTACCATGTCAGCTATGAGTTTGCATCCAATATTACACTTTATATATATATACAGAAGACTGAAAAATAACACAAACGTTTGACATAGAAACACCGGATTCTCGTAGTTTAAAAAAAATCATGTTTATTAATTATGAAATTATGAAAAATAGAAGTAACATTTTGCCCATGAGGCCAAAGAGGGCGCGTTTGGTCATTGACTACAGTAAAGGGCTACGTACTAAGTTTCCTTCAATTAATTCAGGTTCAAGGGTATGACAATAGTTACAACCTTCACATGTGATGTGTGAACCAATAGCCTTCTAGTTATATATGGGCAGCTCTGTTCCAGCTTGTGATTGGTTTATACTGCTGTCATAGGCTTCATTTATCTAACACGTGCAGTATGCAGCTTGTCAACGATGACCCTAAGCGGTATGGAGAGCAAAGCTCTCCAAAATTTTCATCAACCTTGAAGCACTTTAATGACTGCAGATGCAGTTGTCGGGATGAGTAACATCAGACACAACAAACCCAGAGTGATTAGTTATTTCCATTCAGGCATCTTCTAAGGGAATATTCAGTTTAGGAAGGAAATATACAAGCCAGTCAACTCTGGGATTGAACTTTGCTTCCGTCCAGAACACTCCAATTTGACTCACTAATGTCAAAAGTATCGGATGTCTCTGAGGCAAAAGATTGACTTCTCTCGGCAGATACGTTACATCTATTGAAAAAGCAGTCACCATAAAGGCCAGGTGTGTCTGAAGTTCTCTTTCAGTTAGCGATGCATCAGTGGCAATGACCTAGATTGAAGCCTCTGATTTTCACGAGCGTCGTTCGAGATGGACCGCCCCACTTCAGTCCACATCTTCTAAGTGTGTCAGGCCGCCCCTAAGCATTTGGCAGAGTGGCACCTCCACTTTAGCCCAGAGTGCTCAGATTTTATTTTTTCTGATCATGCCCACTTAGATACCCATCCATTCTCAAAGCCCGTTTAACTGCACCTCTCCCCTCTCGTCTCCCTGGGATGCAAGAGATGAGAGGAGGGGAAGAGCCGGAGGGAATCCTGAAGCGAGACACAAGAGGAAGGAGAAAGACGCACAGTTAAGAGACTCTTCTTCTCCTCTCTAAAAAGGCCTCCTGCAGAGCAGAGTGGAGCATGATGGGGATGTGGGTCAGCGTGTTCCTCCTCTGTCTTCTCCTTGGCTGAGCTGTCGTGTCTGACTCTAGTCCTCCCACGAAATAACCCCCCGACCCCGTCTAACGCACACAGCAACACAGGTTAAGTCACCTACCTGCTCTCCATAGCTACCTCACGACGACCAACAGTTCTCCATCTCTGTCTTTTTATAGCCAACACTCGAGAAAAGAAACACTGCTTACCCTTTCAGAACATCTCCAGTATTCTATAGATTTATTCTGTGCCTCCGAGGCAATGTTTAATTTTGATCTTATCATAAAAGTGGTCTGTAAAAAGAAACAAGATGCCCCCCTCCTTCCTCTCTCCCTCCTCTCTCCCCCCATACAGCCACAAGGGACAGCCTCCAGTGGAGAGTACACAGGAGCGAGAAGAGAACAGGAGAAAAACATTAAGACAGCTACAGAGGAACAGCAGGGTTCAACAGCCCTCACAGTGGTGAATGCGAGCCACCTTTTTAACTATGCATGCTGCTTGGCATTTTATTGTTTTCTCCTGTCAGTCATAGGAGGAGGAGAAGAGGTGCGTTTCTCTGCTATTTCTGGTTAAGTCGGCCTGTTGCCTAGGCGACACTTTACCACCTAATGTGATATCATTAGGTAAGTGTCAGTAGCTTAACAATTTGAACATGAGAATTATAGCACTCAATTGTTAATATCAATTCAAATTGCTTTGAGTTTGCTTGTTTGCTTGTTTACTTATTGAGGTAACATTAAAATAAAACCGCTTCTATTACAACATAGTTAGCAATCTGACAGATTTCTAAGCGATGTCATAACGTTTGAGTTCTACAGGTCTATAATGTGAACAGTGACCTTGAAAGGAAGGACTATTAGCAGCTAATAATCATCGTACAATAACTGACGTTTTGGGTCTTACGCGCACACGTAAACCCACACGAGCGCACACATACATTGTTTACTTATTGTTACTTTCAGATCTGGATCAGTTACCCTGGGAATAGCCTCTGTATTTCAGATCTGGATCAGTTACCCTGGGAATAGCCTCTGTATTTCAGATCTGGATCAGTTACCCTGGGAAAAGCCTCTGTATTTCAGATCTGGATCAGTTACCCTGGGAATAGCCTCTGTATTTCAGATCTGGATCAGTTACCCTGGGAATAGCCTCTGTATTTCAGATCTGGATCAGTTACCCTGGGAATAGCCTCTGTATTTCAGATCTGGATCAGTTACCCTGGGAATAGCCTCTGTATTTCAGATCTGGATCAGTTATCCTGGGAATAGCCTCTGTATTTCAGATCTGGATCAGTTACCCTGGGAATAGCCTCTGTATTTCAGATCTGGATCAGTTACCCTGGAAATAGCCTCTGTATTTCAGATCTGGATCAGTTACCCTGGGAATAGCCTCTGTATTTCAGATCTGGATCAGTTACCCTGGGAATAGCCTCTGTATTTCAGATCTGGATCAGTTACCCTGGGAATAGCCTCTGTATTTCAGATCTGGATCAGTTACCCTGGGAAAAGCCTCTGTATTTCAGATCTGGATCAGTTACCCTGGGAATAGCCTCTGTATTTCAGATCAGGATCAGTTATCCTGGGAATAGCCTCTGTATTTCAGATCTGGATCAGTTACCCTGGGAATAGCCTCTGTACGTCAGATCTGGATCAGTTACCCTGGGAATAGCCTCTGTATTTCAGATCTGGATCAGTTACCCTGGGAATAGCCTCTTTATTTCAGATCTGGATCAGTTACCCTGGGAATAGCCTCTGTATTTCAGATCTGGATCAGTTACCCTGGGAAAAGCCTCTGTATTTCAGATCTGGATCAGTTACCCTGGGAATAGCCTCTGTATTTCAGATCTGGATCAGTTATCCTGGGAATAGCCTCTGTATTTCAGATCTGGATCAGTTACCCTGGGAATAGCCTCTGTATTTCAGATCTGGATCAGTTACCCTGGGAATAGCCTCTGTATTTCAGATATGGATCAGTTACCCTGGGATTAGCCTCTGTATTTCTAAAACACCCATACCCTGTACTTTCCTGTATTTGTACAGAACAGGCACTTCTCTTATTCACATACCGTACCTTAGATATAAAGATAAGATGTAGATTTAGACTTTTCTGTTGACACTGTATTTGACTGATTCAGTGTTAAAACAAAATATGAGAATAACAACAGCTCCAAAATCTCAGGAATAAGTCTTGAGAGGATGTAGAACAAATTTGGAGGTTCTGAGCAGAGGATGTGAGGGTAGCTAACACTTAGAGCTGGTCGTCCTTTCCTTGGAGAATCAGTTGAAATTGATAAAAAGCCTGACTTGGCAAGATACAGTCCAGATTAAACACAACACAACCCCCTGAAAAATACATAACTTTCTGCAGTGGTGGGAAGATAAGAGAGGCCTGACTAAACTCCCTGTGCCTACACAGGAAGTGATCTAATCCTGATCATCGGTTCGATACATAGGACAACACGATGAGCTTCCCCGTCCCATCTTCACTGTCACTATTCCATTGTACCCTCTTTTTTCATCTCTGCAATTCCATCTATTCTGGCCTGCTGCAGTGTGTCAACATCCCTGGTCCAGTCTCTTTCCAATCTGACATGCAATCCCACTATGAAGTGTTGCTCAGTACCAGCGTGAGGGTGGCCCATATGGGGACAAATGTCCATCCCAACCCAGAGTAGTCTCGGAATCTTTATATCAATGACCCACTGTAAGGATGTGTGACGTGATCACCGTTGATCCTCTGAGGCTTTCATAGTTTATGTCATGTTGGCAATGTGGTCAGTCATCACTCAATATATTACACCCAACTTACTCGCTCATCAGTGGAGGAATACAACAACAGTGTGTGCATTCCAAACAGCACCTTATTCCCTAGTGCACTATTTAATAGAGCCCTATGGGACTTGGTCAAAAGTAGACTACAATATAGGGAATAGGGTGCCATTTGAGACGCACATATTATCCCTATCCTCTGTTTGGAGGCCAGTCAGTGCTAAGCAGGTGCTGCCAATTACCTATTGAGTGATGAAGAGAGGGTGTTTTACAATGGTGATGGGTTGGAGCATCAGCCTACAGTAGCCAGAGGAGCCAGATGAGCCCGGGCCTGCAGAGTTTCAGTTGACATTCCCCTGCCTCTGCTACCCAGAGATTCATTATTTGCCAAAAGCTGTTTGCATTAATTTCAAATTAGAATTCATGATATGCAGTGATGGATTTTTTATCTTTTTGTAATCTGTGCTGAATGTAGAAAATGGAATTGTCCCTCCAGCCAGAAATGTGCTGTGTTTTGATTGAATAAGAAACATGAAGAAGTGCCTCACCTATTGCTTTGAGTCGCAAGGTTGAAGTGCAGTGTTGTTTGTCAGTAATGTGGGACTTTATTCACAGGTTGATGTTTATTGTCATGAATCTGGCCCTGGAGGCAGAACTCAATTATTTCCGCTAGATGGGCCAGCTGCAAAGTCATGATTGACTATATCGTAAAAATTAATGAAAACAAAAATGTGCTTTTTGGTCTTAATTTGCAAAACATTAGCCATCAAGGGGTATTGTAGCACCCCTTTGTGAATACATTTAATTCTCTCAAATACGGGCAATTCACAAGTTCTTCTGTTCTTCATCTCCAGCTTTCACTTCTAATCAAACCAGGCTGGGCTCTCTGTTAAACTACTGTGAAATAATTTTAAACATTTGGTATTTAAGTGGTGAGAGGAGCTCTGAGGTTTAAATCTCCACACTGCCAGATTGGCAAGGCTCCAGACCTGAGCACTCTTATCAAATGTGAAGTGCCAGAAAAAAAGGCTCTTCTAAATGTGGAGGCAGCAGGTAGGCAGGCAGCGTCGGCTGGTAGGGAGGGAGAGACATAGTATTATTTTGGATATCTGACACATTTATTGTTTCTATGGATGCCCAGCTGGGTCGGTAATAACTGGATATGAGCCCGCGTCAATTGTTTGATTTGAAAAATAACAAGGGCAAGTCTCTGTTTTCGTTGCGGTTGTTGTTGTCACCATTTTTTTCCTCTGGCTAGCTTCTGAATGGCACCTGCTGTTAATACTGAGAGAACTACTTATTCCACAATGACTGCACTTGAGGCTCTCTCTAGAGATCTCAAGCATGAATGAACACTTAAAACCGGCAATGAATGTTTACCTCCCACTCTTTCAACTTTTTGTTTTTAATTGAATGCCCGAGGTCAAGAATTTGTTCAAAGACTGAATGTCACGAACCTACTAAATTAACCTCTAGCAAATCAGAAGCTACTTGGAGTGATGCTACTTGGCATTTACACTCTATGTTAAATGTCGGTGCCAGTACAAATTAAACATATTTGGATTCTATTAATAAAGTGCAGGTTGGCATTTATTGTCAGCGATAGACCACCCTCACCAACACATGATGCCATCCTCACCAACACATGATGCCATCCTCACATAGACATAATGCGCTGATTCAGTTAATGTGTTCAAAGCCAGCCTTCCTCTTTCCTCATCTCCTCAGAGAAACCTCCAGCTGGGCCTGTTGTTCACCATCAAAGTTTAGATCTAACGACACATCATTCACTGAGCATAGAGCATATTAAATGCAAAGTGTTCATTCATTACAATGATAAACACAATCTGAACGCTAGCATCTCCCATGTGTGGTGTTGTATTAATATGCTGTGTCAAAACTGAAATGGGGTCAAGTTGTGTATATAATGTAGAATGGACAATGTTTCAGTGGTGAGCATAGATGAACTCTCTCCTCTTGGTATTGAAGGCTCAGGTGGAGCGTGTTTAGTGTGAGTAATGTGGGGTTTTATATAAATTACACACACACACACACACACACACACACACACACACACACACACACACACACACACACACACACACACACGTTTGGAGGCAGCACGTTTCACAGAGTCATGTGGTCAAAAGTCTGCCCACCTTTCATTTCTGCATGAAATGACTTCAGGTCAATTGATGACTGGATTTGTAGAGAATATAAAAACACTGTGGCGCCTGCCTCCTGTTGTCTGTGATGGGATAGTGAAACACATTCCAATATGTAATACCTTGTTCTTTAGTGAAAAAACCAACCAACTGAAGAATAAGTTCATTTGATACAGTAAAAAATGTGTACAGAATGTATCATGGTTGTAGGATAAGAGTTCCCTTAACAAAACTAAACAAACTCCCTTACATTCAGTTACGAATGAATGGCATAACAAGAGAGCGAGACAGAGCGAAAGAGAGACAGAGCGAAAGAGAGAGAGAGACAGAGACAGAGCGAAAGAGAGAGAGAGAGAGAGAGAGAGAGAGAGAGAGAGATAGAGAGAGGTATATGTTAAATGTCTGTTCATTTTGATAGTTTTTTTCACTTTGTATATTATCTACCTCACTTGCTTTGGCAATGTTAACATATGATTCACATGCCAATAAAGCCCCTTGAATTGCTAGAGAGAGAGAGAGAGAGAGAGAGAGAGAGAGAGAGAGAGAGAGAGAGAGAGACAGAGAGAGAGAGAGAGAGAGAGAGAGAGAAATAGGGAGAGAGAGAGAGACAGAGAGAGAGAGAGAGAGAGAGAGAGAGAGAGAGAGAGAGAGGAGGAGAGGGAGGGAGGGAGGGAGAGAGAGTTGGTTCTCCTACTTTATAAGTGCTTTCCATTCCTAAGTAGGATTGTGATAACAACAGTTTGAAGCACAGATAATTAAAATCCCAAGGATGATCGAGCCCTCAACAATTTGGCTGGGGAACACAGGGTTATCTTTGCAAAATGGCTGTGAATGATAACATGGCTGTACATATCTCTATCTCCTGAACAGGACAGCCCCCTGGCCCAGGAACATGCTTCATCAGGGTTTAAACAGGACAGCAGGGGGACAATCCTCAATTGAATCACACTGTTGGGAAGAGATTGTCAGTAGTGTGTCATGAATACAGGAGATGAGTTATGTTTTGTTGTTCTGATTGTGTGTATGAGTAGTGACTTGACTGACTGCAATGATGATCCCACTTTACCAGAAGTATCCTAATCGTCAGTGTTTACTTGGTAGTTACAGGTAGGTACAGTGTCATTGTAGTGTAATTGCTGTTTCCTGGAGTCTATCCAATACTTCTTATGACCTTTCCTTGACAGCTCTGAAAAACAACAACATCAACATAAGTCAACTGATGAAGCTGATGTTGTTATGAATATGAAAACAAACTCTGTTTGGGCTCCAACAGTGAAGAACCCCTTACAGATAAACCAGGCAGGTTAACGGAGTGTATAACACACCACACGTAGCAACACAGCAAATTGATGTGATGTTGGAAAGAGGTTATCAGAGAGCCATAAAGCAGTTGGACTCCTGGTGGCAGAACACCCATTGAGATGAACTATAACAACACTGGGATGCCTGCCTCCTGTTGTCTGTGATTGGATAGTGATACACCTTTCAATATGTAATATCTTCTTTAGTGAAAAACCAACCAACTAAACAAAACGCTTCATTTGTTACAGTTCTAAATCATGTGAAGGTTTTGAAATGTACATTTTTGGAATTTAAAAAACAAAGAACCTATTGCCCTAATAGTCTACTGGGGATTATTTAGATCCACTTTTCTTTCCAAATGCGTGGTGAATCCTGACCATTAGGAGCTGTGGTGAACCCTGACCATTAGGAGCTGTGGTGAACCCTGACCATTAGGAGCTGTGGTGAATCCTGACCTTTAGGAGTTGTGGTGAATCCTGACCATTGGGAGCTGTGGTGAATCCTGACCATTAGGAGCTGTGGTGAATCCTGACCATTAGGAGCTTCACGGAGAGGAATTAAGACAATATGAGTGCGTTTTCTCACTAGAATGTCAAGAGGGCATGGTTACCATGTTAATGCCTATAGAAACCCAACTACACCTCTATTGATTTGATCCAAATCTGGGTCTGCTTCCCAAATGAAACCCTATTCCCTATTTAGTGCACTACCTTTGACCAGGGTCCATAGGGTTCTGGTAGTGCACTATATAGGCAATAGTGTGCCATTTACGACACATCCTGGGTTTCAGTTGGTGCGAGGGATTTGACAAATGCACATGTTGGTATGAAGAACTACTATTTGATTATCAAAAAGATTTCTTCGGAGTGCAGCATGTCCTTGACAGAGTGATAGCAACAGACATGGGCTTAGTGGAACATGAGTCCCGCCAACACGCATCAGGGGAACAAGATATGCAGAACCTGCACCTGGGTACATAATCACTGTACAAAGACAACTCTCTCTATACATCTGGTACTAAGAATAACAAAGAAATGCCTTTATGTTTCTCTCCACTCTGCATATGAACCTTTAAGATGAGAGGATCCTCCATCATGCAAGTCTAATCACATCCCTCAAGTAAAAGAGACAACTCTCCCATGGACATGCAGCATAACAGATTCTCCCTAGCAGTGTACATTTATTTACTAGCCAGAAGCAGGGCTCTGTGTACTATAGTCTAAGTATGAGGTTCCCTGGTGAAATGTTCTCCAGATATGAACCAGAAGTACTGAACTGTGTGGGAGATCACTGGTAGGCTTCTCTGCGCCTTTCGCATGGAGCAAAGTTTCAATCTATATTTATTTCTCTCCTTCTGTTTTTATGTCCATGGGCGAAAGCCAGCTCACCTCCTTCCTCCCCTCACCTCACCTCCTCCCCATTCCTCACCCCACCTCCTCCCCTCACCTCACCTCCTCCCCCTCCCCCACCCCCTCCTCCCCCAGGTACAAGACAGCTCACCTCCTTCCTCCCCTCCCCTCACCTCCTCCCCCTTCCTCACCCTCTCCTCCCCCAGGTACAAGACAGCTCACCTCCTTCCTCCCCTCACCTCACCCCCTCCTCCCTCAGGTACAAGACAGCTCACCTCCCCTCCCCTCACCTCACCTCCTCCCCCTTCCTCACCCCCTCCTCCCCCAGGTACAAGACAGCTCACCTCCCCTCCCCTCACCTCACCTCCTCCCCTTCCTCACCCCCTCCTCCCCCAGGTACAAGACAGCTCACTCCCATTAGCATCACAACATGGCCTCTCTTCACCACCGAGCACCGCTACCGTCTGACTCCTCACAGATGGCATATTGACATCCGGATAGGAATTCAGATGTTCCACAGGTCAAATCTGCATATTTCGGTGTCATATTATACGCTATATGAACACTAAATACTTGTAATTCAAGGTAATGCATAAGTTAATGGAAGAGAGAGAGAAAGTGCAAAAAAGAAAACTGGACTGGGATACCTTTGATGCTCACTTTTCAAGGGTACTGCTCTGTATATCTCACAACTACTCTATTGGAATGTAGATGTGCATTACAATCTATTGAAGTGCAAAAGCTGGGTTTTCCTGACTTATTTTAAACTGAGGCACTAGTATGGGACTTAATTGCGGCTTGGAATTAAAACTTGGATCAGTATGCATTTCAGCGGATAATAAGTGCATTTGATTGGAGAACAGTTCTGAGAGTAATAAGAGAGTAATAAGAGAGTAATAAGAGAGAGTAATCACGGCCTTGAATACATTATATTAACTACCTACCTACAGATCCATAGGACATTGGGAGTTAGTGAGGTAGCGAATGGAGAGCTTAGCCAGTGACTAAAACGGGTCCCAGAGAAGGATGCTGTCAGAAATGAACAAGGAATTATTGTCTCTCTCGACGTGGTCTACAGGAAGTAATTAGAATACTGCCACCTCCAGAACGAGTGGCAACCTTGATAAAGATGAGCAAACAAGACTGTATAAAATAAACTAAACAAATAGAGAGCTATATTTTATGCTCAAACAAATGGGTAAATTCTATTATTTTATACTAATACAATTGCTCTGAGAAAAATATTTTGAAAAACAATCTAAAAAAGATATGTCAGAATTATTGGCACCCATTTAAGATTATTATAAATCAAATCAAACAATATAAATTCTGCATGAATTAAAATTCAGCTTTTGTTCAGTTAATCTCAGTTTTAAGAAATGCATTGTGGTCTTCCATGGCTTCCTGTTTCCCTGGTCATTTTTTGCTCATCTTTATCAAGGGTGCCAATCATTTTGTAGTTATTCTCTTCTAGCACAAAGAAGTACTTTACCTGAACTGTCGGACGTTGAATGAGCAGAAACAAATAAATGTCTCTCTCCTTCATCACAGATGGGTATTGCACATAATGCATGTCAAGGTCTGTCTGGGGAGGCAGAATAAAACTGATTCATGTTACCGGGACGAGAGGAAGCAACGACAACCTGATTCATGCTAACAGGATGAAGGCCTCCTAAAAACTGGAAGACAACAGCATTTTGTCTCTTTACAAAATGCACGGCAGAGTTTTCTGCCAGGCCCGAGGATAAAGCTTAAATACTGAGTGGCACTAACAGATTAATCACTGGGAATTGGCCGAGTACAAGATGCACTTAAGATTCAGTTTGGGGGGAACACTTTTGGCTGAGCGGAATGGTAAAGAAATCACAATTGAATTGATCTCTCCAAATATTCACCCACTGAGTATTATGTGGGTGAAGATGGAGAGATATTTGAGAGAGATATTTCAAGGTCTTAACCCAGATAGAGGTTTTAAGCTGCTGCTTTGCTGACAGTGAAGACTGTAAAATCCTTCTTGCACCACAAATCATTTTTATGAGACTTCCTTCCTCGTGTGTGGGCGGAGATATGACAGAGCAAAGGATCTTCAAATTGCTGTCATGTGTCAGTTGTTCAAATGATTGTCCTTGAGTGTCCCTCATCTCCTGTCCTGAGATAATCCTTCAAACAGTGACTCACATATCTTATAACGTGCTATAAGCCTTTATAATGGCTTATAATAAACATAATACTATATTACGTTTCTCTGTGCAGAAAATGTTCAACTGACTCAAAATAGCAGCTATTTAGATAAGATCAATCATTATGGGATGATAATATAACAATTTAAAAGGGTTTGTCATATATGCTTATGTCAAGTGTTACAAAGCCTTATAACGGCTACATAATGCTTAGTAATACCTTTCAACATTAAGTAAAGTGTTGTCCTGTCATACAATGTCTAGGACAAGTGGTGTTTTACTGAATGGTAAAAAAAAAGACTGGATCGCTAGCCATGCCACTAGTTGTTGAAAGCTATGCTTTGACCACAATGTAACTGACATAACTGGATAAAGTGGTGTTATGTACCCTGTTGGAACACTTGAGCGCAGAGACCAGCCAGGCAATTCAAGGTCGATGCTAGGTGATGTTACAGCAAAGCTGGGGACCACCTAGAGCAGAGCACAGCTTTCCTCTCATTGACAGAGGCTGGGGTGAGAATGTGTGTTCGCCTTGAGTGAGAAAGGGGCATCTAAGCCAAGATGTGGAGGGCAAATGAAGAAAGAGAGAGAGGGAACCAATTCAACCTGAGAGAGTGGAAGCGAGAGAAAGCCAGCCACACTAGAAGCTTCAACACAGTGATTTATAGTCCAGTGCCTTGGTACGTCAGAGAGAAGATATATTGTACAATGTCAGAGTAATGTGGATAACCTTAGCTAGTGTAACCACATTTGATTTAGTCAAGATAAACACAAGATGGATATCTTCCACTGCAAGGGCTGAGGCTTGATGTTAACGATGACTGCAATATGTTGTCGGGACATTTCTACCTATAACCCTGCCATCCAACACAGATCTGTGAAATCGCATGATAAATCATACTGGAGAAGTCCAATTTCTTGACTGCATTAAAGGGAAAATCCATTAAAAACTATAAACAGTATATAGTTATTCATTAGTCCACTGTTGATACAGTCCCAAAATGTTTTGCATTTCAGCAGTTTTCAATATATTGGACTATCAAGAAGCACAATGTCACTGGCCACAAGGTGCCAGAGCACTTTCCCTCACCATGGTTTCACTGAGCGATAGAAGATATGTAAACTGGGCCGATGTCTTAGTCATGACCATTACAGGACATCAGTATGATATAGTAGAGAACAATATGGATGTTCTAAGCTGTTTGGCAAACGTTTGCCTAAAGGGCTCCAAAACAGCCTAAGATAAGAAGTATCCACTCGTTGTTGGAGGACACAACCAAGGGGAATGATTCGTTGACTGGGTTGTGCTTCCAAAAGACACATCTGTATTCTCTCCCGCATTTAATATAATGGGAATAAAAAGGTCAAAGTCATACTGAGCATCTGCCTGTCATGTTCTCTTTCATGAACACTTTGGGTTTAAATAACAATTAGCTGATGTGGTTTCAAGCGCCTCTAACAATTACAGTCAAACTATAGTACTTTTCATGCACAAAAAGCTGGCTATAGTCCAGTTACTCATTTAAAAAGCATTTGGAAAGCTATTATATTTCTAGGACAATTGGCATGGTACTTTAGTTACATAGGAAGGTAGCCTACACATAGTTGTGGCTAAATCACTTTACTTCAGTGTCTATTTTCATGTTCTGGAAATGTGGTTGGCGAGGGAACTGAGTAAGTAGGTTCTAACATATTGTAATACAGACCAGACCGCATGTTCCTTTCCTACAGTACATGCGTTCTACTTGTTGAGCCGTGATATAAGGAGGAACAGACAGACTTGTAACCTACATTGATTTTATGGCAGTGCTCCCAGAGTCTCAACAGAAGGTGGGTGGAACTAAGTCTTTAAATATTACATGCGTTTCTTGGACACAGCCCACATACCGTACTTCAGATATCGCCTCCCTCTTTTGAACCTCAATACCCTGGAACTCTGCGCTTTCTATTAAGGGAAATGAGATTGAAATAAGGCATTTCAGGTTGCCAAATAATACAACTATAAGCGATAGTGTTTGCCAAACGATGACAGCAATACAAATGTGATTTAACAAGAGATGAAAAGATAGGGTTTGAGCTGGTGGATCCCCACTATTCAGGATAGTGAAATGTTCCCCCATCAAGTCACAGAAAGGAGCTGGCTTTGGGCCAATGGAGCACTTTCCCTCACCATGGTAATGAATTACATTGTTAGGCAAGGTTTGCACACCCCGAGGACAGCCCTCAACAGGACACACTGTGGGTTATTGAAGCTGCGAGGTCCCCACAAGTCCTCTAAAGCACTCTTTTACGGGACTTCTGCACACATACAGGAAAGAGAGGGCTGGCTGAGAGCAGTGGAAAGCTACTGCCAAAATGTACTGTCTTAAGTCTATACAATGTACAGTCTGGTTTAATCATATTTAGCTTTTTAAAGATACCTGTATGGAATCAAAATCTTTATATACTGCTATGCATACCTTTTCTATTCACATACTGTCCATTCTGGACTCAGGTATGGAAGTGAATTTTCTGCAATTCTATCAATTTTGCTATGGGGGTTTCTACTGTGTATTCATATACTGTACTCTCCACATAGCTCATTCTAATAGTTATATTACTGTGCAATGTATTTAAGTTACACTGTTTATACACAGCACATATGTATTTAAATACTGGATTCTTGACATATCATTCTTACTATATCTGGTGTGTATACGTATAGATTTAATTCGGCTTACTGTTACAGTCCTATTAGGGTTGTTAATTGGATTCGTTCCGACATTTCTTTATGTTTACTTTTGGGATGATGTGTGTATTGTTTTGTATTGCTAGGTATCACTGCACAGTTGGATACTTTTGGGATGATGTGTGTATTGTTTTGTATTGCTAGGTATCACTGCACAGTTGGATACTTTTGGGATGATGTGTGTATTGTTTTGTATTGCTAGGTATCACTGCACAGTTGGATACTTTTGGGATGATGTGTGTATTGTTTTGTATTGCTAGGTATCACTGCACAGTTGGATACTTTTGGGATGATGTGTGTATTGTTTTGTATTGCTAGGTATCACTGCACAGTTGGATACTTTTGGGATGATGTGTGTATTGTTTTGTATTGCTAGGTATCACTGCACAGTTGGATACTTTTGGGATGATGTGTGTATTGTTTTGTATTGCTAGGTATCACTGCACAGTTGGATACTTTTGGGATGATGTGTGTATTGTTTTGTATTGCTAGGTATCACTGCACAGTTGGATACTTTTGGGATGATGTGTGTATTGTTTTGTATTGCTAGGTATCACTGCACAGTTGGATACTTTTGGGATGATGTGTGTATTGTTTTGTATTGCTAGGTATCACTGCACAGTTGGATACTTTTGGGATGATGTGTGTATTGTTTTGTATTGCTAGGTATCACTGCACAGTTGGATACTTTTGGGATGATGTGTGTATTGTTTTGTATTGCTAGGTATCACTGCACAGTTGGATACTTTTGGGATGATGTGTGTATTGTTTTGTATTGCTAGGTATCACTGCACAGTTGGATACTTTTGGGATGATGTGTGTATTGTTTTGTATTGCTAGGTATCACTGCACAGTTGGATACTTTTGGGATGATGTGTGTATTGTTTTGTATTGCTAGGTATCACTGCACAGTTGGATACTTTTGGGATGATGTGTGTATTGTTTTGTATTGCTAGGTATCACTGCACAGTTGGATACTTTTGGGATGATGTGTGTATTGTTTTGTATTGCTAGGTATCACTGCACAGTTGGATACTTTTGGGATGATGTGTGTATTGTTTTGTATTGCTAGGTATCACTGCACAGTTGGATACTTTTGGGATGATGTGTGTATTGTTTTGTATTGCTAGGTATCACTGCACAGTTGGATACTTTTGGGATGATGTGTGTATTGTTTTGTATTGCTAGGTATCACTGCACAGTTGGATACTTTTGGGATGATGTGTGTATTGTTTTGTATTGCTAGGTATCACTGCACAGTTGGATACTTTTGGGATGATGTGTGTATTGTTTTGTATTGCTAGGTATCACTGCACAGTTGGATACTTTTGGGATGATGTGTGTATTGTTTTGTATTGCTAGGTATCACTGCACAGTTGGATACTTTTGGGATGATGTGTGTATTGTTTTGTATTGCTAGGTATCACTGCACAGTTGGATACTTTTGGGATGATGTGTGTATTGTTTTGTATTGCTAGGTATCACTGCACAGTTGGATACTTTTGGGATGATGTGTGTATTGTTTTGTATTGCTAGGTATCACTGCACAGTTGGATACTTTTGGGATGATGTGTGTATTGTTTTGTATTGCTAGGTATCACTGCACAGTTGGATACTTTTGGGATGATGTGTGTATTGTTTTGTATTGCTAGGTATCACTGCACAGTTGGATACTTTTGGGATGATGTGTGTATTGTTTTGTATTGCTAGGTATCACTGCACAGTTGGATACTTTTGGGATGATGTGTGTATTGTTTTGTATTGCTAGGTATCACTGCACAGTTGGATACTTTTGGGATGATGTGTGTATTGTTTTGTATTGCTAGGTATCACTGCACAGTTGGATACTTTTGGGATGATGTGTGTATTGTTTTGTATTGCTAGGTATCACTGCACAGTTGGATACTTTTGGGATGATGTGTGTATTGTTTTGTATTGCTAGGTATCACTGCACAGTTGGATACTTTTGGGATGATGTGTGTATTGTTTTGTATTGCTAGGTATCACTGCACAGTTGGATACTTTTGGGATGATGTGTGTATTGTTTTGTATTGCTAGGTATCACTGCACAGTTGGATACTTTTGGGATGATGTGTGTATTGTTTTGTATTGCTAGGTATCACTGCACAGTTGGATACTTTTGGGATGATGTGTGTATTGTTTTGTATTGCTAGGTATCACTGCACAGTTGGATACTTTTGGGATGATGTGTGTATTGTTTTGTATTGCTAGGTATCACTGCACAGTTGGATACTTTTGGGATGATGTGTGTATTGTTTTGTATTGCTAGGTATCACTGCACAGTTGGATACTTTTGGGATGATGTGTGTATTGTTTTGTATTGCTAGGTATCACTGCACAGTTGGATACTTTTGGGATGATGTGTGTATTGTTTTGTATTGCTAGGTATCACTGCACAGTTGGAGCGAGAAACACAAGCATTTAGGTGCACCTGCGATAACATCTGCAAATCTGTGTACGCGACCAATAAACTATGATGTAGATTTGATATTGACATGCCATCATATGCAGTACGGCTTATCCCGACTTTCTACTAGATCAGTTGTGAAGACATGCAGTGGATCTGTCATGTGATACTGGGTGGAATAGGGACACCTTTAATCTAGATCGGCATTAAACGAGATGGTTTTACTTTGTTAAGCATGTAATTATTACAAAGCAAAGCCTACTAATTTCTGAATCATTATCTACTCAAGTGTTGTGCAGTTCAATGTTATGAAAAATCATTAAGAGCTTTCTTCCTTTAGTCGATGAAAAATCCAGTAAAATAATCTCTCCTGCTTCAGAGGTTAGTTATAGGCTGTTGAGGCGAGGAAATCGTGTGTTTCTAAATCGTTCATCATTGGTTTGAAAGATATGTCAAGGAGGAATGAAACACTTTGAACCCGCCTTCAAAGGTGCTAATGTTATAATACTTCCTTCTACTCCTCACAACTCAGCCAAGTCACCTTGGCTCACATAAATACCAGGCTGTTTTAGCAGATTCAATATGATCCCATTACACTAGTTAAAACGTTTCTACAGTCTAATCTACAACTCAGTTGGCCTGATTTTGTCAACCAGGCTACAAACACACAGAAATGGCACTATTAAACATTTGGAAAGGCAAGTAGGCTTTTTGACATAATCGAGTTTTAAGCACAATGCCTTGCTACAGGTAAAGTGGTCACTGCATAAGCTATTGTATTAGAAACAATGTGACACAGTTTTAAAGACCACCACATCCAAATCCCAACATTTTTAACATTCATATTCCTCTCTCCCTCACCCATATTTAGACTATAATTTTTTTATATTTACTTTTATAAAAACCTGAACCAAAAAGCTGTCAGATATAATAATCAACTAGGTCAGGCGGAAAAATGACAAAATAACTGATAAATATTTCTGCTGAACATGGAATACCCCTGTTGATGGTGGAGCGTGGTTGCGGGTTGGGAATACAACATCAAAGACTACAGAGCGAATGGCAGAGAGACTACAGATCCCAGGAGACAGATCACAGAGGGGGGGAAAGGAAAGTGGAAAAGATGAAGGAGGAACAGGGATGCAAAGCCTTACACAACACAATTTATCTGGATGGAGATTAATTATACATGTCTCACATGCCAGAGATATGTCTTGAAGTATCTTCTCTGACATTTTCAACCTCTCCCTGTCCGAGTCTGTAATACCAACATGTTTGAAGAAGACCACCATAGTCCCTGTGCCCAAGAACACTAAGGTAACCTGTCTAAATGACTACCGACTCGTGGCACTCACATCTGTAGCCATGAAGTGCTTTGAAAGGCTGGTCGTGGCTCACATCAACACCATGATCCCAGAAACCCTAGACCAACTCCAATTTGCATACCTCCCTAAGAGATCCACAGATGATGCAGTCTCTATTGCACTTCACACTTCCCTTTCCCACCTGGACAAAATAATCTATCTGAGAATGCTATTCATTGACTACAGCTCAGCATTCAACACCATAGTGCCCTCAAAGCTCATCAAAAAGCTAAGGACCCTGGGACTAAACACCTCCCTCTGCAACTGGATCCTGGACCACATCTCCCACGCTGATCCTCAACACAGTGGCCCCTCAGGGGTGCGTGCTCAGTCCCCTCCTATACTCCCTGTTCACTCAACACTATCATTAAGATGGCCGATGACACAACAGTGGGAGGTCTGATCGCTGAAAACGACAAGACAGCCTATAGGGAGGAGGTCAGAGACCTGGTCATGTGGTGCCAGGACAACAACCTCTCCCTCAATGTGATCAAGATAAAGGAGATGATTGTGGACTACAGGAAAAGGAGGACCGAGCACGCCCCCATTCTCATCGACGGGGCTGTAGTGGAGTAGGTTGAGAGCTTCAAGTTCCTTGGTGTCCACATCACCAACAAACTAACATGGTCCAAGCACACCAAGACAGTCGTGAAGAGGGCACGACAAAACCTATTCTCTCTCAGGAAACTGAAAAGATTTGGCATGGGTCCTCAGATCCTCAAAAGGTTTTACAGCTGTACCATCGAGAGCATCTTGACTGGTTTCATCACTGCCTGGTATGGCAACTGCTCAGCCTCTGACCTCAAGGCACTACTGAATGTAGTGCGAACGGCCCAGTACATCACTGGGGCCAAGCTTCCTGCCATCCAGGACCTCTATACCAGGCGGTGTCAGAGGAAGGCCTTAAAAATTGTAAAAGACTCCAGCCACCCTAGCCATAAGACTCCTGAAAATCTAATCAAATGGCTACCCAGACAGAATATTTGCTTTGTCCCCCACCCCCTATTTTACGCCGCTGCTACTCTCTGTTATTATCTATGAATATTAACTTTAATAACTCTACCTACAATCGTGGCCAAAAGTTTTGAGAATGACACAAATATAAATTTTCACAAAGTCTGCTGCCTCAGTTTGTATGATGGCAATTTGCATATACTCCAGAATGTTATGAAGAGTGATCAGATGAATTGCAATTAATTGCAAAGTCCCTCTTTGCCATGCAAATGAACTTAATCACCCAACAACATTTCCACTGCATTTCAGTCCTGCCACAAAAGGACCAGCTGACATCATGTCAGTGATTCTCTCGTTAACACAGGTGTGAGTGTTGACGAGGACCAGGCTGGAGATCACTCTGTCATGTTGATTGAGTTCGAATAACAGACTGGAAGATTCCAAAGGAGGGTGGTGCTTGGAATCATTGTTCTTCCTCTGTCAACCATGTTTACCTGCAAGGAAACACGTGCTGTCATCATTGCTTTGCAGAAGAAGGGCTTTACAAGCAAGAAAATTGCACCTAAATCAACCATTTATCGGATCATCAAGAACTTCAAGGAGAGCGGTTCAATTGTTGTAAAGAAGGCTTCAGGGCGCCCAAGAAAGTCCAGCAAGCACCAGGACTGTCTCCTAAAGTTGATTCAGCTGCGGGATAGGGGCACCACCAGTGCAGAGCTTGCTCAGGAATGGCAGCAGGCAGGTGTGAGTGCATCTGCACGCAGAGTGAGGAGAAGATTTTTGGAGGATGGCCTGGTGTCAAAAAGGGCAGCAAAGAAGCCACTTCTCTCCAGGAAAAACATCAAGGAGAGACTGATATTCAGCAAAAGGTACAGGGATTTGACTGCTGAGGACTGGGGTAAAGTCATTTTCTCTGATGAATCCCCTTTCCGATTGTTTGGGGCATTTGGAAAAAAAGCTTGTCCGAAGAAGACAAGGTGAGCGCTACTATCTGTCATGTGTCATGCCAACAGTAAAGCATCCTGAGACCATTCATGTGTGGGGTTGCTTCTCAGCCAAGGGAGTGGGCTCACTCACAATTTTGCCTAAGACCACAGCCATGAATAAATAATGGTACCAACACATCATCCGAGAGCAACTTCTCCCAACCATCCAGGAACAGTTTGGTGATGACCAATGCCTTTTCCAGCATGATGGAGCACCTTGCCATAAGGCCAAAGTGATAACTAAGTGGCTCGGGGAACAAAACATCAATATTTTGGGTCCATGGCTAGGAAACTCCCCAGACCTTAATCCCCTTGAGAACTTGTGGTCAATCCTCAAGAGGCGGGTGGACAATCAAAAACCCACAAATTCTGACAAAGTCCAAGCATTGATTATGCAAGAATGGGCTGCCATCAGTCAGGATGTAGCCCAGAAGTTAATTGACAGCATGTCAGGGCGGATTGCAGAGGTCTTGAAAAAGAAGGGTCAACAAATATTGACTCTTTGCATCAACTTCATGTAATTGTCAATAAAAGCCTTTCACACTTATGAAATGCTTGTAATTATACTTCAGTATTCGATAGTAACATCTGACAAAAATATCTAAAGACACTGAAGCAGCAAACTTTGTGGATTCCCCAAACTTTTGGCCACGGCTGTACATGTACATATTACCTCCATTACCTCGACTACCCCGTGCCCCTGCACATTGACTCTGTACCGGTACCCTCTGTATATAGTCTCGCTATTGTAATTTTACTGCTGCTCTTTAATTATTCATTATTATTATTTTATTTCTTATTCTTATTTGTATTTTTTAAAACTGCATTGTTGGTTAGGGGCTTGTAAGTAAACATTTCACTGTATTCGGCGCATGTGACTAATCCAATTTGATTTGATTTGATATGCTAGGTCTGAGATGCAAGAGCCTCTCTAAAGGTCTGAGAGTCAACTGTTTAGGTACAGCTTGCTGTTGGTCTTCACATTGTTCATGTAATTTGTACAGTCAGTTCAGATACAGTAATTTGGAAAAGCATGTTTCATGGTTTTATGTTTTATTGTAATCCAGGGCGTCTCCAAGCACACCAACATCGTATCACATAAAACAAGTTACCAGTATGTTTAAAAAGGAACCTTTCCATGAAAATGTTTTATTTGTTTAAACTGTGACGCACTAGCATATCTTTTAAAAAGTACAGTATACTTTAAATAAAGTACAGTAACTCTCCTGACATCTCAGCCTCTCCATCACACTACTGTAAGACCATTTGGTCACATTCTCTCTCACTCCTCCCTCAATGGCTGGTGTTCTAATTCATTGACAGCTGCTCCCCTGTACCCCACACAGGACCCTCAGTCCCAGGGGTGGGTGGCCAGTGGCCTTGGCCATGGAGGAGTTCCCGTCAATGGGGGAATGCACCCATCCTGTGGACCATGTCCACCAGGCAATCAGCCCCACACCATCAGCAGGCAGCCTGGTGGTGAATGAGGCTGTGCCAGGCACGAAGCGGGGGCTTTTGCCCACTTTCTCTAAAGGTGTTTGTTCAGGGGCACAGTGGAACGAGACATCTACCGATTGTACCCCAATGAAAAGTCCCATCTTTACTCATTATTCAAGAAATACATTGAGAATGATCCAATCCACAACCTCTATAAGAAAAACAGGCAATACTAAGATGCACAATGTTTAACTTTTGGCCCACACTCAATAGTGAAAAACTGCAAATAATAGACAAAGAAAATGACTAGGGTGGGGAATGGGAGAGAACTGAGTAACTGATTTGTAATGAATAATTCATTAAATCACAGTGGCTGAAGATTGACATTTTTTACTTGTCAATTAATCAGCATGTGTTGTTTAATATTCCGTCCCCACAGGGACCTAACTAACTTTAGAATATCTAAATTACTTTAAAATATACCAACTTCCCATAATTATGTTAAATATGGATAAAAGTGCCACCATATAGAGAAAGTGCATAAATGTGTCGCCTCGTTCAACTGTTAATGTTTCAAACATCAAAGTAACAGTCATATTCTAAAAATGAACCTAAACTACTACCTTAAACTCTACCTGTTTAATGTTGAAATACAGTATTACTGCCTTCAGATTGGCTGTTCATTTTCTTTCAACTAAAGTTATTATAACCTGCACAGAGAAAGACTGGACAGAACAAGGCACACAGGGACCTGTCCAACCAGGTTCATATAGTTGAATATATAATATTGAATAGACAATATGGTCCTTTCTGGGTAAATTAACAGGCAGTTTCCTGTAGAACAGAACCTTCAACAATAGAGAAATTCCAGTTATATCACCTGTCCTCTTTTCAGAGAGAGACCGGCAAACAAACCAGATCAGAAAACTACAAAACAAAATCGTTATTCTCCATTCACACACTGAGAATTAGCAATGATCCTTCAATTACGATGGCACAGCTGTAGACAGAGAAAGAGAGCGAGAGAGACAGAGACAGAGAAAGAGAGAGTGAAAGAAAGAGAGTGACAGAGAAACAGTCAGAGAGAGAGAGAGAGAGAGAGAGAGAGAGAGAGAGAGAGAGAGAGAGACAGAGAAACAGTCAGAGAGAGAGGGATAGAGAGAGAAAGAGAAAGAAAGAGAGAGTGACAGAGAAACAGTCAGAGAGAGAGGGAGAGAGAGAGAAAGAAAGAAAGAGAGAGTGACAGAGAAACAGTCAGAGAGAGAGAGAGAAAGAGAAAGAAAGAGAGAGTGACAGAGAAACAGTGAGAGAGAGAGAGAGAGAGAGAGAAAGAGAAAGAAAGAGAGAGTGACAGAGAAACAGTCAGAGAGAGAGAGAGAGAGAGCAGTACCTGCTCAAGGGGTTCCCTCCCCTTGCAGCATGTAGGAGTAACTGGTGGTGAGTAAGTGATGTAATGAATAATTAAATCACGGTGGCTGAAGATTAAAAAATGTTACTTGTCAATTAATCAGCATGTTTTGTTTAATATTCCGTTCCCACAGGGACCTAACTAACTTTACAAATTCTAAATTACTTAAAAATATACCAACTTCCCATAATTATGTTTAATATGGATAAAAAGTGCCACCATATAGAGAAAGTGCATAAATGTGTCGCCTCGTTCAACTGTTAATGTTTCAAACATCAAAGTAACAGTCATATTCTAAAAATGAACCTAAACTACTACCTTAAACTCTACCTGTTTAATGTTGAAATACAGTATTACTGCCTTCAGATTGGCTGTTCATTTTCTTTCAACTAAAGTTATTATAACCTGCACAGAGAAAGACTGGAGCTCTGTATCAATGGTAAAACCCAGGAGTTGAAGCAGTGAGTCCTGTGCTCTATAGGACTAGAGCTCTGTATCAATGGTAAAACCCAGGAGTTGAAGCAGTGAGTCCTGTGCTCTATAGGACTAGAGCTCTGCATCAATGGTAAAACCCAGGAGTTGAAGCAGTGAGTCCTGTGCTCTATAGGACTAGAGCTCTGTATCAATGGTAAAACCCAGGAGTTGAAGCAGTGAGTCCTGTGCTCTATAGGACTAGAGCTCTGTATCAATGGTAAAACCCAGGAGTTGAAGCAGTGAGTCCTGTGCTCTATAGGACTAGAGCTCTGTATCAATGGTAAAACCCAGGAGTTGAAGCAGTGAGTCCTGTGCTCTATAGGACTAGAGCTCTGCATCAATGGTAAAACCCAGGAGTTGAAGCAGTGAGTCCTGTGCTCTATAGGACTAGAGCTCTGCATCAATGGTAAAACCCAGGAGTTGAAGCAGTGAGTCCTGTGCTCTATAGGACTAGAGCTCTGTATCAATGGTAAAACCCAGGAGTTGAAGCAGTGAGTCCTGTGCTCTATATGACTAGAGCTCTGTATCAATGGTAAAACCCAGGAGTTGAAGCAGTGAGTCCTGTGCTCTATAGGACTAGAGCTCTGTATCAATGGTAAAACCCAGGAGTTGAAGCAGTGAGTCCTGTGCTCTATAGGACTAGAGCTCTGTATCAATGGTAAAACCCAGGAGTTGAAGCAGTGAGTCCTGTGCTCTATAGGACTAGAGCTCTGCATCAATGGTAAAACCCAGGAGTTGAAGCAGTGAGTCCTGTGCTCTATAGGACTAGAGCTCTGTATCAATGGTAAAACCCAGGAGTTGAAGCAGTGAGTCCTGTGCTCTATAGGACTAGAGCTCTGTATCAATGGTAAAACCCAGGAGTTGAAGCAGTGAGTCTGTCTCTGATTATCTTGGTATCAGTCCTAATGCTCCAATACGGTCTGCGACGATAAGGGAGTGAACAGGATCCAGTTGCAGAGGGTAGTGTCCAGACCCAGGGTTCTGAGCCTGGTGTTGAGCCTGGAGGGTACTATGTTGTTAAATGCTGAACTGTAGTCAATGAACAGCATTCACACATAGGTGTTCCTCTTGTCCAGATGTGGTACGGCATGTGAATAGCAATGGAAATGGCATGAGGAGGTACCGGTGTGAGGTGAGGTATTGGGGCTGTCATTTTGGGACAGAACAAGGGGACACACAGGGACCTGTCCAGCCAGTGTCTGACCTGTCTAGTGTCCACTCATCTCAGCACCTGACACACATTAACATGGGACTCACCCTTCAAAGAGTCGAGATTCTAACACTGTGCGTGGATTTACTAGCCATAACAATGAGTTCATTTGAAGTAAACACAAATTAAGCTACTAAGCTGAATATATAATTTTAGCTAACAGGTTGATACGCTTTGCTCCATATCGTCCTTTCTTGGGTAAATTGACAGGCCTTTTCCTGTTGAACAGAATTTTCAACAATAGAGAAATTCCAGCAACATCACCGACAAACCAACCAGATCAGAAAACTACAAAACAAATCTTTATTCTCCATTCACAAACTGAGAATCAGCAATGATCCTTCAATTACGATGGCACAGCTGTAGACAGAAACAAGCTGTAGAGTAGGAGAAACATCCTGTGTATTCTGACCCAGCCCTTGGTCATTAATCAGATATTTGTCAGCGAGAGCGACTCGAGGTCAGCCATGTTCCTCTGCCCTCTTACGTCTCAACTAGAACACAGCAGGGGAGTGGGAGGGAGAGGGAGAGGGAGAGGGAGAGGGAGAGGGAGAGGGAGTATAACCTGCTGGAGGGATTGTCCTTCCTATGTAGCATTCTATCCCTCCATTATGCTGCAGGAAAAAAAAAACGTTTTAATGAGACATAACGCTGTTTGTAATGAGCGACCTACATAGCTTTACAGTCTGGGGTAAATATACCTCTGTCTTCTCTTCTTCTCATGCCTTTTCCCTTTGATCCTGCCAGTGATTAAAATATGACTGGAGTGTTGTAGTGTAGTAGTGGCATGTGATGATGGAACGTCAGTTAATGAGGAGTGGATCATCTTCATTGCCTGCCCTGATGAACAAGGGCTGTTTGTATAGAATGTGGAGATTGATGGACCTGCCTTGTATTTCCTTACTCTATTTTGGTAATAATAGCGACCATTATTTGAATATAAGCACCCCCCATTGCTGGCACCATGACTTTTAAGTTAGGTTGTTGCACATTTGACAGACTTACTTTACACTCCAAAACGGTTCCCCTGTCTCCTAAGCGCATGCGTCAGAGTGTTATGTTTCAGTGCTTTGACACAGCCCGTTTGCAGCACATGATTCTGAATCAACTTCCTTTTCAGTTTAGCTGCCAGACATGTAGCTGGACTGAATCATGGTTGAAAGTAACTGTTATTTTTATCACCCTGGACCACTAAATGTACCAGACCTCCCATATCTTTCTCTGTGAATGAGCCACACTAATGCAATGGGTTGTGGGCTGGGGGGGGTTCCATGTATTAGGTAGGACCACAGATAATCAGTTCGGCGCACCTCAAGGTTAAGTACTTGTACCATTCATCTTTCCATTTAGCTATATCCCATTGATATGCAATGATTATATTTATCCAATTATATACTGTAGATCAAGGCATAATGTGCAATTTGATGGTGATATTATATATACATGATATAACCACCAGAGATTCTCTTTGATATGTGTATATAAAACAGATAAAATGCAATGAAGAGCTCCCATCTAGCATAACAATGAGCTTTGAATTGGAGGAGTTAACAGTCGGTGGGGTGAGGGGGAGGTCATGCCTGCCTAGCAGTGAGTTAGCCCATGGGGACTAGGTGATGAGCAAATGTACTAGACATCTGTGGGGCTGGATTACAATAGCCCAAGCTCATTGCCAGACCTGGGAAAAGAAAAACATTTTGAAATGAAGGAGAAATAATCCACTAAGGCCCGTCGTTAATTGACATCAGATTTTTTCAGCTTTCCAATTCCAATACACTGGTTATTCCACACCCCCACTCTGCTGAGAACTCTGACTGCTGCATTGTTTTAGAAGAGGATTCATCCAGGATGGAGGGGGTTTTTATCCAGCCAGTTGATCTGAATGAGAGAGTTTGCTAGTGCATTTAATTACTCTATCACACAGCTATGATGAAATGTTTAGCTGCATGTTCGTAAATATATGACGTGCATCTTTCAAAAGTACATTGGTTGTCATCATTTTATCATTTTTTCAAAGGGATGAAGGAATATACAA
Organism: Oncorhynchus clarkii lewisi; assembly: GCF_045791955.1. NCBI lineage: Eukaryota > Metazoa > Chordata > Actinopteri > Salmoniformes > Salmonidae > Oncorhynchus > Oncorhynchus clarkii. The sequence goes on along the minus strand of NC_092153.1, from coordinate 10,814,871 downwards.
TACTGGCATGCCCAGGAAATAATAACAATAGCATGGTTAGTTACGTCATACCGGATTCCTGTTTGTTAGTTACATCATACAGGATTCCTGTTTGTTAGTTACATTATACAGGGTTCCTGTTTGTTAGTTACATCATACCGTGTTCCTGTTTGTTAGTTACGTCATACAGGGTTCCTGTTTGTTAGTTACATCATACAGGATTCCTGTTTGTTAGTTACATCATACAGGGTTCCTGTTTGTTAGTTACATCATACCGTGTTCCTGTTTGTTAGTTACGTCATACAGGGTTCCTGTTTGTTAGTTACATCATACAGGATTCCTGTTTGTTAGTTACATCATACAGGGTTCCTGTTTGTTAGTTACATCATACCGTGTTCCTGTTTGTTAGTTACGTCATACAGGGTTCCTGTTTGTTAGTTACATCATACAGGATTCCTGTTTGTTAGTTACATCATACAGGGTTCCTGTTTGTTAGTTACATCATACCGTGTTCCTGTTTGTTAGTTACGTCATACAGGGTTCCTGTTTGTTAGTTACATCATACAGGGTTAATGTTTGTTAGTTACATCATACAGTGTTCCTGATTGTTAGTTACATCATACCGGATTCCCGTTTGTTAGTTATATCATACAGTGTTACTTTATGTTAGTTACATCATACAGTGTTCCTGTTTGTTAGTTACATCATACAGTGTTCTTGTTTGTTAGTTACTTCATACAGTATTCCTGTTTGTTAGTTACATCATACAGGATTCCTGTTTGTTAGTTACATCATACAGGATTCCCGTTTGTTAGTTACATCATACAGTGTTCCTGTTTGTTAGTTACATCATACAGTGTTCCTGTTTGTTAGTTACATCATACAGGGTTCCTGTTTGTTAGTTACATCATACAGTGTTCCTGTTTGTTAGTTACATCATACAGTGTTCCTGTTTGTTAGTTACATCATACCGGATTCCCGTTTGTTAGTTACATCATACAGTGTTACTTTATGTTAGTTACATCATACAGGATTCCTGTTTGTTAGTTATATCATACAGTGTTCTTGTTTGTTAGTTACTTCATACAGTATTCCTGTTTGTTAGTTACATCATACAGGATTCCTGTTTGTTAGTTACATCATACAGGATTCCCGTTTGTTAGTTACATCATACAGTGTTCCTGTTTGTTAGTTACATCATACAGTGTTCCTGTTTGTTAGTTACATCATACAGTGTTCCTGTTTGTTAGTTACATCATACAGTGTTCCTGTTTGTTATTAACGTCATACAGGGTTCCTGTTTGTGATTGAATTCGTATTTCCCATTGAATGAACACAAATGAGGGACTGTGACAGCTTTCCTCAACAAGACTAAAACTGTCTGTCTGTATTAATCTGTTCCATTATCTGTTCTTTTAAGTAGCAGCTTTGTGAGGAAACGTTGCATGAAAAGTGACTATCCCTGGGGAACTTCAAGTGTTCAACTCCAAAAGCCTTGACTGACGGCTGGAAAATAAACGCACAACTCTGTATTAATCTGTGAAAGGTGTCTGTTTCCTCTTGGATGTGTACTCTAAATGCCTGGTTGTGATGTTGTGGGAGTGGATATATGACATTGTGTTTGGGGAGGGAGACAGGAGGAGTAGTGGACCAGCAGTAGAGATCAGTAAAACCTGAAGGAAAGTTAAATGGAGCTTTTCCACAGCTATAGATTCATGAAACCAACAACAGGTCTAAGAGCACTGGAAGAGCTGGAGGAGTGCTGCAGCGTATTATCTCTAGGGTTATATGGAGCACATGGGTCAATATACATCAATTATATGTGTTGTTTTGGAAAAGGTTTTGTAGTCTTGTAACAGACTTCAAATTAGCAGTGCAACTAATTATGGGAATATCACGCAAAGCATATGTGAAGCTTGACGCTATAGATCATGGTCTGTACCATATCAGACTACATCTAATCATGGCTCTAGCAGCCTTTTTCCCCCATAGCAGGGAGGGAGATCTGACCTCTGACCTCTCTTCTTCACTGCGTCCGTCAGCCCAGGGCAAAACCAGAGCTTTGGCAGAGCTGCCCATGTCAGACGCCAACACTGATCACAGCAACAGCAACAAGGCAACTGGCATCCCCGGGGCATGCATTTTAAAACCCTGCTGCCCGCAGCCTTCAGATGGGCATTCAATATTTCAATATGAGCAAAAGCTTTTTTATATCCTTCCTGTCCACCTCATTGGCGCTTCATGAGACTCTCCATGAGCTCATTTAAGTTTCCAGTAGAAAACGCACCATGGTTCGAAAACTTATTAATGCATACTATAGCCTATATTTACAGGGTGGTTGAGACGTGCATAGCTCCTAGTTTGATAAAGTAACCCTGTCAGCAAATAAGGCTGTGTGATCCCAAGATGTCAACAATGTGTCACATCTCCTCCTCTCATCACACTTCTGTTCCTTTTTTCTCTCTCTTTTTCTTGTTATGTCCTCCCACACCATCATCAACCAACCCATGATTTGCCATATCTTCCACCTTTCCCTCCTTCCCTCCCTGACTGCCTGCCCGCCCGCCCGCCCGTCCACCCGCCCGCCTCCCTCCCTCCCTCCCTCCCTCCCTCCCTGACTGCCTGCCTGCCCGCCCGCCCTCCCTCCCTCCCTCCCTCCCTCCCTCCCTCCTCCTTCCGTTCCTTCCATTCCTTGATATAGCTACAAAGATTCCCCTGGTCTGTCTCTATAATCATAGAGACGGATAGAGCCACCCCTTTGATTTCCGCCACCATGGCAGACCAGCACTGTGTTCTAGAACTCGGTCTGCCGGGCGACTGACCTGCAGGAACGCTCACTGTGTTAGGAGTGTAAGGCACGCTGCTCAAAGCCACCCATACCTCATTCCATCATCAGGTCGTCATTGCAAATAAGAATGTGTTCTTAACTGACTTACCTGTATAAAGGTGGAAAGAATGATCAGCTGTAGCTGCAGCTGTAGCGTCTTTGCATCTCGTCCCCATTCTCTACCTGTCCAGGAGAAAGATGGCTGAAAGGTACTGACAACCTCATCTGTAAAAGCGGGGCAAGATTCATAGCAAGTTGTCGAAGAATATTCTCTGAATGATATTCTAATAAGATTAATGACAGTAAATTCACTGCTGCTGACATCCATTTGTACTGAACAAAAATATAAACACAAAACATGTCAAAGATTTGACTTAGTTACAGTTCATATAAAGAAATCAGTCAATTTAAATAAATGAATTAGGCCCTAATCTATGGATTTTACATGTCCGGGAATAAAAAATATGCATCTGTTGGTCACAGATGCCTTAAAAAAAGGCAGGGCAATGGTACGTCAATGGGACTCAGGATCTCATTACATTATCTCTGTGCATTCAAATTGCTATCGATAAAATGCAATTGTGTTCGTTGTCCGTAGCTTATGCCTGCCCATACCATAACGTCACTGCCACCATGGGGCACTCTGTTCACAACGTTGACATCAGCAAACCGCTCGGCCCCACGACGCCATACATGTGGTCTGCGGTTGTGAGGCCGGTTCGACGTACTGTCAAATTCTTTAAAACAACGTTAGAGGTGGATTATGGTAGAGAAATGAACATTCAATTCTCTGGCAGCAGCTCAATTGCATGCTCCCTCAACACTTGAGATATTTGTGGCATTTTAGAGTGCTTTTTATTGTGTCCAGCACAAGGTGCACCTGTGTAATGTTCATGCTGTTTAATCAGCTTCTTGATACGCCACACCTGTCAGGTGGATGGGTTATCTTGGCAAAGGGGAAACGCTTAATAACAGGGATGTAAACAAATTTGTGCACAAAATTAGAGAGAGAAAAGCTTTTTGAGTGTATGGATTTTTTTCCCAGCACATGAAACATGCTACCAACACTTTACATGTTGCGTTTATAATTTTGCTCAGTGTACATTAAAGCCTAGAGTCACTCTGACTCTGGCTGTACTATACATTACCAATACAGAATGATATCAAGACTCAATATTATACTTTACAAGAGCATAATATAAGGCATCACTGCTGTATTCCTAGTGCCAGTGTGTGTAGAGTGTGGATACATTAACTTGAGCAGGAAAACTCTTGGGTTAGTAAGGCATCGACCGAAAGCTTGACTGCTTGACAATTCCAGTCATTCTATGTCAGATACTATGTACCAGAGGTGGGACCAAGTCATTGTTTTACAAGTCACCAGTAAGTCTCAAGTCTTAGCCCTCAAGTCCCAAGTCAAGTCCCAAGTCAAGACAGGCAAGTCCGAGTCAATTCTCAAGTCAAGACTATCAAGTATTAAGTCAAGTCTCAAGTCCTAAACTTTGAGTGTCGAGTCCTAAACAAGTAATAATGTGTTCTTCACCAAATGTAATACCATTTCATATTTTTAACACTAGTAATAGTTAGTATATTGCATTTACCTTTACGCAAATCAATGTAGGTTTGTACACAATCGCCCAACCTTAACACACACACACTCACTCACTCACTCACTCACTCACTCACTCACTCACTCACTCACTCACTCTCTGTGTGGTTACAGTAGGCTATGGTTTAAAGAACAGAAGTAACATCAAGCAGGATTTAGGCTACCAACTGCCTAGCCAGTTGTAGCTCAATCTTGGGTGCAATGATCTTGTTCCCAAACTGACTGACTGTGTGGAAGCTCATTGATTTAACGTTACATTAGCCTACATGCTACTGTCGTGTCTTTGGCTATGCCGGATTAAGTGATATGACATGCTATTCTATAAATAATTTATCCGTAATAATATCACCTAAATGAGCTAATCATGTAAATGTAATTAACTAGAGAGTCGGACACCACAAAATAATATTTATAGAGCTGTTATCTTCCGAATAAACTCTTAAAGACCTAGTAATATGTAAACATCAATAGCAGTCAATATTAATCGTCCTCTTAATTTAGTCTCATCTGAAAGTTGTAAATTCTTGGTTATCTGCACGAACCCTGGCTAACAATTTGAATCAGCAATACAAAATTGGGTTTAATTATTTATTTACTAAATACCTAACTAATCACACAGAATTACACATAGACATAATTTAATCATAACTTGATTACAAATTACATCATAAAGGAAAACGTCCTTAGCGGGCTGAACAGATATGACAGCTTGTTACACAAAGGAAAAGGGCTGGGTTTGAGTGAAAGAGCGGGAAGACTGAGGGCCACAGGGAAAAGCTGTGCTATCGTAAATACAGTATCTTATGCATTCTAAATTACCGCCCATTTGGAAAAGGAAAATGCAATAAATATTTACTCTGAGCTGCGCTTCGGTAGGTTGGTGGTAGATGGAAGGCCGTGTTGCCAAACCAAGTCCTTTGAAGAATGTCTTTGGTTGTCATTTGGATACGTTGTAGTAACGTCGTTGGGTGATAGATGGGATACTCTGTCTGTTCCTTCCTAACCCTTGTTGCATCTGCTGTTGCTAACTCAACGGGTAGGAGGTATCACTTCTATAGTGAATAAGAGTTCAACGTTCATACCATTCGCAACCAAAGCTCACACTGATGTTGGCTTCATTCTGTAGTTATTATCTGAAACATTCTGACATAGGACCGTCGTCCTCACATCCTCGGAACAGGAGGTTATATTGTCATCAAGGGCTTATATTTGAAGGGAGAGGAGGGCGTGTTTGAAAAGTTTTATAGCCCATATCCCTTCACAGGGGCGTGCCACTGATTGAGCAGGGTCTTATGAAAACCCAAATGTCACATTTTAGAAGCTAAAATCACATTTCATACCATCACGAATAATTTCATATTCAAACATTTAAATTGAACAACAATTCCATGTGAATCCGATAACTCTAATGTGTAGACTTTTATATCATCTTATCATTGATGAGAATGTCTCAGATGACAACCGAACTGACATCATATTCATTAAGTACCACTGCATATGTTCAATTGTTCGGATTACCAGAATATAATTAATTTCCCCCCACCTACTGATGTTCCCAGAATCTCTATGTTAACCAAGGGTTTTGCAAATGTAACCTCAGTATGGAGAATAAAAAGCGGGGAAGAGGTATTTATGACTGTCATAAACCTAACCCCCAGGCCAACGTCATGACACAATAGTAAAGTAAAGACATAGCTGTCGGCTATATTAGCCATGACTTACCGTTCTTTTACCGTTCTTTGTGCAGCTTCAAATGTCGAACAAAGTTGGAAATTGTTGCACCTCCGTCTGTAATTTTCTTCCCGCATGTTTTGCAAGTTGCAATCCGTTTTTTGTTTATACAGCGCCGTCTTTATATCCGAAAATAATACTTTTGGGTATCGTCTTTCCAAGGGCTCCATCTGAATTCACTCACCGACGTTCCTCTGTACTGCCACGCTCAACTGTTTCTCAGCTGGCACAGATTGATTGGCTGCTGTCTGATTCAAACTGTAATCTGTTAAATGAAGAGTTGATGCGCTGCACACTTTTTATAACAGTATAATTTTTTATATTTGGGCTTGGGGAGAGTATCAAGTCAGGTTGAGTCAAAAGGCTCAATTCCAAGTCAAGTAACGAGTAAGTCGAGTTGCAAGTCATCATATTTGTGAGTCCACACCTCTGCCATGTACTGTAAGATTGTATCAGAAAATAAAACATGTGTAATATATAAATATTTAAAATATAAAATATATATAAATGTCTTTCCCCAACAGCTGTATATTGCAAAATAAACATCTCACTGATGGATGGTTCTATGATGTTTTATTTGTGTTTCCTGCAACAGCAGATCTACTGGGGTTTACAGTATATCAAATCAAAATCAAATAAAATTGTATTTGTCACATGCGCCGAATACAACAGACCTTACAGTGAAATGCTTACTGCTCTGTATGGACCTACTGTGGTTTACAGTATGCATGGACCTACTGTGGTTTACAGTACGCATGGACCTACTGTGGTTTACAGTATGTATGGACCTACTGTGGTTTACAGTACGCATGGACCTACTGTGGTTTACAGTACGCATGGACCTACTGTGGTTTACAGTACACATGGACCTACTGTGGTTTACAGTACACATGGACCTACTGTGGTTTACAGTACGTATTGACCTACTGTGGTTTACAGTATGTATGGACCTACTGTGGTTTACAGTACGCATGGACCTACTGTGGTTTACAGTATATATGGACCTACTGTGGTTTACAGTATGTATTGACCTACTGTGGTTTACAGTACGCATGGACCTACTGTGGTTTACAGTATTTATGGACCTACTGTGGTTTACAGTATGCATGGACCTACTGTGGTTTACAGTACGCATGGACCTACTGTGGTTTACAGTACGCATGGACCTACTGTGGTTTACAGTACACATGGACCTACTGTGGTTTACAGTATGTATGGGCTTACTGTGGTTTACAGTATGTATGGACCTACTGTAATTTACGGTAAGTATGGACCTACTGTGGTTTACAGTATGTATGGACCTACTGTGGTTTACAGTATGCATGGACCTACTGTGGTTTACAGTATGTATGGGCCTACTGTGGTTTACAGTATGTATGGGCCTACTGTGGTTTACAGTATGCATGGGCCTACTGTGGTTTACAGTATTATGGACCTACTGTGGTTTACAGTATGTATGGGCCTACTGTGGTTTACAGTATGTATGGGCCTACTGTGGTTTACAGTATGTATGAAAGGTAGTTCTCACAGGTAGTTATTTTGTGTATCTTCTTTCCTCATAGTCAAACCTGGGAATGTTGCTGTTCAATGCAAATGTATATTGTCACAGATTATTGATCACCTGTTAACCTGATCACAAGTAGCTAACAATACTACAGTATATTGAGTAAATATATTTCAAAGTGTATAAAGTAAACAAGTAATTACATGTTAATGAGTACAATGTGCTACATGGTTTCATCATAAACTGTGTCACAGCTGATAAAACTAATGTCACGTTCTGACCTTTATTTCCGTTGTTTTGGTAGTTATTTAGTATGGTCAGGGCGTGAGTTGGGTGGGCAGTCTATGTTTGTTTTTCTATGTTTTGGGGCATTTCTATGTTTTCGGCCTAGTATGGTTCTCAATCAGAGGCAGGTGTCATTAGTTGTCTCTGATTGAGAATCTTACTTAGGTAGCCTGGGTTGCACTGTTTGTTTGTGGGTGATTGTCTATGTTGATGGCTTGTTTCAGCACAGTCCATATGATTAGCTTCACGGTTGTTATTTTGTTTACTGGTTTTGTATAGTTTTCAGTGTTCACTACTTTCTTTATTAAAGGTTGACCATGGACACTTACCACGCCGCGTATTGGTCCTCAGATCCTTTTCGCCTCTCCTCTTCAGATAAAGAGGAGGACGACCGTGACAACTAATGGAAGTTGCTAAGCAATTTATCCTGCTATCACAGAGGTGTTTAATATTGTGTTATTAATTACAGTCAATTAATTATTGCATAAATTATTAATGACACTTTAATCCCCACAATAATATACAGTGGGGAGAACAAGTATTTCATACACTGCTGATTTTGCAGGTTTTCCTACTTACAAAGCATGTAGAGGTCTGTAATTTGTATCATAGGTACACTTCAACTGTGAGAGACAGAATCAAAAACAAAAATCCAGAAAATCACATTGTATGATTTTTAATTAATTAATTTGCATTTTATTGCATGACATAAGTATTTGATCACCTACCAACCAGTAAGAATTCCGGCTCTCACAGACCTGTTAGTTTTTCTTTAAGAAGCCCTCCTGTTCTCCACTCATTACCTGTATTAACTGCACCTGTTTGAACTTGTTACCTGTATAAAAGACACCTGTCCACACACTCAATCAAACAGATTCCAACCTCTCCTCAATGTGCAAGACCAGAGAGGGTGTAATAACATCAGGGATAAAATTGTAGACCTGCACAAGGCTGGAATGGGCTACAGGACAATAGGCAAGCAGCTTGGTGAGAAGGCAACAACTGTTGGCGCAATTATTAGAAAATGGAAGAAGTTCAAGATGACGGTCAATCAGCCTCGATCTGGGGCTCCATGCAAGATCACACCTCGTGGGGCATCAATGATCTTGAGGAAGGTAAGGGATCAGCCCAGAACTACACGGCAGGACCTGGTCAATGGCCTGAAGAGAGCTGGGACCACAGTCTCAAAGAAAACCATTAGTAACACACTACACCGTCATGGATTAAAATCCTGCAGCACACGCAAGGTCCCCCTGCTCAAGCCAGCGCATGTTCAGGCCCGTCTGAAGTTTGCCAATGACCATCTGGATGATCCAGAGGAGGAAAGGGAGAAGGTCATGTAGTCTGATGAGACAAAAATAGAGCTTTTTGGTCTAAACTCCACTCGTCGTGTTTGGAGGAAGAAGGATGAGTACAACCCCAAGAACACCATCCTAACCGTGAAGCATGGAGGTGGAAACATCATTCTTTGGGGATGCTTTTCTGCAAAGGAGACAGGACGACTGCACCGTATTGAGGGGAGGATGGATGGGGCCATGTATCGCGAGATCTTGGCCAACAACCTCCTTCCCTCAGTAAGAGCATTGAAGATGGGTCGTGGCTGGGTCTTCCAGCATGACAACGACCCGAAACACACAGCCAGGGCAACTAAGGAGTGGCTCCGTAAGAAGCATCTCAAGGTCCTGGAGTGCCCTAGCCAGTCTCCAGACCTGAACCCAATAGAACATCTTTGGAGGGAGCTGAAAGTCTGTATTGCCCAGCGACAGCCCCGAAACCTGAAGGATCTGGAGAAGGTCTGTATGGAGGAGTGGGCCAAAATCCCTGCTGCAGATTGTGCAAACCTGGTCAAGAACTACAGGAAACGTATAATCTCTGAAATTGCAAACAAAGGTTTCTATACCAAATATTAAGTTCTGCTTTTCTGATGTATCAAATACTAATGTCATGCAATAAAATGCAAATTAATTACTTAAAAATCATACAATGTGATTTTCTGGATTTTTGTTTTAGATTCCGTCTCTCACGGTTGAAGTGTACCTATGATAAAAATTACAGACCTCTACATGCTTTGTAAGTAGGAAAACTTGCAAAATCGGCAGTGTATCAAATACTTGTTCTCCCCACTGTAATTAACACAGATTAATTAACACATTGATTTATTTTTTATTCATTTAAATTCTAGAAAATCCTTAATTGGAGGAATCCATAGATAATTCCTTATGGCAACATGTGACCCGTGGAAGGGAAGGGTCTGAATGTGAGTGAGGGGGCTCTTCAAATACTTTTCAAGTGACACCTTATTAATGAGGGTTTTGGAAAATAGTTAACCGATTTAACAATGCTCCATGAAGGTTCTAACAATTATTTTAGTACTATTAGGCTTTTTGGGAAACGGTACTGTAGTGGCTTAACACTTAGTACTTATTTATAAAATAAGAAAGACTCTGAAGACAAGCAATTGAACTGGAGCTTCACATTTACTCAAACTAGTTAGTACCAGAATAACATAGAACAACACTGCGCATGACCAAGGGTGCTCCATCCTTAAAGGGGACATCAGTAATTAACAGAACATAACATTCCTTCTCTTATACAATCAGAGTTACTTTTACCAAACCACAACTGAAACATTTCCCAGAAGTTATTTTGCATCTTTTATTTTTAACAGTTCGTTTTTGTTTGTTTGTTTATAAGTCTAGTCTGTCTGGTGGACGGTGCCTTCGTTCTGGGTAGCGCCTCGGATTGTCTGGAGGCTCTTGAACATCCTCAGTGTGTGCTTGTTCCATTATAGCTTCTGCTATAGCAGCACTTTCATCAACACGTTCCCTTCTTTCAGCCTGGGGTCTATTTACTGCCCCACCGTCCTCTACAGTTCCCTGTGTGTCACTCTCAGGATCTCTCTGTGCCAGTTCTCTCTCGATTGTTGTGCTGTTTTCCGTGGAATGCATTTGGTTAATGTGACGCCGCCACATTATGTCTGGGCTCACTTGAACCTGGTAAGTTCTGGGTCCCGTTTGTGTGTGTACGGTCCCTCTTGTCCATTTCTGTAGTCTCGCACCATCACTTCCTGTCCTGTTTGGAGATGGCGCTCCCGGCCACCGGAGAGCATCTTGGCTTGTTTGTTCAGCACTTCATTACGCCTGTTTGGCTTCATGATGTCCAGCTGTGTGAGGAGAGGCCTCCCGAACATCAGTGCGGCTGGACTTTCATTTGTCGTGGCATGTGGGGTGTTTCGGTAGGAGGCCAGGAACTTGGCCAGTTTTGTTTGCAAAGTCCCTTTGTCTCGTTTTGCTGCACAGAGTCCTTGCTTTAGGGTTTGCACAAAGCGTTCTGCCAGCCCATTGGTGGCAGGGTGGTACGGAGCTAAGGTTGAGTGTTTGATTCCATTTACTGACATGAATCTTGTAAACTCGTCACTTACAAACGCTTGCGCGTTGTAACTTAGCAGCTGCAGCGGCAAACCGAAGCGTGCAAACATTGTTCTGAGACACTCTATCGTCTGAGCTGAGGTGAAGGAGTCAGTGCAAAACACCTCTGGCCATTTGGAATGGGCATCAACTATAACCAGAAACATGTGCTTTTCAAAGGGACCAGCGTAGTCCACATGAATTCTCTGCCATGGCTCTGTGGGCCATTCCCATGAGTGGACTGGGACAGGAGCAGGCATGTGGAGGGTTTCCAAACATCCACTACAGTTCTTCACCATATTTTCTATCTGTTGATCCAGACCTGGCCACCAGATGTGGCTCCTTGCGAGCAGCTTCATTTTGACAATTCCAACATGACCTTCATGTATTTGCTGCAATACTAGATGTTTGCATTTCTGGGGTATCATGACTCTCATTCAAACATCCTTGGTAGTGTTGTAATTTCGTTTCTCTGCTGGAAATACGGAGTCAGCTCCTTTCTGCCAGTAGCTGGCCATCCTGACATGGTGTAGGTGTACAATTTTGACAAGGTCACATCTTTCCTTGTCTCCTGTTTGATAACTGTGCTTGTGACTGGTAGTGGCTCGAGCTGAGCGGTATGGAACATGTCCACTGCATCCACCCTCCTTTGTCTTTCTCTTGTACACGGCAGTCTGGATAATCCATCTGCATTTGTGTGGAGGGATGACGGCTTAAACTCAATGTCATACATATGACTGGCAAGGAACAGGGCATATCGCTGTAACCTGGCTGTTGTCATTGCCGGAATGCCTTTCTTTGGACTGAAAATGGAAAGCAACGGCTGGTGATCTGTAACCAGTGTGAAACGCCATATAGGTTATGGGTGGAATTTCTTGACGCCCCACACTAGTGCCAGTGCTTCTTTGTCGATTTGTGAATAGTTTTTCTCTGCATCATTCAATGTTCGTGACGCGAATGCAACTGGCCTCTCTGACCCATCTTTCAGTGTGTGTGAAAGGACTGCCCCTAAGCCATAAGGGGACGCATCACAAGCCAACTTCACTGGCATTTCAGGGTCATAATGCATCAGGACCTGTTCAGATGTTATGAGCCGTTTTGCCTCCAGAAATGCATTTTCACACTGCTCTGTCCACCGCCATGTCCTATTCTTTTCCAGGAGCTGATTTAGAGGCTGGAGTACTGCTGAAAGGTTTGGGAGGAATCTTCTGTAGTAATTGATCAGTCCCGTGAAAGATCTCACTTCTGTGATATTTTGTGGTCGTGGTGCCTGTACCACTGCCTCAATTTTGTCCTGTGTTTTGTGTAATCCATTGCAGTCAATTTCATGTCCACAGAAGACAATATTGTCTTTGAAGAACTCACACTTCTGTAAGTTTGCCTGTAGACCATACTCTTTCAATCTTTTCAGGACCTCTTCCAGGTTAGCCAGGTGCTCTTTATCGGTGCGTCCTGTTATGATCATGTCATCCAGGATACATTGGATTCCTGGGATTCCGTGCAAATCTGGTCAATAGTTCGTTGCCAAATGGCTAGGGCCGATGCAATGCCAAAAACCGGGCGGTTATACCTGTATAGACCTTTGTGTGTATTTATTGACAGGTACTGTTTGGAGCTCTCTTCAACCGGTAGCTGCAGGTAGCCTGTTTCAGATCGATTTTAATGAAGTGTTTCCCACCAGCTAGTGCAGCAAAGATGTCATCCAGACGTGGTAGGGGGTATTGGTCCACATGCAACATTGAATTCACAGTTACCTTGAAGTCCCCACACATTCTAACAGACCCGTCTTTCTTCACAATATGAACTATGGCTGTGGCCCATTCACTTCTGTCCACTTTCGTCAGGATCCCTGTATCCTGCAAGCGATCGATTTCCGCTTCCACCTTTGGTCTCATGGAGTATGGAACAGATCTGGCTTTGCAGAATTTTGGGGTTGCGTCATCTCTTAGTACAAGTTTGGCTGTAAAGCCTTTTACTGTTCCCATCTGATCACTGAAAACTGTGTTGTATTTCTTCAGCAAGTGTTCCAGTGTTTGGTCTGTGCCTTTCTCTTTGGACTGGAACGTGTGGAGCATTTTCAAGTCACACCAGTTCAGCTTTATTTTTGAAAGCCATTCCCTGCCAAATAATGGGGGGCCAGTTCCAGACACCACATACAGCTGTAACTGCTGTGTTTGCCCCCCATACCGCACTCTGACCTGCAACGCCCCCATTGGGCTCAATCTCTCTCCTGAGTAGGTCTTCAGCAACACATTTGTGTTCTTCAGCTTGATAGCCTTGAAGTGCTCATTGTAGACAGTAGTGGAAATTATAGACACTGCAGATCCTGTGTCCGGCTCCATTTTGAGGGGTTTGCCTTCGATATCTTGTGTCACCCATATTGTGCTACTGCTGGGAGAAGTCACTGTGTTTAACTCCATTGTACCAATTAATCGTTCATCTGAATCACTGCCAATGTTCCCTGCTAGTGCATTCACAGACCCTTTAATTTTTTCAGTTTTCCTGTTGTGACTGAATTTTGCTCTGCATGCTCTTTGAATGTGCCCCCTTCTACTGCATTTGTGACAAATTTCGTCTTTAAAACGGCAGTCCTCTGCTCTGTGACCATCTCTGTCAAACCTGTTGCATTTTTCGGCCACACGGGGCGCTGTCGGCTGCGTGAAAACTTATGCAGAGAAGTTTGAGAAAGGTCAGTAATTCTTTTACTTTGCAACTCAACTGCATCTTTAGTCGCGATTTCCATTGTCACAGCAATTTCAACAGGCTTTGCAAACATGAGATCTGATTCTGTGAGCAAACGTTTCTGAATGTGTTCATGTTTCAGTCCACAAACAAATCTATCCCTTAATATGTCATTTAGGTTCTCTCCAAACTGGCAATGTTCCGACAGTTTCTTCAACTCTGCTACATATGTACTAACACCCTCCCCCTCATTCTTATCTCTCTTGTGGAAACGAAAACGTTCCGCGATGAGGAGTGGTTTAGGTGATAGGTGATTTTGCAATATCTCCACAATCTCTGTGAATGTTTTATTGGAGGGCTTCAGAGGGGCAGTCAGATCTCTTAGCAAACTGTACGTTTTTGGGCCAATTAAACTCAACAACGCTGGCACTGTCTTTTTATCAGCAATGTCGTTTGCAATGAAGTACTGTTCCAGTCGTTCAATGTAACTTGCCCAGTTTTCTTGCGTGTCATCAAACACTTCTATTTCCCCGATGCTAGCCATTCTCTTTACCTCCGGCTCCACGGGTCTTTGATCTGCCGCCTCGTTCTCGTCAGCTCTCCCCTCGTCTTCACTGCTTGCTAGCTGTTGTGCTACAGGGTCAAAATCTTCCTCTCTTCCTACGAGCTCCATCTGTATTCGTGATGCACACTGCAGGTAATCATCCTCGTCGCCATTGTAGTGTCTTAAAACTTAGTACTTATTTATATAATAAGAAAGACTCTGAAGACAAGCAATTGAACTGGAGCTTCACATTTACTCAAACGAGTTAGTACCAGAATAACATAGAACAATACTGCGCATGACCAAGGGTGCTCCATCCTTAAAGGGGACATCAGTAATTAACAGAACATAACAGGTACTTTGTATTTTACTTTTTCAATCATCAAGCAGCAGCTTGAACTTAACATGAAAAGTAACTATTGTTTCATTCAAATTATTGTTGTTGCATAATTATGTTATTTATGCCATGCATAGAGGTAGCATAGAATTTGCCAATCAAATCATCTCAATCGCTCCAATCAATCCAGATGAAAGGGACCAGTCTGAGGTGGATTATGAAGCTGGCTTCCCCCCTCCACTTTAGATCCCTTGGGGTCATGTGCAGCACTGTACAATATTGCTGCTAAGCTGCTTACTGTTAGAGACCTGTGGAGCAGGCCTGAAAAGCACAAGAAGATTTGACACTATCTACAGCGGCATCAAACATGTATTAATGACATAATCACAGGGCTCTTTGACGATTGGATTGGCCTCAAATGAAAGCACTCTTTAAAGCCTTGTTGTTGTGTTTTTTATCAAACAAAAGCTGAAAGCGTTAGTGCTGACCAGTTTTATTTATTACTAGGGTCTTTCATTTAAAGTTCTGCCTCTGCTACCTTTGAGGAAAATGTGTATACTTTCTACATGCTGTGTCTCAACACACTTGCCTCATTTCTAATCATTTACAGATGTATTTGGCTTCACAATACATTGTACCAATAACAACACAATCCCTATATCATTTGGCTAATTGAGCTCAATTACTTAACAACTTGAGTTCAATTACTTAACAACTTGTTTTATGTTGCCAACAGTTTGACATCAGAGTGAATAGGGATGGGTGGATTTCATTAAAGCCAATTCTCCTCTCCTTTTCCCTAGTGGCTCTTCCCCTCCTTGCTTTAAACCCTGTGATGTTGTCATAATGGGTTCAAGGTAAAATCACAAAGAAAGGACAGTGAGTGCACTTGCATAAATTTGCTTCTTCAGAGCATAGCCAGAAACAAATAGGCTTATGCAGACCCTTGACCAAATGCCCTCCATCTTTCAAATGAATACACATGCTATCACTCTCATCCTTTCTGTCCCAAAATGGCCTTTACCATAAAATACCCAAAGATGACTTTTTGGGTCAGGACCTTCCAAATAAAGGAAGCATCTTGTTATAGAAAAGCCTTACACGGAGCCCAAACCGGCTGCGCGCGTGCGCTATCGTGCATACATTTATTTTGTCCCCCTACACGACACGATCACAACACGCAGGTTAAAATAGCAAAACAAACTCTGAACCAATGACATTAATTTGGGGACAGGTCGAAAAGCATTAAACATGTCAAATTCGATCCCTAGTCATTTTTATTTAAACAAAATATTTTTCCCCTTTTTTCTCACCAATTTCATAGTATCCAATTGGTAGTAGTTACAGTCTTGTCTCATCGCTGCAACTCCCATACGGACTCGGGAGAAGCGAAGGTCAAGAGCCATGCGTCCTCCGAAACACAACCCAAACAAGCCGCACTGCTTCTTGACACAATGCACATCCAACCCGGAAGCCAGCCGCACCAATGTGTCCGATGAAACACCGTACACCTGGCGACCTGGTCAGCGTGCACTGCGCTCGGCCCGCCACAGGAGTCGCTAGTGCGCAATGAGACAAGGATATCCCTGCCGGCCAAACCCTCCCTAACCCGGGCGACGCTGGGCGGCCAATTGTGCGTTGCCCCATGGACCTCCTGGTCATTGCCTGCAGCAACAGAGCCTGGGCTTGAACCCAGAATCTCTGGTGGCACAGCTAGCACAACTTATTGTGGGAAGCTTGTGGAAGGCTACACGAAATGTTTGACCTAAATGAAACAATTTAAAGGCAATGCTACCAAATACTAATTGAGTTTATGCAAACTTCTGACCCACTGGGAATGTGATGAAAGAAATAAAAGCTGAAATAAATAATTCTCTCAACAACCAACCAAGCCACTGCCTGTTCCCTCCGCCACCATCCATAAGATGAGGTCAGTATAGGTGCATCAAAGCTGGGACCGAGAGACTGAAAAACAGCTACTATCTCAAGGCCATCAGACTGTTAAACAGCCATCACTAACACAGAGAGGCTGCTGCCTACATACAGACTTGAAATCATTGGCCACTTTAATAAATGGAACACGAGTCACTTTAATAATGCCACTTTAAGAATGTTTAAATATCTTGCATTACTCATCTCATATGTACAGTGGCAAGAAAAAGTATGTGAACCCTTTGGAATTACCTGGTTTTCTGCATAAAATAGTCATACAATTTAATTTGATCTTCATCTAGGTCACAACAATAGACAAGCAAAGTCTGCTTAAACTAATAAAACACAAACAATTATACATTTTGGTCTCTTTAGTGAACACACTGTGTAAACATTCACATTGCACGGTAGGGAAAGTACGTGAACCCTTGGATTTATCTGGTTGACCCTTTGGCAGCAATAACCTCAACCAAACATTTTCTGTAGTTGAGGATCAGACCTGCACAACGGTCAGGAGGGATTTTGGTCCATTCCTCTTTACAAAACTGTCAGTCCAGCAATATTCTTGGGATGTCTGGTGTGAACTGCTCTCTTGGGGTCATGCTCCCATCTCAATCGGGTTGAGGTCAGGACTCTGACTGGGCCACTCCAGAAGGTGTATTTTCTTCTGTTGAAGCCATTCTGTTGTTGATTTGTTTTGGGTCGTTGTCCTGTTGCATCACCCAACTTCTGTTGAGCTTCAATTGGTGGACAGATAGCCTAACATTCTCCTGCAAAATGTCTTGATAAACTTGGGAATTATTTTTTCTGTCGATAATAGCAAGCTGTCCAGGCCCTGAGACAGCAAAGCAGCCCCAAAACGTACCATGATGCTCCCTCCACCATACTTTACAGTTGGGATGAGGTTTTGATGTAGGTGTGCTGTGCCTTTTTTTCTCCACACACAGTGTTGTGTGTTCCTTCCAAACAACTCAAACTGTAGTTGAATCTGTCCACAGAACATTTTGCCAGTAGCACTGTCAAACATCCCGGTGCACTTTTGCAAACGTCAGATGGGCAGCAATGTTTTTTGTGGACAGCAGTGGCTTCTTCCGTGGTTTCCTCCCATGAACACCATTCTTGTTTAGTGTTTTATGTGTCGTAGACTCATCAACAGAGATGTTAGCATTATGTAAGTCTTTAACTGACACTCTAGGATTCTTCTTAACCTCATTGGGCATTCTGTGCTGTGGTCTTGCAGTCATCTTTGCAGGATGGCCACTCCTAGGGAGAGTAGCAACAGTGTTGAACTTTCTCCATTTAAAGACAATTTGTCTTACCGTGGACCAATGAACATCAAGGCTTTATGAGATACTTTTGTAACCCTTTCCAGCTTTATGCAAGTCAACTATTCTTAATCGTAGGTTTTTTGATATCTCTTTTGTTTGAGGCATGGTTCACATCAGGAATGCTTCTTGTGAATAGCAAACTCAAATTGTGTTTGTTTTTATAGGGCAAGGCAGCTCTAACCAACATCTCCAATCTTCTCATTGATCGGACTCCAGGTTAGCTGACTCCTGACTCTAATTAGCTTTTGGAGAAGTCATTAGCCTAGAGGTTCACATACTTTTTCTAACCTACACTGTGAATGTTTAAATGATGTATTCAATATAGACAAGAAAAATACAATCATTTGTGTGTTATTAGTTTAAGCACACTATGTTTGTCTATTGTTGTGACTTAGATGAAGATCAGACCAAATTTGATGACCAATTTATGCAGAAATCCAGGTCATTCCAAAGGGTTCAGATACTTTTTCTTGCCACTGTATATACTGTATTTTATACCATCTTTTGCATATTGCCTTTGCCACTCTGTCATTGTTCATCCATATATTTATATGTATATATTCTTATTCCATTCCTTAACTTAGATTTGTGTGTATTGGGTAGTTGTTGTGGAATTGTTAGATTACATGTTAGAAATTGCTGCATTGTCGAAACTAGAAGCACAAGCATTTCGCTACACTCGCAATAACAGCTGCTAACCATATGTACGTTACCAATTAAATTTGATTTTGATTTAGCTACATCGCTACATGGATAAACAGTAGTGTGTAGTTCTAGTAGTTCGCTACACCGCTACATGGTAAAACAGTACTGTGTAGTTCCAGTAGTTAGCAACACACCTACACATGGCTAAAAGGTTCTTATCTATTGAAAACACTACAAAGATTTTAATTTAGTTTAACTACCACCAAGCTACTGTAAAATGTAGTTTAATTACTAGTCGGACTACATATAGTTCACGACTCCCCAACACTGTTAACGCTATGGCTAAGTTAGCACTTAACGAATACCAACCGTCCACGCTTTTGGTAAAGTTTGTAGCATGTTAGCCTTCGAAGCCAAATTCACTGCAGTATGTATCTACATCGAGTATGTGCAGTTCTCTATATGCTATCATTATATGTCTGGAAAATCCTTGAAAAGTGGTTGGTCATGCTGGGAGCAGAGTCACAGCCAGGTGTTACCTCTTCACACATGTTTAGTGACAAGCCTCCTGGTGTCACCTGCTGTTTCCCACACTCACCCCCGATCCCGATTCAGCTATTCTTTGACAGATCCTGGAATCCTCAGGGTGGAAAATATGCTGTGGCACACATTAAAGAGAGATGTAGTTGGCAGCTGGGATAGCAACACATTAAAGAGAGATGTAGTTGGCAGCTGGGATAGCAACACATTAAAGAGAGATGTAGTTGGCAGCTGGGATAGCAACACATTAAAGAGAGATGTAGTTGGCAGCTGGGATAGCAACACATTAAAGAGAGATGTAGTTGGCAGCTGGGATAGCAACACATTAAAGAGAGATGTAGTTGGCAGCTGGGATAGCAACACATTAAAGAGAGATGTAGTTGGCAGCTGGGATAGCAACACATTAAAGAGAGATGTAGTTGGCAGCTGGGATAGCAACACATTAAAGAGAGATGTAGTTGGCAGCTGGGATAGCAACACATTAAAGAGAGATGTAGTTGGCAGCTGGGATAGCAACACATTAAAGAGAGATGTAGTTGGCAGCTGGGATAGCAACACATTAAAGAGAGATGTAGTTGGCAGCTGGGATAGCAACACATTAAAGAGAGATGTAGTTGGCAGCTGGGATAGCAACACATTAAAGAGAGATGTAGTTGGCAGCTGGGATAGCAACAGAGTTCAAGAAGATTTTCAGAATCTCTACCGCATCAGAGGCTTTCTTTCCGCATTTAATGTCTGTCTTAAATAAAGAGTGAATAATCACAAGCCCTCTCAGATGTAATGTGTTTATAACATGTTTATATTAATAAATAGCTGATGGTACGAGTTGATGGCGGATAGATCATGAGTTAATTCAGTATACTTTGATCCACCACAGCATTGCAGGTACAGATAAGTACTTCAAAAGGAATTTTGAAATATTCAGCCATATTCATCCTTTTCAAATATCCACTTTAGAACAAGATGGTTCATTTTAAGCTTGATTTCATGTATCATACCTCTATTCACAGATTGCTTTCATCACAAACAAAAAGCTCCAAATAGAAACATTGATGTATGATCCATAAAGGTGCATTCGAAAAAGATTCACAAACAAAAGACGAAGAGGGGGGCAGGAAACAACATCCATTCTTACCAGCGAGGGGCTCAGGGTAATAGCTTGTTGTCAGTTCCTAATGCCATCCTTCCTCCCGCTTCCAGCTGTGGAGTTTGTCCCCATATCCTGTTCCACATCAATGAGGGTTGTGTAATTAGACCAAAGTTGTCCAAACTATTATTACTGCGGCCTCTTCTGTGGGTGGGGGTAATTACGAGGCCTGAGCGGTACACTGGAGAGCAACAATCAAAGACATGCAAATGAGCCGGAGCGAATGCATTAGCTAGTTTCCTACATCAAGACTGGTTGGTTGGATTGGATCAGCTGACATCGACTCAATGGGTAAGAGTGTTGCCATGACACCCAAAATGCTGTTTTATTTTTTTGTATCTGTCTTGTGGCGACTCTAAATCTGATTAAATCATTTTCTAATGAGACAAAGCATACAGTGAGGGAAAAAGTATTTGATCCCTGCTGATTTTGTACGTTTGCCTACTGACAAAGAAATGATCAGTCTATAATTTTAATGGTAGGTTTATTTGAACAGTGAGAGACAGAATAACAACAAAAAAATCCAGAAAAACGCATGCCAAAAATGTTAGACATTGATTTGCATTTTAATGAGGTAAAGAAGCATTTGACCCCTCTGCAAAACATGACTTAGTACTTGGTGGCAAAACCCTTGTTGGCAATCTCAGAGGTCAGATGTTTCTTGTAGTTGGCCACCAGGTTTGTACACATCTCAGGAGGGATTTTGTCCCACTCCTCTTTGCAGATCTCCAAGTCATTAAGGTTTCGAGGGCTTTTGTTTGGCAACTCCAATCTTCAGCTCCCTCCACAGATTTTCTATGGGATTAAGGTCTGGAGGTCTTGAGATCATTGACAAGACCCTCCCGTGTAGTTCTGGGCTGATTCCTCACCGTTCTCATGATCATTGCAACTCCACGAGGTGAGATCTTGCATGGAGCCCCAGGCCGAGGGAGATTGACAGTTCTTTTGTGTTTCTTCCATTTGCGAATAATCGCACCAACTGTTGTCACCTTCTCACCAAGCTGCTTGGCGATGGTCTTGTAGCCCATTCCAGCCCTGTGTAGGTCTACAATCTTGTCCCTGACATCCTTGGAGAGCTCTTTGGTCTTGGCCATGGTGGAGAGTTTGGAATCTGATTGATTGATTGCTTCTGTGGACAGGTGTCTTTTGACACTTTAAGAGCACACTCTTAAAGGGATCACTCCTAATCTCAGCTCGTTACCTGTATAAAAGACACCTGAGAGACAGAAATGTTTCTGATTGAGAGGGGGTCAAACACTTATTTCCCTCATTAAAATGCAAATCAATTTATACAATTTTTGACATGTGTTTTTCTGGATTTTTTTTGTTGTTATTCTGTCTCTCACTGTTCAAATAAACCTACAATTAAAATTATAGACGGATCATTTCTTTGTCAGTGGGCAAATGTACAAAATCAGCAGGGGATCAAATAGTTTTTTCCCTCACTGTAAATAACAATAATGCTCACAAGAAAACGCTTGTCAAATTGGCTTGTCATCTCAGATCAGATTCGCATAGCTATATTTGACACTAGCAACATTCTCATAATCCAATAACATTCTTCCATATTGCGCTCCTCCAACATACTGTACACCCATTGTGTTAATATTCGTTGTATTGGTTCAGTCGGATCAGTCCACAGACTCTACTCTCTATTACTCTAGAGCAGTGTTAGAATGCTCCCCTGGTGCTAAATCAACATCAGTCTGGGGTCATCAAACTGTAAAGGGTGGCCATTGATTTATTCACTAAGCCTGTGAAATACGGGGCCTTTAATTCAAGTTCCCAACCGGTCCAGAGCAGATACATGGAGGGACAGAGTGGGATGAGGGATGAGGGATGGGATAGAGAGAGAGGAAGAAGAGAGAGAGCGAGGAAAGAGAGAGGAAGGAGTGAGAGAGATACTACTTTTATTATTAATGCCTTATTGCTGTTGGTCCCACCATTTTTTGTTATTTGTATACCTTGACAATATAAGTAACTTAACTTGCCTTGTTAATAAGGTCTACTGAATTGCATTGAAATTGAGAGGGGGGAAGAGAGAGAGAGAGAGAGAGAGAGAGAGAGAGAGAGAGAGAGAGGAAGGAGAGAGAGAGAGAGAGAGGGGTGAACTCCCATATCTACTGGGTGAAATTCCACAGTGTGCCATCACAGCAGCAAGATTTGTGACCTGTTGCCACGAGAAAAGGGCAACCAGTGAAGATCAAACACCATTGTAAAAAATACAACCCATATTTATGCTTATTTATTTTATCAATGTGTCCTTTAACCATTTTTACATTGTAAAAAACTGTATATATATAATATGACATTTGTAATGTCTTTATTGTTTTGAAACTTCTGTATGTGTAATGTTTACTGTTAATTTTTATTGTTTGTTTCACTTTATATATTCACTTTATATATTATCTACCTCACTTGCTTTGGCAATGTTAACACATGTTTCCCATGCCAATAAAGCCCTTGAATTGAATTGAATTGAATTGAGAGGTGACTAGCTAGTTAGGGAAAACAGGGAATAGAGGCAGGGTTGGCTAATATTGCGTTAGCAGGATTATAAATGGTTCGACATCCATTATTGAATATTAGAGAGCGATCTTTTCAGTAGTCTGCACAGGAATTAAATTAATACTGTACTGTCTAAACAAATGGTTGAGGGATTGTCCTTCAGAGGAGGATGTTTATGTGGAGAATAAGACAATTATCCACCACTTACTGCAGGCCAATACAGAGTTGACAGTATGTAAACTGGTTGCTTCAATAATCAGTTGTGTAAAGTACTTAAGTAAAAGATACTTTAAAGTACTACTTCAGTACATTTTTTTGGGGTATCTGTACTTTACTTTACAATTTATATTTTTACTTTTACTTTTACTTCACTACATTCCTAAAGAAAATAAATGTACTTTTTACTCCATATATTTTCCCCGATACCCAGAAGTACATTTTGAATGCATAGAAGGACAGAACAATAGTCCAACTCACACACTAATCAAGGGGACATCAATGGTCATCCCTACTGCCTCTGATCTGGCGGACTCATTAAACACAAATGCCTTATTTGTAAATGATGTCTAAGTGTTGGAGTACCCTGGCTATCCATACATTTTAAAAACAATAAAATCATGCTGTCTGGTTTGCTAAATATAAGAAACGTGAAATGATTTATACTTTTACTTTTGATACATAAGTATATTTAAAACTAAAACACTTTTAGACTTTTACTCAAGTAGTATTTCACTGGGTGATGACAATTGGGTTCTATTTCCACCACTTTCAATAATACACACTATCACACCAATGTGAAATTGATACCTATCTCAGTAGAAATACTACCTATTTTGTTTGAAATAGATCAGCATGGTATGCATAGAGGGGCTCAAAGAAAACTAGTTGTGGAAAACTGACATTTACAATACAATTAGCTGAATATACAGTGCCTTGCGAAAGTATTCGGCCCCCTTGAACTTTGCGACCTTTTGCCACATTTCAGGCTTCAAACATAAAGATATAAAACTGTATTTTTTTGTGAAGAATCAACAACAAGTGGGACACAATCATGAAGTGGAACGACATTTATTGGATATTTCAAACTTTTTTAACAAATCAAAAACTGAAAAATTGGGCGTGCAAAATTATTCAGCCCCCTTAAGTTAATACTTTGTAGCGCCACCTTTTGCTGCGATTACAGCTGTAAGTCGCTTGGGGTATGTCTCTATCAGTTTTGCACATCGAGAGACTGAAATGTTTTCCCATTCCTCCTTGCAAAACAGCTCGAGCTCAGTGAGGTTGGATGGAGAGCATTTGTGAACAGCAGTTTTCAGTTCTTTCCACAGATTCTCGATTGGATTCAGGTCTGGACTTTGACTTGGTCATTCTAACACCTGGATATGTTTATTTTTGAACCATTCCATTGTAGATTTTGCTTTATGTTTTGGATCATTGTCTTGTTGGAAGACAAATCTCTGTCCCAGTCTCAGGTCTTTTGCAGACTCCATCAGGTTTTCTTCCACAATGGTCCTGTATTTCGCTCCATCCATCTTCCCATCAATTTTAACCATCTTCCCTGTCCCTGCTGAAGAAAAGCAGACCCAAACCATGATGCTGCCACCACCATGTTTGACAGTGGGGATGGTGTGTTGCTTTTACGCCAAACATAACGTTTTGCATTGTTGCCAAAAAGTTCAATTTTGGTTTCATCTGACCAGAGCACCTTCTTCCACGTTTGGTGTGTCTCCCAGGTGGCTTGTGGCAAACTTTAACCAACACTTTTTATGGATATCTTTAAGAAATGGCTTTCTTCTTGCCACTCTTCCATAAAGGCCAGATTTGTGCAATATACGACTGATTGTTGTTCTATGGACAGAGTCTCCCACCTCAGCTGTAGATCTCTGCAGTTCATCCAGAGTGATCATGGGCCTCTTGGCTGCATCTCTGATCAGTCTTCTCCTTGCATGAGCTGAAAGTTTAGAGGGACGGCCAGGTCTTGGTAGATTTGCAGTGGTCTGATACTCCTTCCATTTCAATATTATCGCTTGCACAGTGCTCCTTGGGATGTTTAAAGCTTGGGAAATATTTTTGTATCCAAATCCGGCTTTAAACTTCTTCACAACAGTATCTCGGACCTGCCTGGTGTGTTCCTTGTTCTTCGTGATGCTCTCTGCGCTTTTAACGGACCTCTGAGACTATCACAGTGCAGGTGCATTTATACGGAGACTTGATTACACACAGGTGGATTGTATTTATCATCATTAGTCATTTAGGTCAACATTGGATCATTCAGAGATCCTCACTGAACTTCTGGAGAGAGTTTGCTGCACTGAAAGTAAAGGGGCTGAATAATTTTGCACGCCCAATTTTTCAGTTTTTGATTTGTTAAAAAAGTTTGAAATATCCAATAAATGTCATTCCACTTCATGATTGTGTCCCACTTGTTGTTGATTCTTCACAAAAAAATACAGTTTTATATCTTTATGTTTGAAGCCTAAAATGTGGCAAAATGTCGCAAAGTTCAAGGGGGCCGAATACTTTCGCAAGGCACTGTAATAAAACAAACAATGATGTGAGGCAACAAGTTTGGGAGTGCGTACAGAGAGAGATCACAGATGCTGAGGTAATTGGTGAGCATTGATTGCGGTGGTTAACAGTGGCACGGAGATAATGACTGTAATCTATACAGACTGGTGTGCTCGGACACAACCCTCGTTGGTAGAGCAATGCTATGCTAAATCACTGTCATTCAAAAATGACACAGAAAAAAAACGGATGTTATCTCACAATACTCTCAAAATCATACGTAATAGACATTAAAAATGGTCAACTGCTGTCTGACACAGTGTTCAGGTTTAGTTGGTGAGGTAGCCCTTGATTCAGATAACGCTAGGCCTCCTACTTAGTGTATCAAGCAAATACTTGGTTTTATTTTAGTCCCTGGCCGCAGAACAGCTCATTGTGACAGTGTTGCAGGACAGAACATTCACTTTACCACCAGAAGAACATGAGTGGGTGGCTCTCTTACAATGAGAAAACTCGTACATTTCCACTTTGTCAAAATGGGTATAATGTAACTGTTGCATTTGACTCGTCACATAACCCGCCTTGAGCACACAGGATTGATTTCAGAGAGGAAGGAAGGGAGTGTGTAGGCAGGGCTGGATTCACCTCCACCAAGGGAAGTTAGCTAGAGCATTGAAATAGAAAGCGAAACACATTCATTTCTCGAGGATGTTTTGGCAGAGCTCACTTGTGTCTGTTTCGTGGGGGATATTAATATATTAGGAGCATGTGGTCCATGGTAACAGACTAGACGTGATAGAGTGTGATTGCTGCTGTTTATGATCTTCTTTACCACTTACTGTATGTACTCAGTGGAGGCTGCTGAGGGGAGGACAGCTCATAATAATGTCTGGAACGGAGCAAATAGAAGCATGGAAACCATGTGTTTGATGTATTTGATACCATTCCACTGATACCACTCCAGCCATTAACATGAGCCTGTGCTCCCCAAATAAGCTGGCATCAACCTCCTGTGATGTACATCTTCCTCATTTAACTGGGATATGTCTTCTGTAGACAGGTACAGGTAACTGCCAAAGTAAAGGAAACACCAACATAAAGTGTCTTAATAGGGCGTCGGGCCACCATGTGCCAGAACAGCTTGAATGCACCTTGGCATAGATCCTACAAATCTATTGGAGGGTTGCGACACCATTCTTCCACGAGAAATTCCATCATTTGGTGTTTTGTTGATTTACATTTGACATTTGCGTCATTTAGCAGACACATTTATCCAGAGCCACTAACAGTATTGAGTGCATACATCAGATACAGGTGTGCACACGTGGAGGTGGAGGAAAACGCTGTCTCAGGTGCCACTCCAGAATGGTGACTGAGATGGTCATGGCATACATCACTTTCATGGTCATCAAACCATTCAGTGACCACTCGTGCCCTGTGGGCATTGTCATCCTATGGGGGCATAGCCATGGTAACCAAAACAATGACCTGCCCAGTATTTTTCTACATGACCCTAAGCATTAATTTCTTAATTAACTCAGGAACCACACCTGTGTGGAGCACAGTAGGTTGGTGGCACCTTAATTGGGGAGGACTGGCTCGTGCTAATGGCTGGATCAGAATGAGTGAAATGGTAGCAAATACATCAAACACGTGGTTTCCATGTGTTTGACGCCATTCCATTCACTCTGTTCCACCCATTATTATGAGCCGTCCTCCCCTCAGCATCCTCCACTGGTGTGGAAGCACCTGCTTTCAATATACTTTGCATCCCTCATTTACTCAGGTGTATCCTTTATTTTGGTAGCTACTTGTACGTTTAGTGTCATCCACCTACACTACACTCACACAGGAGCATTATGGATAATGTTGACTCCCCTGACCTAGTGGAAACCTTTTGGCCTGCTTCAAGAATCTACCCAGCTGTGACTCATAATCATTAAACTATGCCAGCAGAAGCTTTCAGCGCATTAAAGAACAAGATCTGTGCGCAAGTACCTCATGTTGGTCAAATGTCAACACAGAACTACTTGAAAAGCCTACACACCCCCTCACATCGTTTTTCCAGAGCCTTCAGAAAGTACCCACACTCCTTGACGTATTCCACATGTTGTTGTGTTACAGCCTGAATTCAAATTCAAACAATACCCCATCATTTCAAAGAGAAAACATGTTTTAATAAATGTTTGCAAATTTATTGAGAATGGAATACAGAAATATAGTATTCAGACCCCTGAGTGAATGTATGTTAAAATCAACTTTGACAGATTACAGCTGTGAGTTTTTCTGGGTAAGTCTCTAAAAGCTTTGCACACCTGGATTGTACAATATTTGCCCATTATTCTTAAAAAATTCTTCAAGCTTAGTCAAATTGGTTGTTGCTGATTGCTAGACAACACTTTTCATGTCTTGCCATAGATTTTCAAGCAGATTTAAGTCAAAACTGTAACTCGGCCACTCAGGAACATTCAATGCCTTCTTGGTAAGCAACTCCAGTGTAGATTTAGCATTGTGTTTTAAGTTATTGTCCTGCTGAAAGGTGAATTCATCTCTCAGTGTCTGAGGGAAGGCAGACTGAACCAGGTTTTTCTCTGAGATTTTGCTTATGCTTAGCTCCATTCTGTTTCTTTTTTATCTTGAAAAACTCCCCAGTCCTTACTGATTACAAGCATACCCATAACACGATGCAGCCACCACTGTGCTTGAAAATATGGAGTTGTATGCTGTATATGCTGTATTTTATTTGCCCCAAACATACCACAAAAAGTGAAGGCTTTGCCACATTTTTTGTAGTATTACTTTAGTGCATTGTTGGGATGCATGTTTTGGAATATTTTTTATTCTTTACAGGCTTTCTTCTTTTCACTCTGTCAATTAGGTTAGTATTGTGGAGTAAATACAATAATGTTTTCTCCTATCACAACCATTAAATTCTGTAAATGTCTTAAAGTCCCCATTGGTTTCATGGTGAAATCCCTGAGCGGTTTCCTCAATCTCTGGCAACTGAGTCAGGAAGGATGCCTGTATCTTTGTAATGACTGGGTGTATTGATACACCATCCAAAGTTCACCATGCTGAAAGGGATATTCAATGTCTGCCTTTTTACATTTTTACCCATCTACTAATAGGCGCCCTTCTTTGTGAGGTATTGGAAAACCTCCCTGGTCTTCGTGGTTGATTGATTTTTTATGTAACCTTTGTTTAACTAGGCAAGTCAGTTAAGAACACATTCTTATTTACAATGACCAAAAGGCAAAAAGCCTCCTGCGGGGACAGAGGCCTGGGATTACAAATAAAAATAAATACTATATATATATATATATATATATATATATATGACAAAACACACAACACAACAAGAGAGACAACACAACACTACATCAAGAGAGACCTAAGACAACAACATAGAAAGGCAGCAACACATGACAACACAGCATAGTAGTAACACAACATAACAACAACATGGTAGCAACACAACATGGTGGCAGAACAAAACATGGTACAAACATTATTGGGCACAGACAACAGCACAAAGGGAAAGAAGGTACAGATAATTGCATGTGTGGGGTACAGCGATGAGGTAGTCCTAACTGTCATGACTGAGGGACCTTACAGATAATTAATTGTATGTGTGTTGTACAGCGATGAGGTAGTCCTAACTGTCATGACTGAGGGACCTTACAGATAATTAATTGTATGTGTGGGGTACAGCGATGAGGTAGTCCTAACTGTCATGACTGAGGGACCTTACAGATAATTGTATGTGTAGGGTACAGCGACGAGGTAGTCCTAACTGTCATGACTGAGGGACCTTACAGATAATTGTATGTGTGGGGTACAGTGATGAGGTAGTCATAAACAAATTAAGTTAAACACTATTAATGTACACAGAGTCCATGGAACTTTTACTCCTGAACTTATTTAGGCTTGCCATAGCAAAGGGGTTGAATACTTATTGACTCAAGACATTTCAGCTTCTCGTTTTTTATTAATTTGTTAATATTTCTAAAAAGATAATTCCACTTTGACATTATGGGGTGTTGTGTGTAGACCAGTAACAAACAAAACTAAATGTAATACATTTTTAATTCAGGTTGTAACACAACAAAATGTGGAAAAAGTCGAGGGGTGTGAATACTTTCTGAAGGCTCTGTATCTACTCATCAGTCAGTGAACCACCAGGCACTGGGAGAGATAGAACTGACCTAGTGTAGATTATAACACTTCAATGATTTATGACACTCATCAGTCAATGTCTTCCTGAAGGACATAACTAACTACAAATGCTCCAGAGCATGATTGTATATGAACAGAAACCAAAGATGAGGATATTGCAGGTTATCTTATTTATCAGAGCAGTAATCCAAGGTGAAGAGAAACAACTACAACAGATCTTTATCAACTGAGAACACATTCTCATTTACAGCAACGACCTGGGGAATAGTTACATGGGAGAGGGAGGATGAATGAGCCAATTGGAAGCTGGGGATGATTAGGTGGCCATGACGATACGAGGTCCAGATTGGGAATTTAGCCAGGATTTAGCTACTCTGAGTTCTGTATTCTCAAAAACACATATATACAAAAAGGTTAGCTGTCGGACTGGTGTGTTATACAAGACAGATATCTTCTAAATACTGTAATATTGAGAGCCTTGAGGCGTACTATTATTAAGTAGTGTATCTATGTTTGAAGTGACATTGAGGTATTCTCAGTGTTCAACACTCCGATGACATGTCAATCAACATACATAATAATGTCTGTTCATGCATTAAACATTCACATTAACTCATGTATTTGAAACAGTTTCCAACAATCAGCTGTTACAAAGAGCATTGACAGCATGGTGCCTGACTTCGGGTAATGAGGGGAAGAAAGAGAATGCGAGAATCACTAACCATTATTTTTACAAATGTAACCTTTGGAGGAAATTGGGACATGTGAAGCCTAAAAAGGGAATCACACATCAAGACAAATGGTCTCTATCTTAAAGGGACTGTTCGCCCATGTTACAAATGTGTGACTGAGTTGCTCTAATTCCTCAACGGCACAGCTGGCAGAGCTTAAAAAAGCACCTTATAGTTGAACATTCTTCTTGGAGTCACAACTGCATTGAAATGACTTAGGAACTCTGCATACTTTGGAGAGGTGTGGACACCTGCAGACACCAGGTAGTCCTCTCATTCAAACCTTTGTCATTTGTGTGTCTTATGTTGCAACTACCCCACATTTTCCAGGAATATTCTTATCATGTTACTGAATGTATCCAGAATATTTTCAGAAGCAGCAAAAAGTACAGAAAATGTCAAATGCACATAAAATCAACAGTGTAACGTTTGGATTCAGTCTTGCAGGTGAACTGTTGTATTCTCCCCTTTGGTTTTATAACACTTTCATAACCTCCCAACTGATCCCTTAAAATTGCTACCATGGTTTTGCATTTGCTTTTCATATTTCTTCTGTTAGAAACATTTCAATTTAGCCCTATCCATATGGACCTATTCCCACGAATGTGAGAGGTTAAACAGTCACATTAACTCATGTATTTGAAACAGTTTCCTACAATCAGCTGCTGCAAAGAGCATTGACCGCATGGTGTGTGGCTTTGGGTAATGAGGGGAAGAACGAGAGAGTGAAAATTGCTGCTTTATTTCCTATTCTTTTAACCTTTGGGAAAATGTAGACATTTGAAGCCTTAAATGGGAATCACACAATACTTATTTTCTCTATCTTAAAGGGGCTGTTCACCCAGATTACAAATGCGCGACTGAGTTGATGTAGGCACACAACTGTACTCGGTACGCTACTTTATTTATGACATGCTACCACTCCCATTGGTTTGCGCGCAACAATGTTAATACTAACTAGAGTAAGCAAACTATCCTGCATGGAGTGTATAAAACATTAGGAACACCTTCCTAATATTGAGTTGCACCCCCTTTTGCCCTCAGAACAGCCTCAAATCGTCGAGACATGGACTCTATAAGGTGTCAAGCGTTTCACAGGGATGCTGGCCCATGTTGACTCCAATGCTTCCAATATTTGTGTCAAGTTGGCTGGATGTCCTTTGGGTGGTGGATCATTCTTGATACACACAGGAAACTGTTGAATGGAACAGGAAACTGTTGACAAACCCACCAGCATTGCAGCTCTTGACACAAACCGATGCGCCTGGCACCTTGTACCATATCCCATTCAAATGCACTTTTGTCTTTCCCATTCACCCTCTGAATGGCAAACATACACAATCCATGTCTCAATTGTCTCAAGGCTTAAAAATAATTCTTTAACTGTCTCTTTCCCATCATTTACAATGATTGAAGTGGATTTAACAAGTTACATCAATAAAGGATCATCGCTTTCCCCTGGTTAGATCATGTCATGGAAAGAGCAGGTGTTCCTAATGTTTTGTACACTCAGTGTATATTGTTAGTCACTGACTGACTTACCATAGAGCGACACATTTCTCTGGATACATTTGTAATGTTTCATTCAATCAAAAGCCATACTGCCAATACCCTTCCTCAACTATGACCCACACCTGCTCAACTCCCAAGGAAATCACATCCTGTTCAGACAGAGGGCGAACCAGCCAAAGCAAGTGGACAGGGTGTTGTATGGGTCAGGGTGGGTGTTGTCTGACAAAATGGTCTAGTAGTCCAGAAACACCTTTCCCCCTTCCCTCCAGATGGCCAGAGGAGACTGCCAGGGCAGGGCTGGCCTGCCTGCACAACCATGACCTCCAGCTCTGGATCAATTAGCCCAACATTAATGTTGTTAGTCTGCTACAGAGATACAGAGATGCCATCTCTCATGAAAATCAGCTGAGAGGAATTCTCCGTATGTCTGTAAACATGGTTAAAGATGGAATCTGCAGTAGGGGAAACAGCGCCACTGTTTGTCCCAGAGCCTTTGTTATTGTTTTGTGGATGAGAATGGAGGAGAGAAGCATCCGACAGCGTGGTAATAACAATGTGCACTACATATTCTGTTGTTCTATCGCGTGTGTGATGATGTCAGAGGGAAAGTTAAAACAGTGATCGTTGTTTGCAGTAACTTCTTAGTGGTTGTAATATCCAAACGGACTAAGGATTACAGCTTTAAGAGATTGTATGTGTCATTTTAACATGAAAATAAATTACGT
This sequence comes from Oncorhynchus clarkii lewisi, assembly GCF_045791955.1. Lineage (NCBI taxonomy): Eukaryota > Metazoa > Chordata > Actinopteri > Salmoniformes > Salmonidae > Oncorhynchus > Oncorhynchus clarkii. The sequence goes on along the minus strand of NC_092153.1, from coordinate 10,782,214 downwards.
AAAATACAAGGAATGGGATATTCCTAAAATGACACCATTCCCAAGATCTTGGTTTTCCTTCATTGGGAGGATGTCAGCTCCACACCCCAGATCTATTAACAGATGGGAAAGTGTGCCTTGCTTCCTCCTCTCCTCTTATATGGAGGCAGGAGACCCATGTAGGCTACACTGCTCCGGGGACCATATGTTACTCTTTCCTTCAAGGAAGAGATGGAGGCATGGAGACTTGCCAAATCACATTGGCTAGACCCCAGGGACTTTCTCTATTGTGTCAGGGAGAGCTTTGATGGACTTCCTCCAACAATATGGACCATTTCAATTGACCCTCCAATAAACCACCTCTTCTGGTACTCCCCAAAGACCAAGAGACCCAAGCATCCATTGAGACAGTGAGTAACTGAAGTAGTCAGGGTCTGTGTGTCACACCCTGATCTGTTTCACCTGTCCTTGTGCTTGTCTCCACCCCCTCCAGGTGTCGCTCATCATTCCCAGTGTATTTTTATCTGTGCTTTCTATCTCTCTGTGCCAGTACGTCTTGTTTGTCAAGTCAACCAGCGTATATCTCCTTGCTCCTATTTTTCCCAGTCTCCTGGTTTTGACCCTTGCCTGTCCTGACACCGAACCCGCCTGCCTGACCGTTCTTACTGCCCTGACCTCGAGCATCCCTAATGCCTTGTACTGTTTTGGACTCGGACCTGGTTACTGAACCCCTACCTATCCTGACCTCGAGCCTGTCTAAAGCCCTGTACTGTTTGGACTCTGACCTGGTTTATGAACTGTACCCGACCTGCCTTTTGCCTACCCCTTGTGTTATAATAAATATAAGAGCTCAACCACCTGCCTCCTGTCTGCATATGGGTCTCGCCTTGTGCCCTTATACTGTTATTTCAAAACAGAGGTTATATTGTGCTGGGCATGACACAAACACTATCAGTTTTCTACCCAGAATACCTATGGTAATGTCTGGTTAACACCGTCATCTCCCGCAAGGAGACACATCAACAATCAGCATCATTAGTGTCTACTGGGTCTATATGAATGACCTACTGTACACTCACAAGAATCAATATGAATAATCCAAATGGAGTTTACATAACAGAGTATGGATAGCAGGCGTTCCCTATCTCCAATCTATTTCCAGCAGTAAATCATTCACCCACCGAGGCTACAAGAAACATTTACCACTTTGTAACAACATGGAAGGATAATGAAATAGAACATATAAATGTAGTTACACTGCGTGGATGGGAGGGAGATATCAATATCTCAGATGCTCCTGGTTGGTTTCTGCAGGAACACTCTCCTGTTTTCTATGGCTGGGAGTGAGGAGGTAGGTTCTCTATCTCTGCAATCATAATCAACATTGATTCGACTACACTACATGCACGCCAGCATGGATTCATCTGAAGGGAGACTACCTAGGTTTTCATCTTTTCTTATTTGGAATCTACCTGCAAAATGCAGACAGGATACGTGTGATCACAGATTCATATTATTCAGGAAAATGTACAGTGTAGTAATCTACAACTTTCTTCAGGCTTGCAGTGACCTGTATCTACTTATTTGTGGTTGGTGGAAAAGGATTAGTGATCAGAAAACACATTAAAATGTTGTTGGGTTACATTCTGCAGCTCAGTTGAAGAATACAAAAATCCACAAAATACCACAAGACTAATGTAGGTGTCTGAGTTTCCTGGAAGCCATACAACATGCCGCCAATGACAGTCCTCAGCTTGTAGTTGTCTCTAACTTACTCGTTTTACACATCCAGTGTTAATTGTCACCTATTTTAGATTTCGTTTTAGGCTTAGTCTTTATGACTAAAACACATTCTGATCTTAGTCACATTTTAGTCATTTCATCCTTCTTAGTTTTAGTTATGAACGGTCGACTAAAACTCTGGACAATTTTTGTCTAGTTTTAGTCAGTCATTTTAGTACTATTTTAGTCATTGTAGCGTTCTTCTGTTTTGTTAAATAGTTCATACAAAGCTCTAACTTAACTTCCATCATAGCTTCCACTCCCTTAGTCACAGCCATTTCAGTCACATAATAGTCAGTGCAATCTTTTCTATTAAATAATTAGGCTAATATTTAAGCTACCTGTATGTGCACATTCAGGTGGCCTTGTCCAACTAGGCCTACGATCCCCTTGTATACTTTAACTGGCAACATTGATATTGTGGCAGAGTGTAACCAATGCCAGCCATAATTAACCATATAACACTCCCCATCATAACCATCAAGGGGGTAAATAACTGGTTTTCTGAGAAAAGGGGAGAATTGAAGTTTCACAGAAATGGCAGAAATATTACTTGCACTCCTAATATTCAACAAATACCATTTGATTTTCCCAGAGGAAAAAAGCAACGTCAACCCGCATTTACGGACTGCAAGAGACCGCATCAATGAACAACAGCGCACATGGGAAAATAGAGCTTCTGATGAGATCAAAGCAAAAATAGCCTACATGAAAGTAAGAGGGAGAGTAATCATTATTGTTTCTAGTTCAGGTTAGTTACTCGTGAAGTGTCCTTGCTTTGCATCAGTTCAAAAGATTGATGAGTGACTGAAGAGACCGCCTGGGAGCTGTGTGGGAGAGCCCCCCAGATCAGCTCAATCAGACCGTGCAACTGAAAGATCTTAATTAATGAGAGGATTGCATGACATTCTGCATGCTTGCTTATGATTGGACAAAACATATGAAAAGGAGCATGTCCATTAGGAATTATTGTCTAGTCACATTTTCGACAACTAAAATGAAAAGTTATTTGTAATAGTTCTTGTTTTTTTCCAGGGTCTCCTCTCATTATCATAATAGTTTTGGTCAGGAAAAATAGGTGATTGACAAGTATTTTTCTTCATAGTTCTTGTCGACGAAATTATATCAAACTGTATCAAACTGACCGACTAAAGGTTACAAATACTTGAATTTACACAACAAACCCCCAGCAAGCTTAGTAATTAAAGCAGTGCAGTTGACAAAGCCCCCATGGTGGAGCTGAGGTCATTCTCACTGAGGTGGGATAGCTGATAAACACCTTAAAAGCCCAAACATTAAGCCTTTATTTATCTATCAGCTCTCACCATGAGAGAAGGTACAGACCCATATGCTGTGGCCCAGTGAGTTCTAGGTATGGAACCATAGGGAAGAGCCTTCTCTCTAGCAGATGTACAGAGTGTAATTACTGTTCACAAAGGGGGTTCTAGCAGCACGCTATGGGTCGCAGGTCCTGTCCTACACAGCCTTTCTCTAGGAAGAGCCCTCTGGGAAAGAGCCCTGATGGGGTGGGTTGAGTCCCTGTGCCCCCTGTCACCCCCTGCCTCATGCTGTCAGATATGTAGATGACCTTTGACCCCCAAAATGGTCCCTAGATGGAAACAGGGCATATGTGCCACTACCATCATGTTCAGTAGCAGGGCCATGTTTTGTAACCGTATGCTGGATAACGTGGAAAGGCAGCAGAGGCAGTCAAGAGAGGCGAATTACAAGGTAATTGGGGTGCAATTTTAGGAGAACATGACAGATTTGTGAGTTTAATGAGCATAGAATGTTTAGCATTTTAGTCTGTCATCTGATTTGAAATGGTTAGACATTATGTCCAAATTATTACAAGGCAATTGATTTAATGAGAAGCTGCAGAGCCAAAAGTCTGGTTTCTGACTACCAATGCATGAAGTGGTTGAAGCTGGTTTCACCATACATTTTTTTTTTACTTCAACATAGCCTACGTAACCATGAGTTATAGTCTATGGAACACACACAACTTGGAGGCAGTTGAAGTAAAGACACATTTGAACTGTATCCTTTCAGTTTCTCTACTAGTATAACTTCCATTTTCATTAGGCACTTTTATGGCCCTGTTCCCAGGTGAAAACCCCAGTAAGGTATGGCTGTTTCCTCCCCTAGTTATTAATCAAACAACAATCCTTCTAAAAGAACCCATAGGGCGGAATGCTCTATTCCCCCGACTACGACACGCCACTGACCAATTTCCCATCAGGCACAGTGACTCACCCCCATGTTGGTAGAAGCTGCAGCGAGACTTTATTACCTCAGCACAGGCAGACAGGGAGTCATAAAGCTGACAGGTGTGATAACTCGTCCCCACATTGTCAGGGTGGAGCGAGGGATGGGACAGAGGTGTGATGGGGAAGGGCAGGAAGTGATCATCTTTGGAGGTGCTGAATGGTGCTGAATGGTCCAGCGACACGTCGCTGCCATGCGCCAGCCAGGATCTGACAGAGTGAGAGAGAGCCGTGGACAGTGATTGGTGACTGAATGGTCCAGCGACACGCCGCTGCCATGCGCCAGCCAGGGACTGGCAGAGTGAGAGAGAGCCGTGGACAGTGATTGGTGACTGAATGGTCCAGCGACACGCCGCTGCGATGCGCCAGCCAGGGACTGGCAGAGTGAGAGAGAGCCGTGGACAGTGATTGGTGACTGAATGGTCCAGCGAAACGCCGCTGCCATGCGCCAGCCAGGATCTGACAGAGTGAGAGAGAGCCGTGGACAGTGATTGGTGACTGAATGGTCCAGCGACACGCCGCTGCCATGCGCCAGCCAGGGACTGGCAGAGTGAGAGAGAGCCGTGGACAGTGATTGGTGACTGAATGGTCCAGCGACACGCCGCTGCGATGCGCCAGCCAGGGACTGGCAGAGTGAGAGAGAGCCGTGGACAGTGATTGGTGACTGAATGGTCCAGCGAAACGCCGCTGCCATGCGCCAGCCAGGGTCTGACAGAGTGAGAGAGAGCCGTGGACAGTGATTGGTGACTGAATGGTCCAGCGACACGCCGCTGCGATGCGCCAGCCAGGGTCTGACAGAGTGAGAGAGAGCCGTGGACAGTGATGGGTGACTGAAGGGGAAGCGTGACAGATCAGATCCGGCTGCTATGGGTACTTTCCAAATGGCACCCTATTCATTCTCTATATAGTGCACTACCATGGGTACTGGTCGAAAGTAGTGCACTAAATAGGGAAAAGGGGGCCATTTGGGATGCACCCTATGTCTCCTGTTGTTCCTCCTCTGTAGAGTACAACCGTCCTCTGGGTTGGCACTGGGGAAGCACACTCACAGGCCCTGTGCCAGGTTCTACCCCTTCTACCCTCTGCCAAACCCCCATCTACAGTCTCAATGAAACTGTACAGCCACTGTGTGTTTGGCTACAGTTTTAAAAGGTCAAATTAGCCTAACATTTTGTCATCAATCTACTTCAACAATAACAAATGGATTGGTCATGTAGAAGCTTTGTGACTGTCTTCTTATAACTAACTAATGACGACCTTGAAACTAAAACCTTAAAGATGCACTATGAAGAAATTGCTCCGCCATTTCCTGGTTACTAAAATTCTAATAGTTTGCCTAATTTCAGTTTATGTGACAAAACGCGCAAGTATAGTGTAGAGAATCATTGTACCATCTAAATCTCTGTGAAATATATTTTCAATAAACAAAAACGTATTATTTTCAGCTGTTTGAAGCTGGTGTACAAAACGGAAAGTAAAAGACACAAAAACTAAACTTACGAACGGGAAGCATAGAACTAGTGCACATAGAAAAGATCTACAGCTTCTTAGACTTGCTTTCAATAAGAATGACGGATCTATAACACACATTTCTATGTGAAGTTGGTCAGGTTACATATTGCAGCTTCGATAACAGTCTTGGGGGCCGAGGTGGGTGGAAAAAAAGGGTGGATAACAAGCTATGCCACAAAGCAAAATGTCAAGTATATATTTTGATCTCTATCAGTTTATATTTATAAAACATTAATAGAAGTGCAAGGATTTACGGCAAGTGAACGTTTTTGACTGCCAAATGTCAAAATGGCCAATCGTTCCTGGGAGGCCATCATATCGTATTCATGGATCTCTGTATAACTTTGTGGCTGGGAGGCAGTACTGTCAACCAGAGCACAGACAATAACTTATTGCTGATGTAGATCACAGCCAGCCAGCACACAGCCACTGCCCTCTACATGAATATTTTATCTCATACATATATGCCACAGTGCCCTCAAACACATGATCTTCTTTCCTCTTGCCCTAGCAGTAACATATGAATTATGCCTCTGTCAGGAGATTTGGCTTAAGACCATATTTTTACCCACCAAGCACATACACTTACATGTAATAGCATACTATCATAATATCCAAATGCATGCAGGCTATATAGCCTTTATGTACAGTGTAACTCTCAGGGGGCACAGATAACTGCCTGCTTGTATCAGCACGAACGCCCCTAGCTCCGAGGCAGAGACAGATGACACACCTCCAGACCCACCGTCAGTTCATTTACCTCCAGAATAAAGATTCAGTACTCTATTTTGTTTCTGTGGTGTTTGCCAGAGGTCCTCTGTTTTACTCAGGGTTAAATGAATTAAATGGGCGTATCGCCAAACCACTGTAGCTCCAAACCATAAGATATGTGCAGCCCCTTCCCTCCCAAGGCCTGGAGAAAGAGAGATATCGGGTTGTGTGAGTGTGTTTATCGCTTTGGCTGTCGGTGGCTCTGTGGGAAAAGTTTATCATGCCAAAAGAAGAGTAGTCTGCAAGGGCTTTCTTTGGATACTAAAAGGATCAGTCTGCAAGGGCTTTCTTTGGATACTAAAAGGGTCAGTATGCAAGGGCTTTCTTTGGATACTAAAAGGATCAGTCTGCAAGGGCTTTCTTTGGACACTAGAGGGTCAGTCTGCAAGGGCTTTCTTTGGATACTAAAAGGATCAGTCTGCAAGGGCTTTCTTTGGATACTAGAGGGTCAGTCTGCAAGGGCTTTCTTTGGATACTAAAAGGGTCAGTATGCAAGGGCTTTCTTTGGATACTAGAGGGTCAGTCTGCAAGGGCTTTCTTTGGACACTATAAGGGTCAGTCTGCTTGGGATTTCTTTGGATTCTATTATGTATGAAAGGAGATATAATATTAAGCAAGAAGCTATGTTTTTCTAATGAATCATGAAATAGTCTCTCATTAGAATCGTTCTAGTATAGAATAGTACATGATAATACTATGCCCTAGTTATCGTTCCTCAGACATTTCCCTAAAGACATCATGGAGTTGAGATCAACATCCATGTAAACAAGAAAGCAATGTTAACATCAATGTAAACAAGTCAGTTGACTAAAGTGTGAGTCTACAAAACATTCTGAACAGGATGTGATTACCTTGTGAGTTGAGCAGGTGTGGGTCATAGTTGAGGAAGGGTATAGGCAGTATGGCTTTTGATTGAATAAAACATTACAAATGTATCCAGAGAAATGTGTCAAACAGTGACTAACAATATAGACTAGGGACACCTGCTCTTTCCATGACAGAGACTGAGCAGGTGAATCCAGGTAAAAGTGATGATCCCTTATTGATGTCACTTGTTAAATCCACTTAAAACAGTGTAGATGAAGCGGAGGAGACAGGGTAAAGAAGGATTTTTAAGCTTTGAGACAAGTGAGGCATGGATTGTGTACGTGTGCTATTCAGAAGGTGAATGGTCTAGACAAAAGATTGAAGTGCCTTTGAACGGGGTATGGTAGTGTGTGCCAGGAGCACCGGTTAATGTGAAAAACTAGAGCGCTGCTGGATTTTTCACGCTCAACGGTTTACCGTGTGTATCAAGAGTCTTCCACCACCCAAAGGATATCCAGCCAACTTGACACGACTGTGGGAAGCATTGGAGTCAACATGGACCAGCATCCCTGTGGAACGCTTTCGACACCTTGTAGAGTCCATGCTCCAACTCAATGTTCGTAATGTTTTGTACACTGTGTGTGGTTTTTCTACATTCAGTAACCTGACTACAAACTATTTATTTAATTGAAGAAATTCCATCAGAGCGCCTCATTCATAAAGATGCAGCAAACATCCCTGTAAGTCATCAGACAGCAGCCAGTACTGTCAGTACCAGTGTGCCCATGAGCTGCATGACTGCCTCCGTCATGGGTGGCATACGGAGGCACTGCGTCCACCAGGTGGCCCACACATCTGGCTCATTACCTCTCAGCTACCACCATGACTCTCCACCGCTCTGACAGCCTGTTGGAATAATCTCATCAGGACCAGGGAGGCAGGGAGGGAGTCACACACTGTCATCGTAACATGCTGCTGTCTGAAATGTGCTGGAGCAGGACAGCAAAGGCAGCCATGCGCAGACCATGCAGTGGGAATGAGTTTACATTCTTGTGACGTAAGAACGAGATGGACCTTAATCGTACTTTTTCAGATAAGTGATACAATTAGGAAATAGCCATAATATGACTGATTTAATATGGCTTCCGACAGTCGTGGACTCAGAGCTCTAAAAGACAGGAGAAGAGGACGTTAGACGTTAATTGCTGTTGTCTGGCTGACTGTCACTGTCAGTGACTTACTTTGCCTGTCAGGTACTATCTGATGATGATCTTCTAGAACAGGGATGGGCAACTTTGATATGTTTGGGGGCCACAAAAATTCTGAACTCGCGCGCGCACACACACACACACACACACACACACACACACACACACACACACACACACACACACACACATTGAGAGCAAAACATTTTAGTGGCCCTTTTTTTTCAATTTAAAGTTTTATTAACTTTTCTTGTTTTTCAAATCAACAAACAAAACACATTCTACATTCACAGATGTGAAGAAAAAAAATAAAATAAATAAATAATACTTATTTTTATATATTTATATATACACATATACATACATATATACATACATACAGTGGGGAGAACAAGTATTTGATACACTGCCGATTTTGCAGGTTTTACTACTTACAAAGCATGTAGAGCTCTGTAATTTTTTATCATAGGTACACTTCAAAAGTGAGAGACGGAATCTAAAACAAAAATCCAGAAAATCACATTGTATGATTTTTAAGTAATTAATTAGCATTTTATTGCATGACATAGCGAGCACCCTAGTCTTGTGCCCCGTTCCAGAGGGAATCTGTCAGAGTTCAGTCCATTAGTAGTCACCATGGCATTTGGATGAGAGTATAGTGATTTGATCCATTTAATAAAATTTGGGCCCATTTTGAACTTTTCTAAGACTGAAAACAGAAAGCTCCACTCCATCCTGTCAAACGCCTTCTCAGCATCCAGTGAAGCCAGCAGGACAGGGGTCTTTTGTGCGTTTACTTGATCAATAATATCAAAAAGACAGTGAATGTTATCAGAAGAGTATCTATCACTAATAAATCCAGTTTGGTCTGCTTTTATTATTTTGAGAAGAAGAGTGTTTAGTCTTTTGGCGAGCAATTTGGTAATTATTTTGTAGTTAAAATCCAACAAGCTTATGGGCCGGAAGGACGAGCAGGATAGAGGGTCCTTGTCTTTTTTGAGCAACACTGTAATGCAAGCTGTTTGCATTGAGTCTGGGAGAACTCCGTTTTTGCAAAAATCCTCCAGCATTGGCATGAAGATAGGGCTGAGCTGGGGCCAAAAAGCTTTGTAGAACTCTCTGGGGAATCCATCTGGGCCTGGGGACTTATTAGGTGGCATGGAGGTAATTGCCTCCAGGATCTCCTCAGGAGTGAATGGGGAGTTGAGATCTTCTTGGTCTCTGATAGTCTCTGATAGTTTAGGTAGCGAGATTCCCTCTAGGAAAGAGTGGAGTTCTGCCTCCGTGTGTTTTCTCTCAGAGGTAGGTATATGGTTTGCAGTAAAAATAATGAAAAATTAAATTGATCTTTTTTTGGGTCATATGTGACCTCGTCCTCTGCTGTTCGGATAGCCATGACTGTACGCTCTGACTGCTCCTTTTTTAATTGGTAAGCAAGCAATCTACTGGGCCTATTTCTATACTCATGGTATTTCAGTTTAGTAAAGAAAACGTATTTTTTTAATCTCCCGAGTGTAGTCCAAATTCAGTTTGGCTTTGGCTGCTTTAAGATGACTCCGGGAGGTGCTGTCTGGGGATTGTTTATGTACTTTTTCACAGCATTCCAGCTCCCTCTCGAGATCTAGCCTAAGCATATGCAATTAGATGGCCCCTTAGTGTGGCTTTAGCAGCTTCCCACATTGTGGCCGGAGAAACAGGAGAATCTTTGTTGTCTTGTGTGTAGTTGTCTATCCATGTAGTTACCAATGTATGGAACGCTTCATTTGATAGCATGGAGGTGTTGAATTTCCAGCTCTTTGACCTCGGGATGTTTCTGCAGAGGTCAAAGAGGAGGTGGACAAAGGCGTGATCTGAAAGTGCTATGGGTCCGATTGTACACGTGGCTGAATTCATGAAACTCTTTGGGATAAAAATGTAATCTATACGGGAGTAGGTGTTATGGACATTAGAGTAGTATGTATAGTCCATAGATGAGCTATTAGTCTCTCTCCAGATATCTATCAGTCCCATCTCTTTAGTAAGAGAGTTCAACATCTTTGCAGATCTAGGATTTGTGGTGGGGACTTGTGGCTCATTGAACAGGGTTATCATTTTTGACATGAAAGCAGGAGTATCTGTGTTAGGGGCGTATATATTTAAGATAGTAATTGGTTGACCATACAGTTACCCAGTTATCAAAATAAATCTCCCCTCCGGATCAGATATATTTTTGTCAATTATGAATGGAACATTCTTATGGATAAGTATGGCTGTACATCTAGTGTTTGATTTGAAAGATGAGAAATACACCTGTCCCACCCAAGCTCTGCGGAGTTTGGCATGTTCAGCATCACAGAGGTGTGTCTCTTGTAATAGCGCGATGTCTGCTTTTTCCTTTTTTAGAGCACATAGTATCTTTTTCAGTTTTATTGCATGACCTAGACCATGGCAGTTCCATGTCAATAGATTTAAGGTACTAGTCATCGTCATCGAACAGTAATCAAACTTTAGTGCAAGTCATCTCTGGGTAAAAGTGGATAGTAGTTACAGATGAGTTCACATAAAAGGAAAATAAATGGTGTACATAAAATAACAATCTCTGAACACCCCAGCCGAGTTCCCAAACAACTCGACACATCCCGTTGGATCTATTACCCCCCGCTCAGTCTCAATTCTGTGTTCCGTTTTTTGTAATTTTTTTTAACGGGAACAGTTAGCAACGCCTCTTGCTCCTGGCTAATGGCGCTAGCTTTTTCTGAAGTTAGCTTCTTCTTGGAGGCTTTTTCCGTCGCTAATGCTCGAGTCCGGGTAAAAATGTCACCTGTAGTGTCGCCTTTTGTAGCTGCCATGACATTTTTGCTAATGCTAAAGGAGTTTAAACTTGAAGTGTGTGGTAAGGTTAGGAATTGGAAACTACTTGTGTGGAGCTCTTAGTTCACGCGGCCATCTCATTCAAGGGTCACGTGATCCCCCATTACCTGCAGTTTTACACATTTTGCCATAAGGTGAAGAGAAATGTTTGCAGTTTTTAATATGATATCTGAGTGAGACTGATTAACAAAATCAATGGTGGCCCCCCGGACGGTAATTCAACCATGATAACAAGTTTAGATAGCTGGCTGCTAAACTAACTAAAATGTTAGCTGACATGGCTAATTGACTGACTATCAGAGACTGACATAACAAGAGAGAAACTGCTGATGCACAACCAAATTTCGAATTTGCACCTTGTGTTTTCTACTATTCTAACTCGCAACAGTAAGTATATAATAATTAATCATTTGTCTTTTGGGGGGAGGGGGAGTTGATCCGATGGCCATCAAAAATGGGCGGGCTGCCAGTTGCCCATCTCTGCTCTAGAAGGACTGTCACCAGGGCACCGGTCTATATATAATGTAATGATCTTCTAGGACTGTCACCAGAACTCCAGTCTATATATAACGTGATGATCCTCTAGAAGGACTGTCACCAGGACTCCAGTCTATATATAACGTGATGATCCTCTAGAAGGACTGTCACCAGGACTCCAGTCTATATATAACGTGATGATCCTCTAGGACTGTCACCAGGACTCCAGTCTATATATAACGTGATGATCCTCTAGAAGGACAGTCACCAGAACTCCAGTCTATATATAACGTGATGATCCTCTAGGACTGTCACCAGAACTCCCGTCTATATATAACGTGATGATCCTCTAGAAGGACTGTCACTAGGACTCCAGTCCAGTTCTACCCCCAAGCCATAAGACTACTGAACAATTAATCAAATGGCCACAGGACTATTTACATTGACACCCCACACCCCCCTGCTGCTACTCACTGCTTATTATCTATGGATAGTCACTTCACCCCTACCTACATGTAGAAATTACCTCAACTAACCTAACACACTGACTCAGTACTGGTACCCACTATATATAGCCTCATTATTGTTATTTTATTCTGCTACTTTTTATAATGTTTTACATTATTTTATTTGGTAAATATTTAACTCTTCTTGAACTGCACTGTTGGTTAAGGGCTTGTAAGTAAGCATTTCACAGTAAGGTCTACACTTGTTGTATTCGGCGCATGTGACAAATAAAGTTTGATTTGATATATAACGTGATAATCCTCTAGGACTGTCACCAGGACTCCAGTCTATCTATAACGTTATAATCCTCTAGGACTGTCACCAGGACTCCAGTCTATATATACCACCATGTGCTTCTGACCGAGGTCAGCCTTGTTAGTTTATTAGCTCTGAGCACTAACCTCATTAAGGACAGAGTCCTCTGCCTTTACCTTCCAGCACCCTCTGCTGACTCTCCGGTCACCCTAAGGGGACGCGATGGCATCTCAAAGGTGTGCCACTTGGCCCCGAGGGCCCCAAGTGCCGCCAATCCAACCTGCGTTTTCTATCCACCATAGTTACAGCGTTGAGGCAAAACTGCTGTCACGGCAGATTTTTCATGCATACAATATTCCAGCTACAGCCACTGCCTTTAATCCCAGAGAGAACGAGAGAGGGCAAGAGGAGCTCTGATGATGGATTACCACTTCCTGCCATATACTGTAGTACTGTAGTGTTGCACTAGCAACAATTTCAAACACAGGCACTCAGTGAATACAGAATACAGCATGCAAGAAGAATATGACTGGAATACCTGGAATACACTCCTACTACTACTACAGATCCCTGCCGGTTTCCTGAAATAGCTTTGTTTATTTCAATGTCAACAGAGTTATGCCTCCCTATGAAGATTGACACTGTCGACTCCAAAATTAGACATGCCTGATATATTTAACACAACTTCTCCATCCTTTGAAATCAATAAAACACTTTAATTGCACCTCATTCCTGTGTATACCCTCATTTAGGGCTTTCACGTTCTGACCTTAGTTATTTTGTTAAGTCTTTGTTTTAGTATGGTCAAGGCGTGAGTTGGGTGGGTTGTCTATGTTCTTTTTTCTATGATTTGGGATTCCTGTGTTTGGCCTGGTATGGTTCTCAATCAGAGGCAGCTGTCAATTGTTGTCCCTGATTGAGAACCATACTTAGGTAGCCTGGTTTCACTTTTGAGTTGTGGGTGCTTATTTCCTGTTTAGTGTTTTTGTCTTTCACCTTACGGGACGGTTCATTTGTTATTTATTGTTTTTGTTCAGTGTTCTAGTACGTGATTAAAAGCTATGAACACTTACCACGCTGCACATTGGTCCTCCTCTCTTTCTCCCAACGCCGAACGTTACAAGGGCCGTAATTCGATGTTTGATAAATTGCATAATCCTATCAGAACACAGCAGGACGGGCTAGTACAGCAGGGCGAATGTGACAACAACAATGGTGTCAAGCACCGGTACGATGACAGATCCTCTATTTATCACAGAGATAGAAAGAGAGAGATGAGGTGAAATGGGAATGTTGTTGTTCCGTCCCTGGCTGTCTCCCCAGCCCCAGCTTCACTCCCCTTGCTTCAGCCTCTGTGTCTGTCCATGCCCTCCTAGATCCTGTTTAAACTGGACTGCTTTTGTCCTTAAATGACAGGAGCTGCTGATGAAGCTGCTCCTAAATAAAGAACGACTAGTGTAATGAATGCCGGGCCTCCTCCTGCCAAAAACTGCATTACAGGCTCTAATGCGCTCCCTTGTCTGAATCAGTCTATCAGCTAACTTGTTCCCAGAGAGTGAATTAAAGATCCAGAGAGGAATTAAAGATGATATTGGAGGAGAAGGGGTTAGTCGGAATGAGGGAGGGAAGGAAAGCCAATGAGAGATGCATCAAGACTCACCCAGGGCAGGTACACGACCCCGATCACCAACCCAGTGCCCAGGCGGCCATTACCTTTTAAAGCCTTTGAAATGAGAGGACTCTCCATCCTTTCCAAGGTGAACAGCTCTCCCTCTATGTTGAATAGTTCATTTCTCTGTCAGCAGGAGAAAGTAGCAAGATGGTGATAGTCAGAGAGATCCCTGCTTCCACAGACTTCAAAACAATCTTGAATGTTCTCAGCTTATTTATTTATGTATTTATTTGCCAGGGCCCATGTGCAACATGTCATTGCATCAGATTTAGCTTGATAGCTCATTTTCATCTGTAATCCCTGGGCAGAAAGCAATCAGCATCAATACATCATTACAATGCTACAATACACTGAGTGTACAAAACATTAAGAACACCTGCTCTTTCCATGACATAGACTGAACAGGTGAATCCAGGTGAAATCTATGATCCCATATTGATGTCACTTGTTAAATCCACTTCAATCAGTGTAGACGAAGGGGAAGAGACAGGTTAAATAAGGATTTTTAAGCCTTGAGACAATTGTGATGGATTGTGTATGTGTGCCATTCACAGAGTGAATGGGCAAGACAAAAACTGCAAGTGCCTTTGAATGGAACGGGGTATGCTAGTGGGTGCCAGGCGCACCGGTTTGTGTCAAGAACTGCAAAGCTGCAGGGTTTTTCACACTCAACAATTTCCCATGTGTATCAAGAATGGTCCACCACCCAAAGGACATACTGCCTACTTGACACAACTGTGAGAAGCATTGGAGTCAACATGGTCCAGCATCCCTGTGGAACGCTTTCAACAACTTGTAGAGTTCATGCCCTGACGAATTGAGGCTGTTCTGAGGGCATAATGGGGGAATGCAACTCAATATTAGGAAGGTGTTCATCTGGTCAATGTATATATATATATTTTCAGTGGGGAGAACAAGTATTTGATACACTGCCAATTTTGCAGGTTTCCCTACTTACAAAGCATGTAGAGGTCTGTCATTTTTATCATAGGTACACCTTAACTGTGAGAGACGGAATCTAAAACAAATATCCAGAAAATCACATTGTATGATTTTTAAGTAATTCATTTGCATTTATTGCATGATGTAAGTATTTGATACATCAGAAAGCAAAACCTAATATTATGGATTTTTGTTTTAGATTCCGTCTCTCACAGTTGAAGTGTACCTATGATAAAAATGACAGACCTCTACATGCTTTGTAAGTAGGAAAACCTGCAAAATCAGCAGTGTATCAAATACTTGTTCTCCCCACTGTATATATACACTGCTCAAAAAAATAAAGGGAACACTTAAACAACACAATGTAACTTCAAGTCAATCACACTTCTGTGAAATCAAACTGTCCACTTAGGAAGTAACACTGAATGACAATAAATTTCACATGCTGTTGTGCAAATGGAATAGACAACAGGTGGAAATTATAGGCAATTAGCAAGACACCCCCAATAAAGGAGTGGTTCTGCAGGTGGTGAACACAGACCACTTCTCAGTTCCTATGCTTCTTGGCTGATGTTTTGGTCACAGTGGTACCATGAGACGGAGTCTACAACCCACAAAAGTGGCTCAGGTAGTGCAGCTCATCCAGGATGGCACATCAATGCAAGCTGTGGCAAGAAGGTTTGCTGTGTCTGTCAGCGTAGTGTCCAGAGCATGGAGGCGCTACCAGGAGACAGGCCAGTACATCAGGAGACGAGGAGGAGGCCGTAGGAGGGCAACAACCCAGCAGCAGGACCGCTACCTCCGCCTTTGTGTAAGGAGGAGCAGGAGGAGCACTGCCAGAGCCCTGCAAAATGACCTCCAGCAGGCCACAAATGTGCATGTGTCTGCTCAAACGATCAGAAACAGACTCCATGAGGGTGGTATGAGGGCCCGATGTCCACAGGTGGGGGTTGTGCTTACAGCCCAACACCGTGCAGGACATTTGGCATTTGCTAGAGAATACCAATATTGGCAAATTCACCACTGGCGCCCTGTGCTCTTCACAGATGAAAGCAGGTTAACACTGAGCACGTGACAGAGTCTGGAGACGCTGTGGAGAACGTTCTGCTGCCTGCAACATCCTCCAGCATGACCGGTTTGGCGGTGGGTCAGTCATGGTGTGGGGTGGCATTTCTTTGGGGGGCCGCACAGCCCTCCATGTGCTCGCCAGAGGTAGCCTGACTGCCATTAGGTACCGAGATGAGATCCTCAGACCCCTTGTGAGACCATATGCTGGTGCGGTTGGCCCTGGGTTCCTCCTAATGCAAGACAATGCTAGACCTCATGTGGCTGGAGTGTGTCAGCAGTTCCTGCAAGAGGAAGGCATTGATGCTATGGACTGGCCCGCCCGTTCCCCAGACCTGAATCCAATTGAGCCCATCTGGGACATCATGTCTCGCTCCATCCACCAATGCCACGTTGCACCACAGACTGTCCAGGAGTTGGCGGATGCTTTAGTCCAGGTCTGGGAGGAGATCCCTCAGGAGACCATCCGCCACCTCATCAGGAGCATGCCCAGGCATTGTAGGGAGGTCATACAGGCACGTGGAGGCCACACACACTACTGAGCCTCATTTTGACTGGTTTTAAGGACATTACATTAAAGTTGGATCAGCCTGTAGTGTGGTTTTCCACTTTAATTTTGAGTGTGACTCCAAATCCAGACCTCCATGGGTTGATACATTTGATTTCCATTGATCATTTTTGTGTGATTTTGTTGTCAGCACATTCAACTATGTAAAGAAAAAAGTATTTAATAAGAATATTTCATTCATTCAGATCTAGGATGTGTAATTTTAGTGTTCCCTTTATTTTTTTGAGCAGTGTATATATATATATATATATATATTTAAAAAAAAGGGAACACTAAAATAACACATCCTAGATATATATATGAAATCTAAATATATAACAATAGCAATACCTAGGGAAGACAATTTAGTGTGAATGCAATGATACTTTTGTTAAAATAGATGATTCATCTCATCTGAAACCATGCATTTTCTACTCAGACTAGGCTGGAGATATTTTTGTGAAAATAGATTATTCATCTCATCTGAAAACATGTATTTTGGGTACTCAGACTAGGCTGTAGACATACCATAAATCTTTCACAGACTCCAAAACAATGTCTACACAATGTTTTCAGCTTAGCCTGATGAAAACAATTGTAACAAAATGTGGATCAGAACTAGTATCTCTTGCTGTTGATATAACTCAGACAGTTTTATTGGGTCCTTCAGAAACCCACTAAAGTAGTGTTTTCAAACCAGGTCATCTTGCGATGAGAAAACAGGCCTATAACAGGAAAATGAGCAATGGTGAATTGTTAATTCATTATCCCAATGAATTAGTGATAGAGAGAGAGTGAGATACATGAGGCACATGAAGAAGAGGGGCTGCAGATGCTCCCTAGTGCTCAGGGGGCTCAGAGCAAACAAACACAAGCGGTGTTCACACACACACAACCCATGTCACAAAACCAACCTCTCCCACTCCATTTCAGAACACTTTTCTTTGTGTAGGGCACCAGGTTACTAGATGTCTTTCACCAACACATGTGTAAGCCCAGTGATATACAGTGCCTTGCGAAAGTATTCGGCCCCCTTGAACTTTGCGACCTTTTGCCACATTTCAGGCTTCAAACATAAAGATATAAAACTGTATTTTTTTGTGAAGAATCAACAACAAGTGGGACACAATCATGAAGTGGAACGACATTTATTGGATATTTCAAACTTTTTTAACAAATCAAAAATTGAAAAATTGGGCGTGCAAAATGATTCAGCCCCTTTACTTTCAGTGCAGCAAACTCTCTCCAGAAGTTCAGTGAGGATCTCTGAATGATCCAATGTTGACATAAATGACTAATGATGATAAATACAATCCACCTGTGTGTAATCAAGTCTCCGTATAAATGCACCTGCACTGTGATAGTCTCAGAGGTCCGTTAAAAGCGCAGAGAGCATCATGAAGAACAAGGAACACACCAGGCAGGTCCGAGATACTGTTGTGAAGAAGTTTAAAGCCGGATTTGGATACAAAAAGATTTCCCAAGCTTTAAACATCCCAAGGAGCACTGTGCAAGCGATAATATTGAAATGGAAGGAGTATCAGACCACTGCAAATCTACCAAGACCTGGCCGTCCCTCTAAACTTTCAGCTCATACAAGGAGAAGACTGATCAGAGATGCAGCCAAGAGGCCCATGATCACTCTGGATGAACTGCAGAGATCTACAGCTGAGGTGGGAGACTCTGTCCATAGGAAAACAATCAGTTGTATATTGCACAAATCTGGCCTTTATGTAAGAGTGGCAAGAAGAAAGCCATTTCTTAAAGATATCCATAAAAAGTGTTGTTTAAAGTTTGCCAAAAGCCACCTGGGAGACACACCAAACATGTGGAAAAAGGTGCTCTGGTCAGATGAAACCAAAATTGAACTTTTTGGCTAAAATGCAAAATGTTATGTTTGGCGTAAAAGCAACACAGCTGAACACACCATCCCCACTGTCAAACATGGTGGTGGCAGCTTCATGGTTTGGGCCTGCTTTTCTTCAGCAGGGACAGGGAAGATGGTTCAAATTGATGGGAAGATGGATGGAGCCAAATACAGGACCATTCTGGAAGAAAACCTAAAAGAGTCTGCAAAAGACCTGAGACTGGGACGGAGATTTGTCTTCCAACAAGAGAATGATCCAAAACATAAAGCAAAATCTACAATGGAATGGTTCAATAATAAACATATCCAGGTGTTAGAATGGCCAAGTCAAAGTCCAGACCTGAATCCAATCGAGAATCCGTGGAAAGAACTGAAAACTGCTGTTCACAAATGCTCTCCATCCAACCTCACTGAGCTCGAGCTGTTTTGCAAGGAGGAATGGGAAAAAATGTCAGTCTCTCGATGTGCAAAACTGATAGAGACATACCCCAAGCGACTTACAGCTGTAATCGCAGCAAAAGGTGGCGCTACAAAGTATTAACTTAAAGGGGCTGAATAATTTTGCACGCCCAATTTTTCAGTTTTTGATTTGTTAAAAAAGTTTTAAATATCCAATAAATGTCGTTCCACTTCATGATTGTGTCCCACTTGTTGTTGATTCTTCACAAAAAAATACAGTTTTATATCTTTATGTTTGAAGCCTGAAATGTGGCAAAAGGTCGCAAAGTTCAAGGGGGCCGAATAATTTCGCAAGGCACTGTAACTCTGGATGCATCACACAAATAACCATATGCATATTAAATCCCTTCTTCTATCCATATGACGTTTGTACTCTTAGCGAGATATTGTCCGTTTCAAGTTTAATCTTTGAATTTCAACTTGAATATATCAACTTCCTTCCATCTCTGCACGGCAAATATACAAGCAGGAGCCGGGAGAATACTGTACATTTAGAAAATAAAAATGTATTCTGGGAAGTGTGTTTTCTCCCCCTCAAGGAACGAAGCAGAAGTCTTTAAAAAGACATCCCAGGATTATCTGGACAGGCCACAAAGAAATGTCTCTGGAGTGAGAATATTGGGCATCCTGTCTTCTGACACACAATACTGCCAAGGGAAGGAGAGGAGTCTGACAGTGGCAATAAGAGCGCATCTCCTCCTTCTGCTATCAATATGTACAGCTGGTAAAAAAAAAAAAAAACGTGTTTATGCTTTGACAGTAACACTAGGATTGGAAACCGCAGAGCATTTTGTAAAAAATAAAAACGTGTTTATGCTTTGACAGTAACACTAGGATTGGAAACCGCAGAGCATTTTGTAAAAAATAAAAACGTGTTTATGCTTTGACAGTAACACTAGGATTGGAAACCGCAGAGCATTTTGTAAAAAAAAAATTTTTTAAAGCAAGTGCAAGTTTTTATTTCATTATTTAGGCACACAGACTCTGATATGGAACTGGGTTTCTATGGATAATGATGTATGTGGCTTTTTGCACCTCCAATAAAAAATGTATTGCTCTTCAATACAAGAATACATCAAACCTGACGCACAGGTCAATGCTAGATATAATGTCCTCCGTAAATGTCTTCCTTACCTTTAACAACATCAGCATAACAAATACATGATGTAAATTCGATAAATAATGAATGATTATCAAACAGCAGTGGTGGAAAAAGTACCCAATTGTCATACTTGAGTAAAAGTAAAGATACCTTCATAGAAAACGACTCAAGTAAAAGTGAGTCACCCAATAAAATACTACTTGAGTAAAAGTCTGGATTTAAATGTAAAAGTGAGTCACCCAATAAAATACTACTTGAGTAAAAGTCTGGTTTTAAATGTACTTAAGTATCAAAAGTAAATGTATAAATCATTTCAAATTCCTTATATTAGCCAAACCAGACGGCACAATGTTCTATTTTTACTTATTTACAGATAGCCAGGGGCACTCTCCAACACTCAGACATAAATTATAAACAAAGCACCAACTAAAAAATACATTTTTAACACGATTTTTAAAATAAAAAGACAAGTGTCGTAGCAGAATCAGAATTCTTTAGGTAACATTTATAAATAAAAAAATGTATTCATTTTATTGCATGCTTATGTGAGATATTTGTCATTAGAACGTCTTCTTTTGGATAATACTGTTGGCTGTTTGCAGTTATCTGTTCTCTGTCAGGGTTCAGTTACTTGGGCCGCAGAGAGGGGAGAGGTCAAGCTTGTCTTCATATGTAAACATATATTTTAAACCATGTGAAGGGATGATTGAGGGGGAACCAATTATCTCTTGGCTCCACAATGTCTGTGTGCCAGTCACTGTGTCTCTGTGATCTTGTCCAGGAGGGGTGTATTTGATATATGCTAGTGGATGAGGTTTTGTTTTTGGTCCTGAGTGGTACCAAGAGCGAGATAAGAACATAGTTTAGGAGACAAAGCTGAACGATAATTTATAGCCAATGCTGTCTGGCTATGTGTGTCTTTGCTATAAAGGATCTCAGTTGCAATGTGTAAGCACTCTCAGAGAATTCATTTATAGACACTGAATTGATCTGAGAGTCACAGGGTTGTGATGGAGCTCATAATAATTAAAGATGGACTTTATGATAACTCTGACTTGTGTGGTGGGTTGCTCTCATGATTTGGTAAATACAGGAAATTTCCACTACACAAGTAAATGAGAATGATAATTATAACATTTTAAAAAAAGCATTAGTGTTTGTGAGTCTGCCAGATCAGGTAGTAGGGATGACCAGGGATTTTCTCTTGATAAGTGCGTGAATTGGACCAGTTTACTGTCCTGCTAAGCATTCAACATGTAATGAGTACTTTTGGGTGTCAGAGAAAATGTATGGAGTAAAAAGTACATTATTTTCTTTAGGAATGTAGTGGAGTAAAAGTAAAAGTTGTCAAAAATATAAATAATAAAGCACAGATACCCCAAAAAACAATTTAAGTAGTACTTTAAAGTATTTTTACTTAAGTACTTTACACCACTGTCAAACAGTGATACCATTAGCCAATAACAGCTGTCAATTGGGGCTGCATGATTATGTGGAATTAAGGAGGAATTTTACCTCCGTAGCTAAACACGTCCATTCACCAGCTGACTCAGGCCTTGTTTGGTTTGCTATCAGTTGAAAATCTTCCTTAACTCAGCACAGGTTGTGTGGAGCATACCGAAGAGACTGCCTCCGTCTGTGAATAACAGTACTGGACACACAACTATTAACTGATTATGGCAGAAGGCCGAGTATGGCAATAGTCATGTAAACACCTTACTCTGCTTTTCTTAATCGTCAAAATCGAAGTAAGCATATGACGACTAAAATACCTGGTTTTCTGATAAATGTTTCAAATAATTAGGACATATAAACACTAATCGGCGTTCCAGCGGATTTATCTGCGCACGTGCTAGCATCAGACGAGCCCTCTATAGGGCGAGTGACGTGAGTTCGGAACAACTGAATGTATACGTCTTAGAAGTAGTTTTCACATACACGCTATATGCTTCCCAAAAATAGCATGGTCGCTGTGGTAAAACGTTTATTTTGATATGGCGATTTTCTGCATTTATCAGTGCCATCAGTTAGCCTGATTTCAGATGTGTCCATTTAAACCAGATTATTAGGGATTTTTTTCTTGCAAAGCATGTAAACGTTTTAATCGAACTATTATATGAATCTGACTATCCACAATAATTGCATTATTGTGTGCATGTTACCGTACTCAATAAACCCTCCTCATGGTTATTTTATCACAGGTATGTCATGTGTCCTGTTTGGAAGAAATTGAAGTGAAGTTTATTAAGCAGTAAGTACCCCGTACTCAGTAAATCCTCCTCGTGTATATGTAACAAGTATCCCCTATGGTAATCTCTTGTGGACAGACTACGCAAACATAAATGGTACCGTAGATATGTCATGATACAACGGGATGTGCGCAATCGTCACTGGTTATTTGGAGAAATCCCGGTTTCGCAGGCGTTAGCATCTTTTGAATTGAGGAAAGGGTTCCGATGTTCTTTCTCGCTCTTCTCTTAACACGTATGGACCCAGAATTTAATCGAGCATCAGACCAATTACGCAATACTTTAGTTCTAGGTTAATTTAGGCAACATTCACTTCTTCCTCAACTAGATGGGATGGCTGGAGGAGACGCGTGTTATTCTGCTGTAGTTTGGTACCACAGATGGGTCCGATCTGTCCTAATCAGATGCCTGAGCTAGGCTGGCTGTACATCTCTGGTGTTTGTTGTCAAAATGCGGCACAGGCCTGCACGAGCATGCTTGCACACAAAACAGCCTGCAGTACGGGAGGCAGTGTACGTGCACACTCAATGTGACGTTCTCATAAATCTACCAATGTGGATGAGAAGAAAAAATAACTGAAAAAGCATTTCTAAAGGGTATTCTTCTGAATCCAACCTGCCTTTATAGATTAATGATATAAAATGTGCCATACTCTTGACACCAGACAGCAATCTATGTCAAGTCTAATTATACCCAGTCTATAATTATACTGCATGTTATATTCTGAAAGCCAAAAAACAGAAACCAAAGTCTCTAAATAATATTAAAATCAAGGCGAACGAATACAATCTCATGCAATTCCCTGTAAACATCTCAATATATCTAAGAGTACCCTCTTATCCACAGCAAAAATATCAGTGCATTCAGTACAAGTTATTCACAGCACTAACAATAGTGCACTAGCAGTGCAGAAGTTCTTCATGTTAAATACCTAAGGTCATAACTTAAATTGTTATTTTATCTTTCTTTTTTGATAGACATCTAATTTCTGCAGTTGACATGAATTAGCATGCTATCTAATAACCTCGTCATCACATTAAGCTGTCTGAGCTTGATTTGTTGAAAAATGACACACTCATGTCAGATCAGTGTCACAGATGAGCAGCTAGCGTTGCCTTACTCCCCACGGTAGAACAGAGCCAAGTAACAAAACATACTTGTGTGTTAAGAGTAAACCCATGGAAGAAAGACTGACTGCCAGACATCACTGATTGTTTGGCTTGTATTCATGTTATCCTCCTGATGGCACCGACACGGATAGAGAATCAGCTGCCAGCCCCCTCTCTCTCTCTTCCTCTCTTCTGAGGAGTAGGCACTGATCTGCCAGAGGACCCTGTACCTCTCTCCGTTTATCTGACAGTTGATCCACTTCCTCTAGGCACTGCCGCCAGTGCCTTCCATCTGTGGAGGCCACCGTCAGGACAGGACAGACATGTCACTGTGACATGGCGACTGGGGAGGTCCCGTGCAGAGCTGCTTGTGATTTAGAAACGTGGCCTTGCCAGAAACCCTCCTCTTCACATTAATTTGTCATGCACAAGTTCACTACTCAACGTACAGACAGACACCAAAGGAGATCGATCTCAAGAAATTATAAGCAAAATGGAAAAATACAGGAAGCACAAATGATTGCCCAATAAGGAGAGAACGATAATCCTAATCAATATACTACTCTCCTCCACCCACCCAAATCACTAAGCTATAATCGCCACACTTGCCCGTATCATTCAGCCAGCACTGGATGGTGATATGATGTAATATCACCAAGGGAAATTCAGATTCTTCCCTGATTCTTTTGTCGGTTCTGATAGGAGGCTACGTCAGGGAGAGAGGACTTCCATGTAGACGGAGAGTAAACAAAACCTTACGACTGAAACACAGTGACTCTGTCTGTCTGTCTGTCTCCAGGGCTTTGGTCACAGTCACTTTTCTCATTTCTAACTTGTCAGACTCGACTTCATCTTTTTTTATCGCCATTGAAATCCCCATTCGCACCACGAGGCACTGGAGCAACTTGACAGTGCAAATATGACAGTAACACATTTGGATCGAAGAGCAAAGAGAATGTATACAGACACCACCACCAAGGCCTACTGAGACTGTAGACACTGGAGCCTACTACAGCCCATCTTTAATAGACACTATATCAGTGTTCTATATCTATGCTGTCTGTTACTACATATAAGCTTCAAGAAGTGAGAAAGTAATCCACCTATGCCATGTTGTATAGAGGCTAAATCACAATCTCCATCTTGGCCCATGGGGCAGTAATATAGAATGAGGGTTTATTTCTGTGTCACTGCGGTCGGGTGAGACTGAGTAAGTACACCTTTCTTTCTTCCGTGCAGGTGAGTGTGTGATAATAGTTTGTGCAATCCAAGGCTGCTGGAGATAGTGCCTGCAGGACCCTGGTTAATTTGCTGTTGCCAGTGATGTGTTAAATGGCCATCTGTGAAAAGGTGAGAGCCTCAGTAATGACTTCCTGTATGGATGAGAAGGAACGGTGGAGTTTGGGTCTGATGGAGGGGGGGGGGGTTATCACACTTGTTGTTCCTGGTAAACTGGTATCATACTCACTGTATAGGGCAAGTTTATACTGCATGCATTTGTGCCACTGGCGCTACACAACGAGAACTGTCAGTCAAAGTTACTTCCATTGATATGGCTTCATGGGGAATTTATTAATTTCATTAATAAATAAAAACCTTTTCTGTGTTTTCTGGTTCACTAGCCACATTCTTTAATGATGGTTAGTTTATACAAATATATGCAGCATATCTATTTATGATTTAGAGCTCAGCAAAAATTCAGCAAGTAATTTAACCATTTCCAAAATCCCAGAACTAGATCAAATGCATAGTGAGGAGTTATTACTGCACATGTTTTACTGGCCTTACCTCACCAAGTATAGTATAGATTGAAAGGGCCACATCAGCCATACTCAGGCACTGCAGTTCAACTCCAGCCCTGTATTTAAGGGTATTATGCTGGTCACCTCTGAAATAGAGTTCTCCCACTTTAGAGAACATTCACCAGTGGATAATTATCCCTAATCATCACCTCAACAAGCCTACTGTGTAATTTTACAGTAGTTATTTTGGACAGCTACAGCTAGCTAGCATTCTGCTTTCAGCTTGATCAGCAATTCTCTGTGCAGGTTTGGTCACAGCAAGGTCACACCAGATCGACTTCAGTATTCAACGTTTGTCCAAGTCCCCAGGACGTTGGGAGATGCCTTTAATGCATCCACTAGGGGCAACGTGAGCGCCTATTACCATCTGGTACAATGGTTGCCAACTCCAGATCTCATGTACCCCCAACAGTACACATTTCTATTGTAGCTACGGACAAGCACACCTGATTCAACTAGTCAACTAATCAACAGGCCCTCATTTAATATATAGATACACTGCTCAAAAAAATAAAGGGAACACTTAAACAACACAATGTAACTCCAAGTCAATCACACTTCTGTGAAATCAAACTGTCCACTTAGGAAGCAACATTGATAAACAACAGGTGGAAATTATAGGCAATTAGCAAGACACCCCCAATAAAGGAGTGGTTCTGCAGGTGATAACCACAGACCACTTCTCAGTTCCTATGCTTCCTGGCTGATGTTTTGGTCACTTTTGAATGCTGGCGGTGCTTTCACTCTAGTGGTAGCATGAGATGGAGTCTACAACACACACAAGTGGCTCAGGTAGTGCAGCTCATCCAGGATGGCACATCAATGCGAGCTGTGGCAAGAAGGTTTGCTGTGTCTGTCAGCGTAGTGTCCAGAGCATGGAGGCGCTACCAGGAGACAGGCCAGTACATCAGGAGACGTGGAGAGCAACAACCCAGCAGCAGGACCACTACCTTCGCCTTTGTGCAAGGAGGAGCAGGAGGAGCACTGCCAGAGCCCTGCAAAATGACCTCCACAAATGTGCATGTGTCTGCTCAAATGGTCAGAAACGGACTCCATGATGGTGGTATGAGGGCCCGACGTCCACAGGTGGGGGTTGTGCTTACAGCCCAACACCGTGCAGGACGTTTGGCATTTGCCAGAGAACACCAAGATTGGCAAATTCGCCACTGGCGCCCTGTGCTCTTCACAGATGAAAGCAGGTTCACACTGAGCACATGTGACAGACGTGACAGTCTGGAGACGCCGTGGAGAACGTTCTGCTGCCTGCAACATCCTCCAGCATGACCGGTTTAGCGGTGGGTCAGTCATGGTGTGGGGTGGCATTTCTTTGGGGGGCCGCACAGCCATGTGCTCGCCAGAGGTAGCCTGACTGCCATTAGGTACCGAGATGAGATCCTCAGACCCCTTGTGAGACCATATGCTGGTGCGGTTGGCCCTGGGTTCCTCCTAATGCAAGACAATGCTAGACCTCATGTGGCTGGAGTGTGTCAGCAGTTCCTGCAAGAGGAAGGCATTGATGCTATGGACTGGCCCGCCCGTTCCCCAGACCTGAATCCAATTGAGCCCATCTGGGACATCATGTCTCGCTCCATCCACCAACGCCACGTTGCACCAGAGAGTGTCCAGGAGTTGGCGGATGCTTTAGTCCAGGTCTGGGAGGAGATCCCTCAGGAGACCATCCGCCACCTCATCAGGAGCATGCCCAGGCGTTGTAGCGAGGTCATACAGGCACGTGGAGGCCACACACACTACTGAGCCTCATTTTGACTTGTTTTAAGGACATTACATCAAAGTTAGATCAGCCTGTAGTGTGGTTTTCCACTTTAAATTTTGAGTGCGGCTCCAAATCCAGACCTCCATGGGTTGATAAATTTGATTTCCATTGATAACTTTTGTGTGATTTTGTTGTCAGCACATTCAACTATGTAAAGAAAACAGTATTTAATAAGAATATTTCATTCATTCAGATCTAGGATGTGTTATTTTAGTGTTCCCTTTATTTTTTGGAGCAGTGTATATTTTTTTATTAAAACCTATTGTTTTTATTTCATCTTTGGTCATGCTGCTGCTCCCCTATGATCATTCCACTCCACCTCCTCAACAGTTGTCACTCTGCCTCCACACCACTGGACATTTATTTGCCACAGTTATTATTACAGTGCCTTGCGAAAGTATTCGGCCCCCTTGAACTTTGCGACCTTTTGCCACATTTCAGGCTTCAAACATAAAGATAAAACTGTATTTTTTTGTGAAGAATCAACAACAAGTGGGACACAATCATGAAGTGGAACGACATTTATTGGATATTTCAAACTTTTTTAACAAATCAAAAACTGAAAAATTGGGCGTGCAAAATTATTCAGCCCCCTTAAGTTAATACTTTGTAGCGCCACCTTTTGCTGCGATTACAGCTGTAAGTCGCTTGGGGTATGTCTCTATCAGTTTTGCACATCGAGAGACTGAACATTTTTCCCATTCCTCCTTGCAAAACAGCTCGAGCTCAGTGAGGTTGGATGGAGAGCATTTGTGAACAGCAGTTTTCAGTTCTTTCCACAGATTCTCGATTGGATTCAGGTCTGGACTTTGACTTGGCCATTCTAACACCTGGATATGTTTATTTTTGAACCATTCCATTGTAGATTTTGCTTTATGTTTTGGATCATTGTCTTGTTGGAAGACAAATCTCCATCCCAGTCTCAGGTCTTTTGCAGACTCCATCAGGTTTTCTTCCAGAATGGTCCTGTGTTTGGCTCTATCCATCTTCCCATCTTCCCTGTCCCTGCTGAAGAAAAGCAGGCCCAAACCATGATGCTGCCACCACCATGTTTGACAGTGGGGATGGTGTGTTCAGCTGTGTTGCTTTTACGCCAAACATAACGTTTTGTATTGTTGCCAAAAAGTTCAATTTTGGTTTCATCTGACCAGAGCACCTTCTTCCACATGTTTGGTGTGTCTCCCAGGTGGCTTGTGGCAAACTTTAAACGACACTTTTTATGGATATCTTTAAGAAATGGCTTTCTTCTTGCCACTCTTCCATAAAGGCCAGATTTGTGCAATATACGACTGATTGTTGTCCTATGGACAGAGTCTCCCACCTCAGCTGTAGATCTCTGCAGTTCATCCAGAGTGATCATGGGCCTCTTGGCTGCATCTCTGATCAGTCTTCTCCTTGTATGAGATGAAAGTTTAGAGGGACGGCCAGGTCTTGGTAGATTTGCAGTGGTCTGATACTCCTTCCATTTCAATATTATCGCTTGCACAGTGCTCCTTGGGATGTTTAAAGCTTGGGAAATATTTTTGTATCCAAATCCGGCTTTAAACTTCTTCACAACGGTATCTCGGACCTGCCTGGTGTGTTCCTTGTTCTTCATGATGCTCTCTGCGCTTTTAACGGACCTCTGAGACTATCACAGTGCAGGTGCATTTATACGGAGACTTGATTTCACACAGGTGGATTGTATTTATCATCATTAGTCATTTAGGTCAACATTGGATCATTCAGAGATCCTCACTGAACTTCTGGAGAGAGTTTGCTGCACTGAAAGTAAAGGGGCCGAATAATTTTGTACGCCCAATTTTTCAGTTTTTGATTTGTTAAAAAAGTTTGAAATATCCAATAAATGTCGTTCCACTTCATGATTGTGTCCCACTTGTTGCTTCTTCACAAAAAAAATACAGTTTTATATCTTTATGTTTGAAGCCTGAAATGTGGCAAAAGGTCGCAAAGTTCAAGGGGGCCGAATACTTTCGCAAGGCACTGTATGTACATAGTGCTATTTCTATTGTGTGTTATGACCATTTTCATGATTTTATTTAACTTAGTCCTGCATGCTGGAGCTCAAAAATTAAGATTTTCACTCTACCCTGTAACCCTGTACATGTGACTATTCAATCATCTGAATCACTGAGTTGTCTGGGGGCTACAACAACAACGTGTGCAGTTGGAGATACTGGAGGACTGGCGTTGGGAACCACTGGTCTAGTCGTCTGAGGATTGCAGGTTCAATC
Organism: Oncorhynchus clarkii lewisi; assembly: GCF_045791955.1. Lineage (NCBI taxonomy): Eukaryota > Metazoa > Chordata > Actinopteri > Salmoniformes > Salmonidae > Oncorhynchus > Oncorhynchus clarkii. Next base: position 10,752,977 of record NC_092153.1, on the reverse strand, counting down.
CCAGGGCTGGGCAATCGTTTTCCTTTTTTCTGTTTCTACCCTATCCCAAACCTTTAATCAGTCGGAATGAATGTCTAAACTTAACCCCCAGACAAACATTGAATACTGAAGTGAGATTTTATTGGTAATTTACCTTTCACTCGACCGAATCCTTCATGTGATATAAATTTAAATGGAAAATGGCACTTGCTGACTTATTGAGAATACAAAGTGTGTTTGACTGATTGGGTTTAAACCTTGTTCCGTTTGATGGTGCGATTTCATTGAAACTAAATTGATAATTGAAAAGTTGGACTGTAAGAAGCAAACAAAATATAACCAACCGTATGGGATCCTGCTTATCTGCCTCAATTGTTCAATACAGAACATGACCTCTGAATCAGAATCTAGCATGGGAGTGTTTGAGTCAGAGTAATGACATTGTAGTCCCAGGGGGGAAATTCTGGGTTGATGCATGAACTAATTACATGCTTATCACACTATTTTACAAGGGAAATATTTTACAGCACCTGATTGCAAAGCGAATAACTAAAAACATTTTTTCAAAACAGTCCAAAAATCTGTAAAAAGGCTTTAACATGAAAGTGTTGATGTCTAGATCATTCTACACAAATCTTTCTAAGGAGCGTTGTCACTCAGCTCTTGAGTGTGTGTGAGAGAGAGAAGGGGACTGCTGCCCGTACTGTGTTTTGTTCGATGGACCACTCTCCTGGAGAGAGGCAAAGTGAGGACACACTCGCCAAAAGTATTGTCCCCAGTCAGCCATGAAAACAGCATCAGTGTTCCTGCTGCTAAGCTGCCAGCGCTGAAATGAGACTGTCTAATGACACAATGCCCTAGGAAGGCTCAGGTCAGCAGCCCTGCCTAGGCCCTCACAAAGGGCAGCCTGCCGTGTCACTTCAGCTGGCCGGCCCACCCTCCACACAGGGACAAATGTGAAAGGACTGAGAATGTCCCCATAATAATCTCTACCTCTCAGAGTGGGTGTTTCTGTTTCTGAAAAGAACTGCATGGGCAGGTAATGATCAAATGTCTTAATAGCTTTTTAATGAAAATATATATCTTTTTACCCACATAAGACAACGTAACAAAATATCATGAAGGCAATGGTCTGAGCTCTAAACCCAACGGTCAAGCTCCAAAACATTCCAAAATAGTTTTGATGTTTAACATGCAGTCTAATTCTGTTTGCTCCCCAGGTCAAATAAGCCAGGTGCTCATGAATATAGAAGGAATTAAAGATGCGAGAAGTTATTAATTACAAGTTGGAGATTTTTAACAAGGTTATTCATTCGTCTTGCTTTCCAGTCAAACACGGCTGTCAGATCATCTCCCGTTCTCTCTGCCCAGGTGGCCCTGAGGGCTGGATACTCAGACAGCAACAACAGACCTCACAATTCATCCAAATGCAACAGTCAGCCATGGTTCTCACAAAGGAAGGTTGGTACGGGACTGTACATGGTTCATAAACACAGGTCAATGTTGAATGTGAAAAGGGCAGAACGATAATGAATACCGAAATAAAAACTGCACTTAAAAAATCTACTCATTGTTCCATTTTACTTACTGACAGGAGTAAACAAATGTAGCAAGATTACATTTTCCAGTAGATGGCCAGTTTGATTCTAACTCCCAGACAGGAAATGTACATTTTTCTGTATCACCAGTGTGCATTGAAGAGCGCTCTCTATCCCCCCATCCCAGCTCCATACAACCAGCGCATGGCTGTCTCATTGGGAACACCAATTATATATACTGAAATGTTTTGTTAGGAGGGTATTGTGATCAAGTCTGCTAACAATGGATAAATAGCCATCTCCACATGATTGCCTGTCAAACTGATATAAGGAATCCGTAAAGAAAATCCCCCCATGCTCATCCCGATGTCATTATTTACTTCTTAAAACCTGAATTCGGACTTAAAAAAAAAAAACATACTAATTTTTGGTTAAAAAAAAATGCTCCTCTAGACTTTACCACAGAGATATGCTATGAGATGGATGTAATGGAATTAAATTGTGAAGGAATACATAGAAGTGAAATAGCAGCAATGCTGCAGAGTACTTGGGTTGTCTGAAAACACAAGCCATCAAATCCTTGCTTCCTCCGTCCTTACCTCAATATACTTCTCAAAGCAAATGAGGCGGCACTCCTGCTACTCCCCAGAGCTTGGAGGAAACAAGGATTTAGGACAGATAGGAACATTTTCAGACACCATTATGGACGCTGAGGAAACGAGAGCGTTCTGATAATTGAGCAGTTGCCAAGGACACTGATAACACACTGCAGAGATGGCAACACCCTCCTGTGTCCTGCGAGGTACACTAATCACAGTGTTTGAGAGTGTGAACACAAGGCTTCATCTGCTGCGGGATAGAGTCATCTTCCTTCAGATTGCGCTTCCAAAAAGCAATGAATGTTACTGCTAGAACTGGATGTACTGCCACACATCTGGTGATGAAGCTTTTCATGTAAGAGTGTAAACGAATTAGCGGGCAAAGCTAGATTTCATTCTCCTCATTCGTTCAGCATTAACCATTGGGCATTTCTGAATGCCAGTGTACTGTGCTGGGTTTAAACAGAGGTTGGTGCTCAGGATAAATCATGTAACATGAGCTCCACACAGTGGTGGCACAGGGAAAAGGAAAATCAGACACCGTCACTGATTAAAGGGCAACCAACTACCGCAGTGCTCAGCAGAAAACATTGGAGGAACATTCTGATGGAAATATATGAAGTTAATTAGAACATTATGTCCCAGTGACGTGCAGACTGAAGAATCACGTCAGTTCTATTCATGTAGCTGTCCCACTTCTATTGCGAGGACGTATCACTAATGTTGATGAGATGTTTTGACTGTGACAGCTACAAGAAGAAAATGCCACTCTCCTCACATGCTTGCACTGAACCTGTCCTCTGAATTAAGCAAAATGCAAGGGGAAAACCAGCTAATTAATTCAGTGACAAAGCAGGTCGCCAAAGTCTCAAAACGGTAAATCAGTGTCATGTGCTTTAGAGGAGACAAAACCAGAAAGTCAATGTCGAAAAACTAAGTAGAATTTTATTAAATTAGATTTGATTTTATCAAAATGTCAAGTTTCCAGGATGAAGAAAACAGTGCAAAACAGTTACTTTAGACAAATATTTACAAAACAGGTAGCATTCAGCCAAGTTGAAATAAGGCAGCTGTTTCATGTATCGTGGCATTTTTCAACACATCCACAAAAACATCCCCCACATATAAAACATCTTGGTGAAAAGGACAGTTCATCATTTCCCTATGACAGCATTTCACATTTTAAAGGCCATTTCATAATTTCCTTGTGATAACATTCAATAGTTCAATGGCAATAAACACATTTTACAAAACAACTTAAATACAAAAAGCTTAAATGCATATTTAAAAAACAGCTTACCAAAATTCAAAGCTCTCTTGTATTTACTCTGAGGGAATACTGTAGGCAAGGCTAGAGGGAATACTGTAGGCAAGGCAAGGGGGAATAGCGCAACACAAGGCAAGGGGGAATAGCGCAACACAAGGCAAGGGGGAATAGCGCAACACAAGGCATGGGGGAATAGCGCAACACAAGGCATGGGGGAATAGCGCAACACAAGGCAGGGGGGAATAGCGCAACACAAGGCATGGGGGAATAGCGCAACACAAGGCATGGGGGAATAGCGCAACACAAGGCATGGGGGAATAGCGCAACACAAGGCAAGGGGGAATAGCGCAACACAAGGCAAGGGGGAATAGCGCAACACAAGGCAAGGGGGAATAGCGCAACACAAGGCAAGGGGGAATAGCGCAACACAAGGCAAGGGGGAATAGCGCAACACAAGGCAAGGATACCAAACATAATTGAATGGCAACCACTGATATACGCTGTTCAATAGTGCAACCCCAGACTTGGAAGCCGTGCTGATGGTTGTCAGCTGATCTTAGTGTTGGCCATTTCAGTGGGTGTTCATGGAACAAACCTGTGCTTCACCGAGGCTTCTCTCCAGCTCCTGAATACAAGGAGAGATCAACTGACTGTGCAGCTGTGCCATTTTAAACCTGAAGGAAAGAGTTATAGAAAAGAAGAGTTGAAAGGAGCAGTATTCCCACTGATTTCTCTTCACAGTTGGCAAGAAAAAGTATATGAACCCTTTGGAATTACCTGGATTTCTGCATAAAATTGGTCATCAAATTTGATCTGATCTTCATCTAAGTCGCAACAATAGAAAGTGTGCTTAAACCAATACACACATTGTATTTGTCTATATTGAATACATTTAAACATTCACAGTGTAGGTTAGAAAAAGTATGATAACCTCTAGACTAATGACTTCTCCAAAAGCAAATTGTTGTCAAGAGTTGTTTAACCTGGAGTCCGATCAATGAGAAGATTGGAGATGTTGGTTAGAGCTGCCTTGCCCTATAAAAAACACACAATTTGAGTTTGCTATTCACAAGAAGCATTGCCTGATGTGAACCATGCCTCAAACAAAAGAGATCTCAAAAAAACCTACGATTAAGAATAGTTGACTTGCATAAAGCTGGAAAGGGTTACAAAAGTATCTCTAAAAGCCTTGATGTTCATCAGTCCACGGGAACACAAATGGTCTATAACTGAAGTGCAGCACTGTTGCTACTCTCCCTAGGAGTGGCCGTCCTGCAATTATGACTGCAAGAGCACAGCGCAGAATGCTCAGTGAGGTTAAGAAGAATCAGCTAGACTTACAGAAACCTCTGCTAATATCTCATCTGTTGAGGAGTCTACAATACGTAAAACAAGAATGGTGTTCACAGGAGGACACCACGGAAGTAGCCACCGCTGTCCAAAAAAACCCATTGCTGCACGTCTGAAGTTTGCAAAAGTGTACCTGGATGTTCCACAGCGCTACTGGCAAAATATTCTGTGGACAGATGAAACTAAAGCTGAGTTGTTTGGAAGGAACACACAACACTGTGTGAAAAAAAAAAGGAAAAGAACACCAACATCAAAACCTCATCCCAACTGTAAAGTATGGTGAAGGGAGCGCCGTAGTTTTGGGCTGCCTAGCTGCCTCAGGGACTGGACAGCTTGCTATTATCAACGGAAAAATGTATTCCCAAGTTTATCAAGACATTTTGCAGGAGAATGTTAGGCTGTCTGCCAATTGAAGCTCAACAGAAGTTAGGTGATGCAACAGGACAATGACCCAAAACACAGAAGTAAATCAACAACAGAATGGCTTCAACAGAAGAAAATACACCTTCTGGAGTGGCCTCATCTCAAGAGTCCTGACCTCAACCCGATTGAGATGGGAGCATGACCCCAAGAGAGCGGTTCACACCAGACATCCCAAGAATATTGCTGAACTGAAACAGTTTTGTAAAGAGGAATGGTCTAAAATTCCTCCTGACCATTGTGCAGGTCTGATCCTCAACTACAGAAAACATTTGGTTGAGGTTATTGCTGCCAAAGGGTCAACCAGTTATTAAATTCAAGGGTTCACATACTTTTTCCACCCTGCACTGTGAATGTTTACACAGTGTTCAACACAGACATGAAAACATAATTGTTTGTGTGTGATTAGTTTAAGCAGAGTGTTTGTCTATTGTTGTGACTGAGATGAAGATCAAATTTTATGACCAATATATGCAGAAATCCAGGTATTTCCAAAGGGTTCACAGTTTCTTGCCACTGTAGGTGTCTTTTACTCCCGGTGTTTCCATTAGGAAAAAGTTGTGCCGGTCAAATGTCTAAACATATTTCAATTTGCCAGACTGTGATGCCAATGTGCAGATTCTCTAGGGAAAAATCAGATCAAGCACAGGCTGGACGATGTAGTAGGAGGTTGTAATTTCCAACAGGCCAATGTTTTACATAGTTCAGCGCAGAAAACGTGGTAATTAACTACAATGACCATAATCCATTTGCCCGGTCTGTGTTTTTACACAACTTATTTACACGAGGTAATAAAGCTTGAATCCATAATGTTTCTAGGCGCACTGGTGCTCCTAAATTAGAATTCCAGGCCATACAGCAGAATATTTAGGGGCATATGCGAGTAAAATGATCGCACTGTGGAGCCTTGAGCCTCGTCTGTCAGACTCACTTTGTGAGCCAGTACCAGTAACAGTGTTGCAAGTTTGCAATAGCAAGAGGTCAAGACTAACAGGCGGAGTTGACAGACTAGAGATATACGATTAAAAAACAACCAGAACCAACCTCCATGCATAGCCAAAGTGACTTTATAGGGCATATTTACTTTTCAATTTGTATTTATTTATCTGGTTTTATGCATTTTTACCATCCAAACGCTGCCAATTCTCAGTCAACAGAAACACCAGTTTAAACTCAATACAGTGTTAACAATTCAAGCATGACCTGTGAAAAGGTTCCAAAGAAAGGAGGACTCTTACCTCCTGTGCAGCTCTATGGCTTTGCTGGGGTCTGGGCAGTAGTGCTGTAGAGCTGTGATGCAGTGGGCTGCCAGCATGCTGTAACACTGTTCCCTCACCAAGTTGTGGCTGCTGGTGTCCCACTGTGGCAGCTCACTGGTGTACCTCCACGCCACTAGGGCGTGCTCCAGAGCAGACTCCCACTCCTCGTTCTGCAGCAGCAGCTGACCCCACTCCTGGCAGGAAACCTGGGAGGAAAAAGACAAGGTTCGTTAAAACACACAGCAGGTGATGCAGCATAGTACCAATCACCATGACAACCCAGAATGTCTAGCTATTAAACCATCTTAGAAGCACTTAAGTCACACAATCAGCTTGAAAAAAGTTAGTGTAAATCTTAAAAGACGTATATTATTTACTGCAAGGAGATTCAACTTCAGGTCAATTACCCGAGTTACAGTCACATAAGGGCAACTTAAAGAGCATAAAACAAAAATGTTGATACTCACTTTAAACACCATCAGGTGTGGATATGCCTTTCTGTAACAGTGTGCGTCTCTGTTGGACCCCAGGCGTGAGTAGGGTATAGATCTGTAGACATTGGTCTTTTTCAGGTGCAAGTCCTCCTGTAACGGCTTCAGGTCTGTAGTGAGGGCTCTGGGCTCCTGCCTCTGCCCCTGTTCTACTAGGATGAAAGATCTTATGAGCTGCACAAGCTGCTGGTTGGACAAGGGTGTCTGGTCGTCTTCCATTCTTTCACTTTGGGCCTCACTCCGACTACTCCCTGTTCTGTATATGGCTGGGTCCACTGCAAAACATACACCACCGTATTGGTCACACTAATATAAGACTAGAAACTGAACGACATGATCCATTTAATTTGCTTACTAACATGAATGCCCACGTTTTGAGTTGCTGGTCAGGTTTCTGCCTCTAGAAGTGGTTGAGAATGGAGCTATGCGTGAACTTAGAACCTCCAGGTAGGACCTTCTCATTCGAGCTGCAAAAAAACAACATTCGGCATAACTTTAGAGTGCATGTGTCCACTAAAGTTACAGGATCAAAGTTAACCCTGTTACAATATTATTCTAGCTGTACTAGAAAGGAAGACAGATGCAATGTTTTGCTGAATTAAGCTACAAACAGCTCACCCACAATCTTTATTACTTAGCTAAATGTCCAATATCAGCTAGTTATAACTAGGTAAAGTTGTTAGCAAAGGCTAACAATAGGTACCATGTTGTGTCAATGCAATTGCTAACTCAAAGATGGCTAACTAGCTAGTTGCCCACACAAGTTAAAACGGACTTATTTCCATTATTAGCAAATTGACACAATTTGATTGTTCAGACTCAGTGTTTTATTGGATCTTACTGGCTGACTTCATTGTTATGATTCAACATATTTAGAAAATAAGGTGGCCACATTTGTTCCTGGCGCGCGCTTACTTTACCAAGGACAGCTGTTTGATGCTGCAGTGGAGGGAAATGTAGCTGGCTAGCCAGCTAACGTTACCTACTTTATGAAGTTGTTGAAGTCAGACGTACCTGCAATTTTCGGCTGTGGAGCTGGGATTTCCATCAGGGCACGTCTTGAGTGACATATGGTTGCCATATTAGATACTTTGGGTCAAAACGACAGACCTCTTGCAAAAAGTTTGCCAGTTATGTTGTTAGCTGTCTAGGAAACTGTCTAGTAGTGTGCAGCCAACAAACTGTAAAGGTTGTACTAATAACACGCAGCTACCGCCTGCCAAGTACCTCAAATAAATGCCATAAATTTAAATAGTTGCTGGCAAAGCTGTTCTCCCGCGTATGTATGACAAAATTACTGCCGCAAGAACTTAGCGCGCGGTCGTGGTTCATTACCCATCAACCTGATTGGTCAATGTCGAAACAGGCGCGTGCATTTTTATTGGCGAATGGGATCTTGAATTGCGCTGTGTTGAAATACCAAAAAATAATAACTGCTTAAATACAGTAGGCCGACACATGTACTGTTGTGAAATAGGACTTACGTAGCCATTTGTGAAATGGTTGAAGTCTGACATACCTGACATTTTTGGCTGGGGGATAGTTAGGACTTACGTAGCCATTTGTGAAATGGTTGAAGTCTGACATACCTGACATTTTTGGCTGGGGGATAGTTAGCTAGCTACTTTATAGTAAAAATACATAGACTTTGCAAACATTTGACCAGTTCTGTTGTGGGCGACCATTGATGCACTTTCTTTTAATAACATGCAGCTGCCAAGTAGAAAACAAATGACAACAAATGTATTATGGTAATAGTCATTGCTATGAATTTAAAAAATCTTCTTCTGTGGGGTTTATCGGATGTTGGCATCCAACGTTATGAAGCATTACCGCCACCTACTGTACTGGCCTCTTACGAAAAAAGATTGCAGTAAGAGTGCAGTATAAACTGGGTGGTTCGAGCCTGAATGCTGATTGGCTGACAGCCGTGGTATATCAGACCGTACAACACGGTTATGAAAAAAATAAGTATTTCTACTGCTCTAATTAAGTTGGTATCCAGTTTATAATAGCAATAAGGCACCTCAGGGGTTTGTGATATACGGCCAATATACCAGAGGTGTGGACTCGAGTCACATGACTTTGACTCGAGTCAGACTCGAGTCACAAATATGATGATTTGCAACTCGACTTTGACATTAACACCAATGACTCGTGACTTAACTTGGACTTGAGCCTTTTGACTCGACCTGACTTGATACCCTCCCCAAGCCCAAGTATGAAAAATTCATTCATTTAACAGATTACAGTTTGAATCAGACAGCAGCCAATCAAATTGTGCCAACTGAGAAACAGTTGAGCGTGGCAGTGCAGAGGAACATCGGTGGGTGAATTCAGACGGAGCCCTTGGAAAGATGATACCCAAAATTATTATTTTCGGATATAAAGACTCCGCTGTAGCCATCAAAAAACGGATTGTAACTTGCAAAACATGCGGGAAGAAAATTACAGACAGAGGCAACAATTTCCAACTTTGTTCGACATTTGAAGCAGCAACAAGAACGGTAAGTCATGGCTAATATAGCCGTCAGCTATATATAACTTTCCTAGTGTAGCATGTAGGCTAACGTAAAGTTAAATCAATGAGCCTCCACACAGTCAGTCAGTGCGGGAACGTGATCATTGCACCCAAGATTGAGCTAAACTGGCCAGGCAGTTGGTAGCCTAAAGCCTGCCTGATGTTACTGCTGTTCCTAAAACCATTGACATACGTTAGCCTACTGTAACCACACACAGAGAGGACGTGTGTGTGTGTGTTAAGGTTGGGCGATTGTGTACAAGCCTACATCACCCGATTGCGACCCATATCCTCGATAGTCAATCGCTACGGGGAGAGGGGGGGTGGGGGGGTATATTTTTTAAGCATTCAAGATTTGCGTAAATGTAAAATACTAACTATTACTCTTGTTAAAAATATGAAATGGTGTTACATTTGGTGAAGAGCACATTATAACTTGTTAAGGACTCGAAACTGAAAGTTTAGGACTTGAGACTTGACTCGGACTTGCCTGTCTTGACTTGGGACTTAAGTGCTAAGACTTGAGACATACTTGTGACTTGTAAAATAATGACTTGGTCCCACCTCTGCAATATACCACGGCTAAGGGCTGTGTCTAGGCACTCCGCGTTGCGTCGTGCAAAAGAACAGCCCTTAGCCATGGTATATTGTCCATATAGCACACCCCCTCATGCCTTATTGCTTAATTAGAGTGCAGTATAACGGCAGTATGCAGCAAATACTGCGTCCAAAACAACAATGTTTTTATACTGCAGTAATTTTGCAGTGGAACTGCATTTGTTCTGCAATTACTGCGTCCAAAATACCACAGTCGACTGCAGTTACTGCACTTTTACTGCAGTTTCAAAACTGCAATCTTTATTTGTAAGGGGCCTGTGGGCCAGAGAGGCAGAACTAAATCCTACCTGCCAGCCTCTTTTCTCTTAAAAAAGATAACAAAATATTTGAGACTGTATTTCTGCCACGCTGATCCTCAACACAGGGGCCCCTCATGGGTGTATGCTCAGTCCCCTGCTGTACTCCCCATTCACCCATGACTGCATGGCCAAGCACGACTCCAACACCATCATTAAGTTTGCCGATGACACAACAGTGGTAGGTCTGATCACCGACAACGATGAGACAGGAAGGAGGTCAGAGACCTGGCAGTGTGATGCCAGGATAACAAACCCTCCCTCAACGTGATCAAGACAAAGGAGATGATTGTGGACTACAGAAAAAGAAGGACTGAGCACCCCCACCCCCAGAATGGGGGCCCCGACCCCCATTCTCATCAACAGGGCTGTAGTGGAGCAGGTTGAGGGCTTCAAGTTCCTTGGTGTCCACATCACAAACAAACATTTTTATTTTTTATTTCACCTTTATTTAACCAGGTAGGCTAGTTGAGAACAAGTTCTCATTTACAACTGTGACCTGGCCAAGATAAAGCAAAGCAGTTCGACACATACAACAACACAAAGTTACACATGGAATAAACAAACATACAGTCAATAATACAGTAGAAAAAGTCTATATATACAGTGTGTGCAAATTAGGTAAAATAAGGGAGGCAAGGCAATAAATAGGCCATAGTGGCAAAGTAACTACAATATAGCAATTAAACACTGGAGTGATAGATGTGCAGTGGATGAATGTGCAAGTAGAGATACTGGGGGTGCAAAGGAACAAAATAAATAAATACAGTATGGGGATGAGGTAGTTGGATGGGCTATGTATAGATGGGCTATGTACAGGTGTAGGGATCTGTGAGCTGCTCTGACAGCTGGTGCTTAAAGTTAATGAGGGAGATATGAGTCTCCAGCTTCAGTGATTTTTGCAGTTTGTTACAGTCATTGGCAGCAGAGAACTGGAAGGAATTTATTTTATTTTATTTTGTAAATGACATCGCCGAAGTCGAGGATCGGTAGGATAGTCAGTTTTACGAGGGTATGTTTGGCAGCATGAGTGAAGGATGCTTTGTTTCAAAATAGGAAGCCAATTCTAGATTTAATTTTGGATTGGAGATGCTTAATGTGAGTCTGGAAGGAGAGTTTACAGTCTAACCAGACACCTAGGTATTTGTAGTTGTCCACATATTCTAAGTCAGAACCGTCCAGAGTAGTGATGCTGGACGGGCGGGCAGGTGTGGGCAGAGATCGGTTGAATAGCATGCATTTAGTTTTACTTGCATTTAAGAGCAGTTGGAGGCCACGGAAGGAGAGTTGTATGGCATTGAAGCTCGTCTGGAGGTTAGTTAACACAGTGTCCAAAGAAGGGCCAGAAGTATACAGAATGGTGTCGTCTGCGTAGAGGTGGATCAGAGAATCACCAGCAACAAGAGCAACATCATTGATGTATACAGAGAAGAGAGTCGGCCTGAGAATTGGACCCTGTGGCACCCCCATAGAGACTGCCAGAGGTCCGGACAATCATAGTCCAAACACACTAAGACAGTCATGAAGAGGGAACGACAACACCTATTCCCCCTTGGGAGACTGAAAAGATTTGGCATGGGTTTTCAGATCCTCAAACAGCTGCACCATCGATTGGTTGCATCACCGCCTGTTATGGCAACTGCTTGGTCTCCGACCGCAAGGCACTACAGAGGGTAGTGCATACGGCCCAGTACATCACTGGGGCCAAGCTTCCTACAATCCAGGACCTCTATACCAGGTGTCAGAGGAAGGCCTTAAAAATTGCCAA